>NW_027206461.1:0-389545 GCF_024711535.1 Dipodomys merriami
ATTTGTTTGAGGCTGCTGTGCTTATATTGGTCCCTTGATGAATTGGCATTTTAGGCCCTGAGTTCAAATCCCAGCAGTGCCAAAGACAATAGGTGGAGTAAGAAGCCAATGTTGACCTGTTCTGCTGTCTGTGAGAATATTTGTTTCCTAGGTACAATATGTAATACCTATGCAAATACATATATATGATGTACATTATAAATGTATATAAATATTATTTTGCCAGTCCTGGGGCTAGAATTCATGCCCTGGGAAATGCTCTTGGCTTTCTTTTATTCAAGGAGGGTGAGCTTCCAGTTTACCCACAGCAAACTATATTTACCCAGGCCTTGATTTCAAATCCCAGTTATGGCAGATAAAATGTCCCATCAAGCCAGGACCTTAAATTTGGGGAAGGGTGGGCACGGGGCTTGAACTCAGGTCGTCACCACTCTGCCTCAGCCTTGATTACCCTAGGCTGGGGTGCAGCTTTTACACCCACAGATGATCCAGGGATCCTATGAGCCAATTTCAACTCCCAGCACTGGCCAACAAACAAACCAAAATGGAAGAGGAAAAACCAGAAAGTTTTACACAACAGCTTTACCTTTGTTTCTTTTGCACAGTGACCATCCTGGACCTCACTGATTTGGCTTGAAAATTGTACATGATTTTTCATGGCTGAGGCTGGAGGGCTGTCAGTGAAGCCTGAGGTTAACCCAGACACCTGGACCCTGAGTTCAATCCTGGGACTGCCACATACACATGGCTGAAGGTCCTAGGAAAGTGGTTCCTATCTCTAGGAACACTAATAGAATGTTTGAAATGTACTAATTGAATTACTAATTAACTAGTCTTTCTAATGTAAGATTGTATGCATTAAATATAGGTCATTGATTAATTTAATTAATATTTTATTAAGTTTTCTACCATGATTAATTAATGGAGGAAAAATTTTAGACCAAATAGTTAGTAGTAATAGAATAAATAAAAGTAAGATATAAACATCAATCTTTATATAGAATTATACACTAGAATCTGCATAAATGTCTGTCTCTCTCTGTATATGTTTATAGATGCATATACATATGTAAATACACACACACTGCATTTTAAAAATCTATGTGTTTATATATTGGCCACAGCTAGGGCCAAATTTGCCCAACAACTTCATTTGCATAAGACTGGTGTGCTAACATTGACCCACTCCCCATTCATGAAGTGGGCTTTCTAGGCCCTGAGTTCAAATCACATAACTGCCAAACACTTAAGTAATCCTGGTGGAAGAAGCCAAATGTCCCATTTGTTTTCCTTATCAATGAAAGTCCTGGGTCTCAGGAATGATGTATAGTACATTGGCAAATCTATGTCCTATGTAATAAGATGTAAAAAAGGTTATGTATGTAATCATACTCACTAAAATACATAAGAAATAAACAAAACACAAAATAAAATGAATAACCACACTAACTGCAATATGCAGCAAACATGTGTATGTAAATATGAATCCTGTATTTAAAATGCATATGAATATTATTTTTGCAAGAGCGAGGACTTGAATTCAGGCTCTGGAAACAGGCCTGATTTTTTTTGTCTATCAGCACGGTGAGCTTCCCCTTCTCCCACAGTGCTGTAGATGTACCTAGGCCCTGAGTTCAAATCCCAGGACTGGCAGAAAAGGTGGCATGAATTCCAAGCCAAGCAGCCTCATAATTTTTCAAATATTTTAATGTGTTTATTTATTTATTTATTTTTATTTTGTCAAGCACAGAGCTTGAACTCAAGCCTTGGCAACTCTGCCTCAGCTTCAATCATTCCAGGCTGGGGTGTAGCCACTAGACCCACAGCAAACCTAGGTTCCTGGGGCCCAATTGCTGATACGAATAATAAATAAATAAAACCACACAGAAACAAAGAAGAAAAACCGGCAAATTGCAGATGGGTTTTACATTTGTTTTCTTTGCAAGGTGACCTTCCTGGGTATGAATGACACGGCTGAAAAATGTTGGAAACCTGGCATTGCTGAAGGCTGGAGGGCTACCAGGGAAGCCATAGGCCAACATGGCAACATAGGCCCTGGGTTCAAAGCCTGGTCCCGACCCTTACAAATGGTGGGAGATCCTAATAGTCTCGCTCCTATTCATAGGAATATTGATGGAAGGTTATGAATGTCAAGGTTGAATTAGTTGTTCCTGAATGATACTACTATAAAATTAGAGTGATTTTAGGAGGCCGATGGATTTTCATGAATATTTTTGACACATTAAAAGAATACTATTAATTACATGGATGCAGTAGTTTCGGGACGGTGGTTGATTTAATTAATAATTCATTAAGGATGAAAACAATAATATAAATTACATGGAGGCATTAAAAATACCCAAATATTGGTAGGAATGTAGCCTATTTAACTGAATAATGTATAGACATCTCTGGCACTCTAGAAAGATCTATATTTATTTGTGTACTACCATCTGCATGTCAATCTGTTCTTATTTTGTCAACCCCTGGGGCTCGATCTCAGGTGCTGGGGAACTACTTGTCAGCTCAATATGCCCCAGGCTAGCGTACTGACACTCACCCATTCATGAATTGGGCCTTGTAGGTTGTGAGTTCAGATGCCAGCACTCACAAAAATTGACTCATGGAGTAAGAAGCCCATGATGACACAGGTTTTCCTTTGCTGTGAAAGTCCTGGATGTCAGGTGTGAAGTTTCATACATAAGCAAATCTATCCTATGTAATAAATGTAATAAATAGTTCATGTGCAAGAACAGTCAATAAAATAAATGGTAAATAAATGAATAACACAAAAAAAAAATGAATAGCTACACTAAGCACAATATGGAGTCAATATATGGGGCTCGATCTCAGAGCCTGGGAACAACCTGGCAGCTGAATTGGCTAGAGGCTGCTGTGCTGGCAGCCACCCATAAATGAATTAAGCCTTCTAGGCCCTGAGTTTAGATCGAAGCACTGCCAAAATGTAATCGTGGAGTGGAAAGCCGAGGATAACACATGATTTTCTTTTCTTTGAAAGTGCTCAGTGTAAGGTCCGCTCCTGGATGGCGAGCAGACTCCACCCTCCTCGCAGCAAAGTCTCCACCCAGTACCTGCGTTACCTAGGCAACTGGGACACCTGGAAGAGGTCACATCTGCATCCGCTGAGGTCACATCTGAATTTGATGTGGCCACACCTTTCCCCACCCATACCCTACATAAGGCCTAGCCCAGGCCCAGACGCTCCCTTTTTTTCTCTCTTTGTTCGTTTCTAGCTCTTGCTGCTCTTTTCTTGCTCTCTTGCTGTCTCTCTTTCCCAGCCACGTGGAATGCCACCCTTGCCTGGTCCCAGCAGGTCTACTGAATAAACCTACCCCTTATCTGAATACCACGTGCGTGCTGGTGCTGTTCTAACTCGGCTACCTCTTTTTAAAAACCTAACACTCAGTGTCAGGTAGGATGTATAATTCAGATGCAAATCAATATGCTATGTAAATAGGATGTAACAAAGGTAAAAAAAAAGTCATAGGTGGAAGAATTGTCACTACAATAAATGATAAACAGATTGAATTAGTAATGAATCATTCTAGGATAAAATTAGATGCAGTAATTATAGGACGTGGATTAAGTTTAATTAATATTTTATTAAGTATTAACAGAATAAAAATTGCATGGAGACATAAATACCTAATAATTGGTAGTAGCACATGATACATAATTTAAAAATATATAGACATCTGTCTCATTCTATAAAATATTTAATTATATGTATGGATGTATATACATATATGGTAAACAATAACAGGATATTGAGTATTAATTAATGTGGAGAGCTGCGGGAGGCACGACCTTAAGGCGCGGCCGCAAAAATGGCGCGGCTGCCGCCTTCCGTCTTCCCGGTGACGAGTGCTCTCTGTAAAAAACAACTCTTTATATGTATATGACTTGGAACCTAGTTTGCTTCCGTGTTTGCGACCCTATCGGTATATGCCACGTGGCACATCGGGATTGACCATCCAGGAGGCTTATAACCAGAGCGCGGTTGCGGGGGAGGGGTGAAGAAGCGGGCAGAGAAGCAGGAGAGAAGCTTGTAGCAAGGTCCTGAATAAACCGCATTGAGAAGAATCCCGGGTCGAGTCTTCCTTGCTGGTCGAGGTGGTCGCAACAAATTAATGCTTAACTAAATGTTTACTGGGACACATCATTAAATGGAGATATAATTTAATACCTAGTAATTGGTAATAATATTATCTATAATGTAATAATATAGACATCTCTCTTTTGTGTATATATTATTTATATACAATCTATCTATTTATACCTCCTTTACTCCTAGGGCTCAGTGATTGAGTGCTCCCCTAGTAAGCACGAAGCCCTGGGTTCGATTCCTCAGTGCAACAAAAGCAGAAAACCTGAAAGTACTGCTGTGTTTCAATCAATTGAGGGCTAGCCTTGAGCACAAATGCTTAGGGACAGTGTCTAAGTCCTTACTCAAGCCCCAGCACTGCCACCAACAAAAGGTAGAATGTTCTAACTGCAATTATAGTAGGACAGGACTTCAAATACCACATCACAGAACAAGCTAGGAGTCTGGCACTGACAGTTGAAACCTAACCTGACTTAGGAAGATGTAAACAGCTGCAACCCAGCTCCACAGAAGCAGATGCTGCTGGCTTACCCCCATCATCCTGGCTGCTTGGGAGCTTTAAAACCAAGCCCGGGTAGGAAGTATGTGAGAATATTGGAGATGTGGCTCTAAGTATTAGAGCCTTAGCCTTGAGCAAATGTTCTTAGAACAGTATCCCCATGTGTTGAGTTCAAGCCCTATGGGTAGCCTGCCCCCCCCAAAAAAAACCCACTAAATCATTAGATGTGAATTTGTGTGATTTGTGAAATGTTCCTCAAAGAATGGTGATACTGATGAAAGCAACCTAATTCTAATGACAGCTTGTGGAATAGAGCTATGTTCTGAGTCAGCTATGTGCTGAGTCTGGCACAGGGTGCTGTGTACTGAGTCCTTCATAGGGTTCAGTGTGCTGAGTCTTGCATTGGGTGCTGGGTGCTGAGTCTTCACAGGATGTTGTGTGTTGAGTCCTTCAAAGAGTGCCATCTGCTCTGCCCTTCACAGAGTGCATTCTTTCATATGGTCCTTGTAAGAGGTACACAACTAAGATGATTGTGCAAAAAAGAATATTGAGATGCAGATATGTCCCCATGGCAGGGACAAAATTATGCATTACTGAAGAATGGGTGAGTTGTCTACTGCAGACAATTGTTTTGTTTTGTGTTTTCTGTCATGAACCTTGAACTCGCGGCATAGGCACTGACCCTTACCTCTTGGGCACATGGCTAGCACTCCACCACGTGGAGCCAAGGACCACCTTGCAGTAGAGTGCCACAGACTAGGGGTCTATAGCTGAGGCCTGTCAGCCTTCCTTCTCAGGAAGCTGAGATCTGAGGTTCTGGCTTCCAAACTATCCCAGACACAAAAGGTCCCATGAGACTATTGTCTCCAATTCACCAATAAGAAACCAGAAGTGGAAGCTGGATGCTTGTCACTCATGCTTGTCATCCTAGCTCCTCAGGAGGATGAGATCTGAGGATCATGGTTCAAAGCTAGCCTGGGCAGGAAAGTCCTTGAGATATTTAGCTCCAATGAACCATGAGAAAACCTGAAATGGTGCTTTGGCTCTAGTGGTAGAGCATAAGACTTGAGGGACAGCACCCAGGCCCAGACTTCAACTCCTACAAGCAACAACAAAACAGACACAAAATAACAAACCTGAAGTAGAGGGCTGGGAATGTGCCTTAGGGTTAGAGTACTTTGCATCTATGAAACTATGGATTTGATTTCTCTGGAACACATCACTAGAAAAAAGGCTGAAGTGGCTCTGTGGCTCAAGTGGGAGAGGGCTACAAGAGAAATTAGGTAGAGTGCTCAGGTCCTGAGTTCAAGCTCCAGGAATTGTGTATGTGTGCACGCGCATGCACACACACACACACACAGAGACCAGAAGTAAAGCTGTGACACAAAATGGTAAAGCACTGGGCTCCAGCACTGTGCTCATGGTAAGCACCCAGGCCCTGTGTTCAACCCCAAAACCTTGCAACCCAGGATTCAACTAGGAGAGGTCAAAGGTTTCAATACCTAATGTGCTTCAGCAGTCTTACATGACAGGAAGGATGGTGAGATCAGACATGTGCTTGGATTTCCAAAACTTCCAGAAACCTAGCAGAGGCATCATAAGCCCATCATCACCCTCAAAGAAACATTTCTTGAGGTTAAGTGCCCTAGTTGTCTGCCAGAAGGACTCCTGAATTATATTGAGTACAGTATCTGAACACCAGAACATAGTCTCACAAAGGCAGGATAAGTGCTGGGAACTTGGCCTGCCACAGGAGGTGGCACAAATGAAGGCTTCAAAACAGAGCAGTGGGGAGAGAGATAGCTTGGAGTACAAAGAAGCCCTTTTGTCCAGACATTCAGAGCCCATCCACACTCATCCTCACTAATTGGCCCAGATGGAGTTGTTTGTTACACAGCTGTACAGGACTGAGGCCTTTTGTCTGCCTGTCCAGACAATGAGAAAGACTTCTTCCAGCAGGCCTGGGAGGCAAAGAAACCCTCAGGCTGCACTGGGAACTGTGAGGGGAGCCCAGGAAAACGCACTGTCATGAAAGCAGTCTCTGTGTTATGAAATATTTGTATTGAAAACAAATTTTCTAGCTTGGTGCCTTTCATCATAGCTACTCTGGAGCTTCACCTATAGGAATACATCCACACATGTACAAAGACATGGAAGCAGGTCCTGCGCTTGAACTATGAGCATAGGAGTTGTCCCTGAGTTACTTTTGCTCAAGAGTAGTGCATTAACCTTGAGCCACAGCCCCACATCTGGGTTTTCTGTGATCTCTTACAAATAACAGTGTCTTGGACTTTCCTATGCTGGCTGGATTCAAACTCAGATTCTCTACATCTCAGATTCTGTACATGTCAGCCTCCTGAGGAGCTAGGAATATAGTCAGCAGCCACTGGCACCTGCCTTTCTTTTCTTCTTCATTTTTTAATTTGGACAATCTGACTACTTAACACCATCATTCCAATGCTTTGAATTTATAAGTAAACTACCCAATGTTCTTTATAGGTGCTTTCTGTGAGAAGAATTTTCTCTCCTCCTCTTCTCTGGTCACAGGTTTGAAACCAAAAGTGAGAAATGAGTGTCACATGATTTTGGCAGCAAATGTCTACAGGACATGCCAGTTCAGTCACTTAGCATTTAGCTGCAGTGAATTTACTGTCTCAGGACGAGAGGACCAAAAGCTGGAGCGATCCTCATACTGTCTGCATTGCTCCATAGGCCTATGAAATTATCTAATAATTATGAGTGTTTTGTGTCTACAACCTTAAGCATCTAGAACACACTAGAAGCATCTTCATGTTTCCCTTTTGCTCTAGTACCTCTCGAGATCTAGACAGGGTTTGTGTAGAGCAGATCCTCGGCGAATCCCTGAGGAAAGCCACTTGAAGTCTCCTTAGGAGATCTCTATTCAAAGCCAGCCAGAGCAGGAAAGTCTGCAAGACTCTTATTTCCAATAAACCACCAGAAAACCAGAGGTGAATCAGAGGCCCAGAGGGTAGAGCTCCAGCTTTGAAAAAGAAAGCCGAGCAGGACATACAAGCCAGACCAGGCAGGAAAGCCTGGCAGGCAATTATGTCCAATAAAACCAGATGGCTAGAAGTGGAGCTGTGGCAGTGGTAGAGTCTCAGCCTTGAGCAAAACATCTGAGGAACACATAGGGCCCTGTGTTTAAGCCCTGGGATAGCCACCAAAAAAAATCAAAAAGAGAAGGCCTAGTTAATGTATCAGTGTCCTACCTACTTATGTGTGTATATTAACTCCCAGAGTGCAAACAGATTGTATGCAATGCTTCTCCTTTTATGTACAGATTTATTTTCCAAATAGGCTTGTTGCACATTCTGCATCATTCTCTTCAGGCCCATGGCTTTTCTCTTCCATAGTTCCAGGCCTGTGTCCCTATATGATGCACACTTAAGAACTCAGCACCCTCAATTTACATTTTATTTTGTGGCCAAGGCAGGAACAGTCACAAATCAGGCAGGGGAAGAGAAGATCAGGTTTTTGAAATAACCGGTATTCAGAAAATTAAACTTGGGGGATGTAAAATGGTCGCATACTTATGTAGATTCTACCATTAAGAAAAACATGAGAGGGCTGGGAATGTGGATTAGTGCCTAGCATGCAAGAAGCCCTGGGTTCCATCCCTCTGTAGCAAATGCACAGAAAAAGCCAGAATTGGTGCTGTGGCTCAAGTAGTAGAATGCTAGAGACAGTGCCCAGGCCGTGAGTTCAACTCAAGTACAAGTAACTTCTCATCACCAAGGGAAACTCTTGAACATCTGTCCTTTCAGAAGTGGAAGTCAGAGTGTCATAGACATTTCTGCCCTGGCTGGCTTCACCCTGTGATCCTCAGACCTCAGCCTCCTGAGCTAGGGTGATGGGCCTTAGCTACTGGTGCTCTGCTAGGTCAGAAGTGTAATGACATTGACAGTACAAGTCAACAGCTTATCACAAAGGGTTTGGGGAGCATATTAAGCCTTTCAACAATGGACCTATCAAAACCCTGTATGACACAAGGTTATAATGCTAGGGTCTGAGAGGCTGGGCATATAGATCTGCTAAACTTGAACCTTGAGCTCTGACTCCAATTCTGGTGTACATCATCATTCATTTTCCAGAGAATGTTCTCCTAATTAGCAAATAGGAAAAGTACTTTGATTAACCCTCACTCTTTTCCCTTGTGTGTCTCGAACTCAAGCCTAGGCACTGTCCTTGATCCCTTCATCTCAAGGTGAACACTCTACCACTTGAGCCACAATGCCACACAGGGTCTTTTGGTGGTTCATTGGTGATAAGAGTCTAACAGGCTTTCCTTGACTAGGCTTTCTTTGAACTGTGGTCTTCGGATCTCAGTCTCCTGAGAAGATAGGGTTTCAGGTGTGAGCCACTGGCATATGGCCTATTGTTTTTGCCAGTGCTGGGGCTTTAACTTAGCGCCTGGGTACTGTCTCCGTGCTTCTTTTTCTCAAGGCTAGTGCTATACCACTTGAGCACTCCACAGCTTCTGGCTTTTTCTTAGTATGTGGCACTGAGGATTCAAACCCAGGCATTCATGCATGCTGAGCAAGCTCTCTACCACTAAGCCACATTCCCAATCCCACCCTGACAATTTCATCCCTCAACTTGCCTATCCTCAAGGAAAGGCTTCTGAATATAAATCATCTAAAGAAATCCCTATAGGAAGGTGTTAAAGATAAACAAGATACAGCTCATGTTTGGGAGAGACTCTAAACATGTGAAGACTGTGACGAATGCCTCCATTTAATTATGTATCATGTTTCAACAGTTAATATAGTATTAATGAAAAATGAGTCAATGTCCTAAATTATTGTGTATAATTTTATAATAGATGTGCAAAATGTAATAAATATTATGTGTATAATAATACTAACACAATAAACAATTAGTAAATCAATAAAATATAGAAATACAGAAATACATAATCAATAATAAAAATCATAGTTTGTAATAAACATACACATGTAATACGTAACATATATTACACATGTACATAAATATTATTTTCCATTATAGGGACTTCATTCAGGCCCTGGGAACTCTACCCTGAATTTCTTTTCCTAAAGGACAGTGAGGTTCCCCTTCACCTACAATGCAAAAAATTTACCCAGATGGTGAGATCAAATCCCAGCAGTGGCAGAAATACTAGCTCCAGTTCCAAGACAGTGACTTAATTATTTTTAAGGGAAGCAGTTATGTTTATTAAGTTCCATACTGAACATTTTAAAAACAGCAGTGTATAATTTTGTATATCTATTCAGACATCCTTCTCTTACGGGAAAAGTGGTTCTCTGAGCTCTAAATTGTTTCCTTTTTTGTACATTTTTTTCTTGTAAAAATGTTGTATAGAGGGGTTATAGTTACATGAGCAAAGTAATGAGTACATTTACTATTGAGCATTGTTGCCTCCTCCTTTGTTTTCCCCTTGCCATCCCTTCCCTCCCACCTCCACATCTATCCCCCACCCCCCAGCTGAGTTCAGTGACTTAATTTTTTGTTTTTGGCTTGGCACAGGATTTAAACTCAAGTAGTAGAAACTCTGCACCTTCCCTCACATTGTTACAAATTTACCAATATCCTGAGTTCAAATCCCAGGCTAGGAAAGAAAACTGGCAGAAATTCCAAACGAGGGGGATTTTTTTTAATTTAGTTAAATAATTAATTAATTTTTTTACTTTTTTTTTTTTGCCAACCATGGATCTTGAACTCAGGTCGTGGCAACTATACCTCAGCTTTGATTACCTTAGACTGGGCTGCAGCCTCTCACCCATAGTCAATGCTGGGATCCTAGGCCCAGAGGGCTTGCAGGAAGAATAAAAGAAGGGGGACAGCACAAAAAGTGGCAAGCTGCAAAGAACTGGGGGTTTTACATTATTTTTTTCTTTGCAGGGTGACCATGCTGAGTCTGAATGACATGTCTGCAAAGTGGAGCTGAACTGCTATTCCTGAAGGCTGGTGGGCCATCAGGGAAGCCATAGGCCAAGCTGTCAACATAGACCCTGGGTTAAAAATCTAAGTCCTGACACCTACCAATGGCAGGATATCACAAGAGAATCGTTCCTATGCATAAGAATAATGATTGAAAGAGTAGTTCGAGAATCTGTCGAGACTAAAAGTGGATCTAATAATCCTAGGATGCTGATTGATTTTAATTGATAGTTTATTAAGCATGAAAAGAATAATATTACTTCAAAGGCAGTATAATAAATACCTAAGAGTTGGTAGGAATGTAGTAGGCATCATTCAGTCAGATAGATGGCTCTGGTACTCTATACCAATATGTTTACCACCATCTGCCAATCCATGTATCACTGTTTTGGCCAAACCTGGGGCTCCATCTCAGTGCCTGGGAACCACCTCACAGCTTCATTGGCTAGAGGCTGCTGTGCTCACACTTACCCATTCATGAATTGGGCCTGCTAGGCCCCGAGTTTGGATCCCAGCACTGCCAAAAATGTAATCTTGGAGTAAGAAGCTGAGTGTGACACATGTTTTCCTTTTCTGGGAGAGTCCTGAGTGTCAGGTATGATAGTGAACACATCTACAAATCTAGATGCTATATGATAGGAAGTAAACAATGTGATAAACGGTATAGATGTCATCACAGTCAATAAAATTCATGGTAAATAAACGAATAAAACAAGAAATGAAATGAATAACCATACCAAACATGATATTGTCTGTCTATATGGAAGTATAAATCCTGTCTTTAAAAAGTAAATAAAATGTATATATGGAGATGTTTTGCAGGACCGAGGCTTGAATTCAGGCCTAGGGAACAGGACTAACTTTCTTAGCTTCAAGTATGGTGTGTTTCCCCTAGCCCGACAGTGCTGCCTATTTACCCAGACCTTGAGTTCAAATCCCAGGCCTGGTAAAACAAATGACACAAATTGCAAAACAGGGAGATAAATAATTGTTTTTTAAATTTTTTAATTGTTTAATTTTTTAATTGTTTTAATTTTTTAATTTAATTTTTTTGTTTGTTTTTGGCCATGCACGTGGCTTGAACTCAGATCGTGACAGCTCTGTCTCAGCTTCCATCACACTAGCCTGGGGTACAGCTTCCAGAACCAAAGCCGATCCTGGAATCCTAAGATCGGAGGTCTGACAGGAAAACAAAATGAAAATGACACTAAAACAAGCCGCAAGCCGAATATGGTAGGCGGTTTCTTGGCTTTGGTTCCTTGCACGGTGACCATCCTAGGTCTGAATAACATGGATGCCACGCACAGGTGACCTGTCATTGTTAAAGGCTGGTGGACTGTCAGGAAATCCATAGGCCAACCCTGCAACACAGTCCCTGAGTTCAAATCCTGGTCCTGACACCTACCAATGGCAGGAGATCCCAAGAGACTCCTGCCTGTGTATAGAAATTCCGATGGAATGGCATCCAACTTATGACTGAATAGTTCGTGTACCGGTCTAGACTCAAATTAGACACAATAATCCTAGGATGCTGATTGAACTTAATGAATGGTTAATTAGGCATGAAAAGAATAATATTCCTTCAATCGTGGCATAATAACTACCTAAGATTTGGTAGGAATGTAGCAGATGTCATTGAATACTAGATACATGGCTCTAGCACTCTGTACGAATATGTATTTATTGGTGTACTACCACCTGCCTATCCATGTATGGCTATTTTGGCCACTCCTGGGGCTCGATCTCAGAGCCTGCCAAAAATTTCCTCCTGGAGTAAGAAGCCAAGTGTGACACCTGTTTTCCTTTTCTGTGAGAATGCGGGGTGTCAGGCATGATGGAGAACAAGTCTGCAAATCTAAATGCTATGTGACAGGGTGTAAACAATGTAATACATGGTTAGGTGTCATCACAGTCAACAAAATAAACAGTAAATAAATAAATAAAACAAAAAGTACAATGAATAACCACACCAAACATGATATAGACTGAACACCTGTCTGGAAGTTCAATCCTATCTTTAAAATACATGTAAGGACTAGGTTTTCCAGGGTTGGGGCCTGAATTCAGGCCTAGGGAAGAGGCCTGACTTTCTGATCTTCAAGCGTAGAGAGCTTCCCCTTCCCCCAGAGTACAACAGAGTTACCCAGACCGCGAGTTCATATCCCAGGCCTTGCAGACAAAAAATAACACACATTCCAACTAGGGAGCTTCATTAGCATTTTTCATATTTTTTAAAGTTCACTTGGCCTTTATTTGATACATTTTGATTTTAAAACATGAGGGTTTTTCACAAAGGGGTTTAAACGTGTACATTTAAGGACAGCACATTGGTCTTTCCATTTTGACTATCTGCCATGAAGAGTAAGAATGAAAATGAGTACATCATTCCTCCCTAGAGGGACAGTTAATGTTATTTCTATTTAGGGTTATTTCTATAACTATAAACTCTCTGCAATTGTATCATGTGAGTTTTCCTCAGTGCCTCCCACAAAATACACTAGGGGATTCCTCATACCACAAAACGTTGGGTTTCTGAATAAAAACTCACTTCTGTGAGGACAGGAGGTACTTATAAGCATTTTGGGAATAAAGTGAATTGTAAAATGAAAAACTAAACCATTGGGACTGGGATGTAGCTCAGTAGTGGAGTACTTGCCCAAAGAGCATAAGACCCTGGAAGAAAAGGAATACAAGTTTCCTAAAACTTAAAAAGTTAGAATTTTATGATCTGTATGAACAAACTTCTTTCTTTCTTTCTTTCTTTCTTTCTTTCTTTCTTTTTTGTTGGTGGTGGGGCTTGAACTCTAGGCTTGGCTGCCCACCTTCAGCTCTTCAACTCATAGCAAGTGCTCTACTGCTTGAGCCACAGTGCCGTTTCCGGTTTATTGGAGATAAGCCTCAGTGCCATTTCCTGTTTATTGGAAATAAGAGTCTCACGGACTTTCCTGCCCAGGCTGGCTTAGAACCGCCATCCTCAGATCTTAGCCTCCTGAGTAGCTTGGATTATAGGTGTGAACCACCGAAGCCAGGCACGTGAACAAACTTCTTAAAGATTGATTCTGAGGAATGAAATTTGGAATACACTTTTAATATAAATAATTTATAATGCCATGGTTAAGGAACTAATTCAGAAGTATTTATTCATTGGCTGCTTTCTTAGTTTATTTAAAGATATATGTACCTTTTAATATATATACATATATATTATTAAAACATAGCTTTGAAGTGTACCTAAAAGCATATGTGCTCATGGAAAGTTATACACCTGCACAAGCTTGATTTTTTATTTTCAGTTTGTTGGTACCATAAATTAGGTGGGATGTGTGTACTGTTGTTTTGTTCTCTGTTTTTGGAGGATTTATCTCTGCTTTCTTCCCCTATTCCCCTCTCTCTGCACTTGAATTCAGCTTGCTCTTTCTTGGCTTGATTGTTCAGAGCCGATTTTCTTCCACTTCAGCCATACCTGTAGCCTGGCTTTTTGCCAGTTAATTGGAGATGTCGTCTCTCAGGCTTTTCTGCCTGGACTGGCTTTGAAACTTCATCTTCCAGCTCTTACCTCTTGAGTAGCTGGGATTACAGATGTGAGCTACTGGGGTGCCGAGGGATGAATTCGACTTTGGTTGGTGTATTCTTTCAGTTTTTCTTTTTTTTTCTTTTTTGGGCAGTCCTGGGCTTGAAATCTGGGCCTGGGTACTGCCTCTGAGCTCTTCAGCTCAAGGTGAACACTCTACCACTTGAGCCACAGTGCCACTCCTGGCTTTTTCTGCTTATGTGGTGCTGAGGAATTTAACCCAGGACCTGATGCATTCAAGACAAGCACTTTACCACTGAGCCACCTTCCCAGCCCCTCCTTCTGTTTTTCTAAGCATGGAATCATCTACTATAGAATTTCTGTGAATGTACTGGGTCTGAAGTAAGATATATAATACATATACTAATCTGTATAGTTCTCATAAGATGTAATCAATTTAATACATGTTATAATTGTAATAATAGTCAATAAAAATAATGAATGAATGAATAGTGCAAAAAATAAAATACATATACAGTAAAATAATATGCAGTAAATATAAGTATGTAGATATTAATCGTTATTTCAAATGTGGATGAATATTACTTTAACAGGGCTAGGGATTGAATTCAGACCTAGGGAACAAGCCTGAATTGCTTGTCTTCAAAGACGGTGAGTTTCCCCAGCCCACACAGTGCATTAGATTTACCCAGACTCTGAGTTCAAATTCCAGGCCTTTCAGGAAAAAAAATAAAGGCATGAGTGCCAAGCTGGGGAGCTTCATTAGTATTTAAAAAAAAAATTTTGTGGGGCTTGAGCTCTGGCCTTGGGCACTGTCCCTGCACTCTTCAGCTCGAGGCGAGCCCACTACCGCTTGAGCCACAGCACCACTTCTGGTTTTCTAGTGCTTTATTGGAGATAACAGTCTCATGGGCTTTACAGCCTGGGTTGGATTTGAACCACAATCCTCAGCCTCTTGAGTAGCTAGGATTAGAGGTGTGAGCCACTGGCGCCCGGCTATTTTTAATATTTTAAATTTGATTGATTGATTGATTGCCAATCGCGGGGCTTGAACTGAGGTTGTGGCAACACTGTCTCAGCTTCCATCACCCTAGGCTGGGATGGTTTAGCCTCTGGACCCACAGCCGATCATGGGATGGTAGGCCTCGGGGGCTGACAGGAAAACAAAATGAAAACAGCACTGAAAAAAACCGTGATCTGTGGATGGTTGGCGGTTTCTTGGTTTTCCTTCCTTGCATGGTGATCATCCCGGATCCAAATGACACGGCTGCAACCTGTAGGTCACCTGGCACTGCTGAATGCTGGCAGGTTATCAGCGAAGCCATAGGCCAACCTGAAAACCTAGGTCCTGAGTTTGAATCCCGGTCACGCCACTTACAAAGGGCTGGGGAGCCTAAGAAACTATTGCCTGTCCATAGGAGCACCAGAGGAATGTGAACAATGTCATGGTTCCATGATTAGTTCATCAATCAGTCTAAGAAAATTAGACCCAATAATCACAAGACACGGATTGATTTTAATTCATAGTTTATTATGCACTAAAAGAATACTATTGATTAAATGGAGTCCTCACTAAAGACCTAAGAATCTGTAGGAGCGTAGTATATGTCACTGAATACTAAATAGACATTTCTGGCAGTATGTAAATATCTAAATTTATATTTATTTGTATACCATCATCTGCATAGAACATTTTTGCTATTTTGGCCAAACCTGGAACTCGATCCCAGGTCTTGGGATCCACTTGGCACCTGCATGGGCTAGATGCTGCTGTGCTGACACCCACCCCTTCATGAATTGGGCCTCTTAGTCCCTCAGTCAAGGTCCCATCATTGCCAAAAGCTTCTTCCAGGTGTAAGATTGCATGTGTGACACCTGTTTTCCTTTTCTGTGCAAGTGTTAGGTGTCACTTATGATATACATATTATGTCTGCAAAGCTACATGCTATGGAATAGATTGGAACAAATGTAATAAATGTTATAGTTGTACTCACAGTCCATAAAATAAAGGCTAAATCAATCAATCAATAATAATAAAATATAATGAATCACTCCAACAAACATGATTTAAAAAGAATATAGAGATATAACTCAAATATTTAAAATGTCTATAAATGTTATGTTTTTCAGTACTGGTGCTTGAATTCAGGCCTAGGGAAGACTTGAGAAGTTCATGCAGGATTCACATAGGAAATGATAGGCAAGATCTTAATTAAGACTGCATGAAGTTTGACAATAGTAATTACATTCAGGAAATCGAGGCATTGCGAAAGATCCAAGAATCAGTAGTCACATGGAAGATAGGATTCCAACACAGCTCACCACATCTCCTACTCTATAAAAACAGGCTTTTATTAGCATATTAATTTCAGCTTATGAATGGATGAATATGGTGCTCCACCCCCACCACGGGGCTAGATCTCAGGTCCTGGGTATGGTCTAGCTCCTTAGTGGCTCACAAGCTGGTGTGCTCATATAGACCCATTTGGCTGTTGGTTCTGCTAGGCCCTGAGTTCAACTTCCAACACTGCCAAAAGGTTCATCCTGATGTGAGATGCCAAACCTTGCAGATGTTTTCCTATCCTGTGCAAGTCCTGGGTCACAGCTATGATCTAGAAAGCATAGGCAACTCTAAACCCATGGGAAAAGGTTGTCATCCATTTGAGCACAGTTATATATGTCATCCTATACTCAATAAAATACACAATACATAGATGAATAAGACCCAAAATAAAAGATTAACTACATTGAAAACAAGGTGGATACCACACCTGTATGTAAATAGATATCCTATGTTTAAAAGAGGTGGGCTTATCCAGTGCTGGGGCTTCAAATCAGGCCCAGAACCAGGCTTGACCTTTTAGTCTTAAAGGACGGTGAGCTTCACCTTCCCCCACAGTGCAACAGAGTTACCCAAACCTGAGTTCAAATCCCAGCTCTAGCAGTAAAATGGCACAAATTCTGAGCTAGGGTTCTTCGTTCAGTTTTCTCATTTTTTTTTTACCAGACCCAGGGCTTGAACTCAAGTCATGGCAACTCTGCCTCAGCTCTGATCATCCTAGGCTGCAGCCTCTGGACCCACAGCCCAGCCTTGCACCCTAGGACCCTGGGGCTTCTTGAAAAAAAAAAAGCCGTAAGGGGAAAAAAAGCAGTGGGAAGTTCCACCTGGCACTTTTATGTTTATTTTCCTTTGCATGGTGACCATTCTGGGTCAGAACATGGCTGCCTGCAGAGTGAAGGTGACCTGGCATGGCTGAAGGCCTGCTGGCTTTTGGGGGAGCCACAGGCTAACTAGACAATGGAGGTCCTGAGGACACGAATCCCAGTCAGCCCTGTTACGATGAAGGAATGGCCAGAGATCCTGGGACACTCGTTTCTGGACCTAGGAAGAGTCGTGGAATGCAATCAATCTCATCCTTGAATGAGTAGTTCCTGCTTGATGCGAGTAGGAAATGATAGGCAAGACTCATGGGGTATCGATTATTTTTAATGAAGAATTGATGAAGCATGACCATAATCATCACAGTCATGAAATGGAGGCATCGGAGAAGATTCAAGAATTGGTAGTCACAAGGTAGATTCCATCACAGGTTGCCATCTCTCCTACACTATAAAAATATGTACTTATTTGCATACTAACTTGCACTTATAAATGCATGACTATTTTCCCCCCCTCTCAATCCCCTCCTCCTAGGGCTGTATCTCAGGTCCTGGGACTGGCCTACCTCCTTAGTGGCTCACAGGCTGGTGTGCTCACCTTTACCCATTCACCAATTGGGCCTGCTAGTCCCTGAGTTTGAATCCCAGCACTGCCAAAAGTTTACCTGATGTGAGAAGCCCATTGATCTATCTGTTTTCCTGTCTTAAGAAAGACCTGGGTCTCAGGGAGGATGGAGATTACTACATAGGCAACCCTATGTAGTATACCCAAGGGAATGGGTTACCATCCATGTCAGCACAGTTATAAGTGTCATCATAATCAATAAAATACACATTGCATTCATGAATAATACACAAAATAAAGAGAACGGGTACACTGCAAGTTGTCACCCATCCATGTATGATAATATAGATCCTGTATTTAAATTATGAATTCTTGACTATATTGATCCCCGCTTCCAGGGCTCAGTTTCAGGACCTGGGTACATCCTAGCTCCGTAGTGGCTCACAGGCTGGTGTGCTCAAATTGACCCATTCACCAGTTGGGCCTGCTACGCCCTGAGTTCAAATTCCAGCACTGCCAAAAGCTTCACCCTGATGTGAGAAGCCCATCGATCCACCTGTTTTCTTGTCCTGTGAAAGTCTTGGGCTCCAGCAAGGATGGAGAATGCTATATAGGCAACTCTATAGCCATGGGAATAGTTGTCATCCATGTCAGCACAGATATACCTGTCACCATACTCAGTAAAATACACAATACATCCACGATTAACACTCAAAATAAAAAAAGATAACTACATTGAATGCAAGATGCATACCACACCTGTAGGTAAATGGAGATCCTATGTGTTAATGAAGTGGGCTTGTTATTTTGTTCAGTGCTTGGGCTTCAAATCGAGCCCTGGACCAGGCCTGACATTCTAGTCTTCAAGGATGGTGAGCTTCCCCTTCTCCCACAGTGCAATGGGGTTACCCAGACCTGAGTTCAAATCATAGCTCTAGCAGTATAACACTGTGAGTTCTTAGCTAGAGTGCTTCATTCATAATTTTTTATTTATTTATTTTTTTTGCCAGACGCGGGGCTTGAACTCAAGTCATGGCAATTCTGCCTCAGCTCTGATCATCCTAGGCTGCAGCCTCTGGACTCACAGCCCATCCTAGCACCCTATTATCCCAGGGCTTGCTGGAAAAAAAAAGCCGTGTGGGGGAATAAAAGTGGTGGGAAGTTCCACCTGGCACTTTTACAATTATTTTCCTTTGCATGCTGACCTGCTGAGTGAAGGTGACCTGGTGTGGCTGATGGCCTGTTGACTATCAGAAGAGCCAGAGGCTGACCCAGCAATGGAGGCCCCAAGGTTGATTCCCAGTCTGCCCCCATACATTGAGGACATGGCAGGAGATCCTGAGATACTCGTTTCCGGACCTAGGAAGAGACATGGAATTCGATGGATGTCATCTTTGAATGAGTAGTTCCTGCTTGATGTGAGTAGGAAATGATAGGCAAGACTCCTGGGGTATTGATTATTTTTAATGAAGAGTTGATAAAACATGACCATAATCATCACAGTCATGAAATGGAGGCATTGAGGAAGATCCAAGAATCATTAGTCACAAGGTAGATTGGATTCCATCACTGGTCGCCATCCTACTCTATACAAATATGTACTTATTTACATACTACCTTCAGATTATGAATGGATGACTATTGTGCCCCACCCTCTCCCCACCCTGTGGGACTCAATCTCAAGTCCTGGGAAAGGCCTAGCTCCTTAGTGGCTCAAAGGCGGGTGTGCTTTCCTGGACCCATTCACCTATTGGGCCTGCCTTGTCAGATCCCAGCACTGCCAAAAGATCAATCCTGATGTGAGAAGCCAATCGTTGCACCTGTTTTTCTGTCCCGTATAAGTCCTGGGTCTCAGCTAGGATGCAGTATGCTATGTAAGCAACTCTATATTCATGGGAATCAATTGCCATTCATGTCAGCTGTCAGATGACAGTTATAGCTGTCATCAGATGCAATGAAATACAAAATGCATCCATGACTAAGAGACACAATAAAAAGAATAACAACACTGAATGTATGATGCATTCCACATCTCTATGTACAGAGAGATCCTATCTGTAAATTAGGTGAGCATATGATTTTTGCCAGTGCTGGGGCTTCAGTTCAGGCCCTGGGACTAGGCCTGACCTTGTAGTCTTCAAGGATGGTGAGCTTCACCTTCGCCCACAGTGCAACAAAGTTACCCAGACCTGAGTTGGAATCTCAGAGGTGGCAGAAAAATGGTAAGAATTCTGAGCCAGGATTTGTTATTATTATTATTATTATTATTATTATTATTATTATTATTATTATTATTATTATTGCCAAGCATGGGATTTGAACTCAGTTCATGACAACTCTGCCTCAGCTTTGATCACCTCAGGCTAGCAGGCTCCCATGGGTCCGTAGCCGATCCTGGGATCCTCGGCTCTGCAGGAAAAAATGCAGAAAAATTACAGGAAAAAATGACAGAAAATTGTCGCAGGATGGATTTTTTTATATTTTCTTCTTTTGCATGGTGACCATCCTGGGTCTGAATTACACGGCTGCAAAGGGTACTTCACCTTGCATTGGCAAAGGCTAACGTGCTATCAGGGAAGCCATAGGCACATGCGGCAACGTAGGCCCTGAGCTTGAATCCTGGTCCTGACAACTACCAGTGAGGGAGATAGCAAGAAACTTGTTCCTATGCATGGGAATAATAATGAAATGTTAGCAAACTCATGATTGAATCAGAAGTTTCTTCATGTATTGGTCTAGTCCAAAATTAGACACAATGATCCTAGGACAATGATTCATCTTAATGAATGGTTTATTAAGCATGAAAAGAATACTATTCCTTCAATGGTGCCATAATAAAGACCTAAGAGTTAGTAGGAACGTAGTTGATGTCATTGAATCCTAGGTAGATGTCTCTGGCACTCTGTACAAATATATATTTATTGGTGTTCTACCACCTGTCTATCCATGTATGGCTATTTTGTCCAGCCCTGCTGCTCAATCTCAGGGTCTGGAAATGCCCTGGCAGCTTCATTGGCTAGAGGTTGCCGTGTTGACACACATATTCAGGGTATGAATTGGATCTGCCAGGCCCCGAGTTCAGATTCCAGCACTGCCAACAATTGGATCATGGAGTAAGAAGCTGAGTGTGATACTGTTTTCCTTTTCTCTGAGAGTCCTGGGTGTTAGACATGATGGAGAACACATCTACAAATCTAGATACTATGTGATGGGTTGTCATCAATATCATAAATGGAATGTGTGTCATCACAGTCAATAAAAAATCTCATATCTAAAATATACTTGGAACCCAAAAAAATTAAATCCCCCAACAACAAATCCTCAAAGAAACAATTGCCCAATAAATAAGTGGGCAAAAGTCTTAAAGAGAAACTTCTCTGAAGAGAAAAGAAGGATGGCCAATAGACACATGAAGAAATGTTCAACCTCCCTGGCCATAAAAGAAATGCAAATCAAAACAACATTGAGATACCACCTCACCCCAGTTAGAATAGCTATAATCAAGAACTCAAATAACAAAGATGCTGAAGGGGATGTGGATAGAAGGGAACCTTACTGCATTGTTGGTGGGAGTGTAATCTTGTTCTACCACTTTGGAAAATATTATGGAGGTTCCTCAAAAGACTCCACATAGAGCTCCCTTATTTCCCAGCAATCCCACTTTTGGGCATTTACCCAAATGTTTACAAACAAGACCATACTAAAGCTACCAACATGACTATGTTTATTGCAGCACTAGATACTATAGCTAAGATATGGAACCAACCCAGAAGCCCCTCAGTAGATGAATGGATCAAGAAAATGTGGTACATATACACAATGGAATTCTATGCCTCCATCAGAAAGGATGACATTGCCCCATTTATTTAGGAAAGACTTGGAAAACAGTATATTAAGAAGTAAGCCAGGCCCAAAGAAACATAGGTCCCATGATTTGCCTTATTTGCAGTATCTAATATATGTCTGAGTCAAGCAGAAAAGGTTAGATAAGGTGATGTTAGGGAAATGAACCCTAAGATATGTACTCAAATGTTTTTTTCTTTCATGTGATTGTTTCTAACATATTTATAAGATATTTCGTTGTTGCTTTGTATGTCCCTCCTCCACAGTGTAACCCTTGCTTTCACTGTATTTGATGTCATTATAATTTGTGGAGGGGAAGGGAAAAAACAAATCATTTAAATAGGGATACAGGTGGACCCATTGCAATCATGAGATGTACAAGTCATTATGTCCAAAATGAACTTTACAACTTTGGTGCGGGGGGGGGAGCAGGTAGGGGCTGGGGGAGAAGCTGGGAGGATAGGGTTGGGGGGCAGGGGGGAAATGAGAAGTGATGGGTAGGGGAAACAAAGGAGGAGGCTACAATGCTTGATAAGAAATGTACTCATTTTCTTGCCCATGTAATTGTAACCCCTCTGTACAATATTTTCACAATAAAAAAAGGAAAATAAATGAATAAAACAAAAATACAATAAATAAACACAACAAACAGGACATGGTCTGAACATCTCTATATGTAAGTACAAATCCTAACTTTACAATGTATATAAATAGAGTTTTTCCAGGGCGGGGACTTGAATTCAGGCCTAATGACCAGGCCTTACTTTCTTGTCTTCAAGCATGGTGAGCTTCCCCTTCGTCCACAGTGCTTCAAAGTTACACAGGTCTTAAGTTCAAATTCAAAGGTAGGAGAAACGGCGTGAAATGCAAGTCAGGGAGCTATTTTTTTTTTTTTTTTTGCTTTTTTTGCCAAGTACAGTCTTGAACTCAGGTCATGGCAACCATGCCTTAGCATTCATCACCATAGGCTGGGGTGCAGCATCTGGAAACACAGCCTATCCTGGGATCCTAGAACTTCAGGCCTTGTGCAGGGGCAGAGGGGGTAATGCATAGAAAAAATGTGGCAGGATGGTGTTTTTACATTTTCTTCCTTTGCACCGTTGCCATCTGGGTCTGAGTGATCCAGTTCCAAAGGATACTTCACCTGGCATTGCTGAAGGCCTGCAGGCTACTGGGGAAGCCATAATCCCGAACAATGATTAGCTAGGCACCAGTGGCTCTCACTACTCCTCTTTGATACTTACAAGGCTGTGATAGGAGGATCATGGTCAAAGTCACCCTAGGCAGGAAAGTCCTTGAGACCCCTGTCCAACCTCAATGCCAACAAGGCCAGAAGTAGAGTGGTGTGGCTCCAGTGGTAGAGGGCTAAACTTGAGCAAGAACAGCCCATGGACTGTGACCAGATCCTGAGTTCAAGGTCCAGGACTGCCAACAAACAGACATGCAAAACAATCTGTGCAACCATCTAGCTAAAGCAAGTCTCCCTTTTGTCCCCAACTGGATTGGACAGAGTTTCCTGGTAAAGGGGCTGCTGTCATCTTGACTCTGTCCATTCTGTCTGTATCACAGGATTCCAGGCACACCCCCATTCTTTCATGGTTCTTTTTGACTAACGGAATACAAGAATAGTGACCACGCCCACATCCCATGCTTCCCTGTATCACCAGGATTCCCTCTGTTGGTTGATACCACTAAGAGCAGTTGAGGAAGGTAGAGGTGGCTGAGTAGTGAGCAAGAGATTCCAGGTGACTTTGAGGTAGAGTAGGAAATGACGTTCTAGTCAGTGAGAGGATTTCCTAGATCCTGGGAACGTGGCTTGCCCAACTTTCTGGTCCCAGTGCTCAGATGTCTGAAACAATAAGACTCAATGAGAGAACTGTGGGCAAGAAACTGCCACAAGAACACTAGCAGTATCCTACCGACAGACCTGAAACATTCAGGAAAACAAAGAACATGAAAAAGGGAGGGATCCCCAAGACAAACACCACTCGGGAGGCAGATTGAATGGAGAGTCCGGCCAAAGGTGATGCCGACCATGGGCCTCCCTTGCTTTTGGACACAGTCACAGCCACCAGGGTCCAGAGTGTCAAGGGTCCCAATACCACCAAGGATCCACAGAGGTGCTACTGGCATGTGGTGCCCACCCTGGACCACAGAAAAGAAGAAACCAGGCACTCTGTGCCAAGATCCAACCACTGAAGCAGGGAAAGACAGACCCGCAAGATCAATGGTAGTAAGAGAGGGAGAAGATAGCCCAGATACATGCAGCACCAAAAATGGAGGTAGAGATCCACAAGGCACCCATACAGCAGTTGGTTTCAGCAGAAAGTGATTTACAATGTGCACTGGCCCAAGTGCAGCAGGCCACTGATGACAGAGAAAGGGAGCACGAAGCTCTCACCAGCTGCCTGCAAGCTACAGAGTGGCCCGTGGCAGAGCTGGAGATAGCGGCTTCTGCGGTCACGGCTGCAAAGAAGGAGACCTAAATGTTCTTGGAACAGCTGAATGATGTGACCCTTCAGCTCGAGGAAAAGACCAGAAGCTTTGATAACCTGTCGCAAGTGAACACAGAGTTTCAGGAGAAGCTGGAAGTGCTGTAGATACAGAGGAGCAACATGAATAAGAGAATATACAAGTTCCAACAAGCAGTGGAGGGGCGTGAGGTACTGAAGAGACTACTGGACAACCTGAGCAGGCTGGTGACCACAGCTTATCTGGAGAGAGACACCTTCATGGAGGACCTGAGCATTGAGAGGTCCGCATGGAAGGAGGAGGCATGGCGGCTGACCCAATGGCTGAACCAACTGACAAAGGAGAAGAATGAGGAGCAAGGCATGTGTTGGACCTAGGGAATGAGCTGTGGGAACTGAGAAGGAAGCTGGTAAAGCCACAGCCCCCCGCGGGACCATCTCAGGCCAAGTGGCATCTGCAAGCCTAGGCCTACAGCAAGGAGATGGTGTTGAAAAACCTGGAGGAACAACTTCACATCCAGATCCAGGAAAACCAGTCTCCGTCTTCAGAAAGTGGAGCAGCAGGAGCAACTGCAGAGACTGGAGGAGAAAGCCTAGGATCAGCAGGAGATCCCTGAGACCCCACGATGAGCATGTGTGTGGGATGGACAACCGGAGGAAAAGCTGGCCCTGCTGTGGGATGCTCTCCACAGGGTGAGCAGTGAGAAGGAGGAGCTCGCCAGCATCCTGGACTCAGAACAGCAGATGAAAAAACATCTGCGGGAACAGTAGGACTGCTCAGAGGAGAAGATAGAGAAATGGATAGTGGTGGCTGAGAGAGAGAGAGAGAGCCAAGCAGCTCAGGAGCATCAGGAGCAGTCCATGGGCCAGTGCCAGTGCAGGAGTTCAGAGCCTCCTGTGAATGGCACATTGTCTCCAATGAGCGGCTGTGCTCTGAGAAGGAGGCCCTGCAGCAGCACTTAGAGAGGCAGACCCAGCTGCTGGAGCAGCTGAAGCAAGTGAAGGGCTCAACAAATTGGAGGGACCAGGTGGTGTCTCTGAAGTGGCAGGACACTCTCAAGTGCCTGGAAGCCACCAGATCACAGGAAGAGTGCCTGCAGGCCTAGCTGAGCTTCCTGGCTTTCAATGTGGAAGGGGAAGGCATGAGCCCTGGAGAAGCATGAGGTAAGGAGGAGATTCTCTGCCCCCCGCCCCCATCATAATATGACCATCACAGAGGATGGAGATGTTCCCCAGACCAAGAGTGACATGGCTCTGAGAGCGCTCTTGGAGGATGAGAACCACAGGAGGAAACTCCTGCCACAAGAATGGCGGGCCTGCTGCAGGCAACCCCTGGCCGACCCAGCAGCTCAGTGCCAGACTGAGCTGGAGCCACAGGGCCTCAGCCCCATGAGCTGCCACCACAGCAGGCATGGGGATGGGAAGTGGGAAACATGGGCATCTGAAAAGAAAATCTGCTTTGTCCATGACCTGCCTGATGAGGTAGACTTCCAGAGTCCAGCAGGGGAGCTCCCCCATTGATGCAGCTAGCTGTCAACACACATCCAAACTATCGAGGAGTCCCTCATGGTGTGTAAAGAGCAGATGTTGGTCCTGAATGAGCTGTGTTGGGAGAAAGCCCAGTGCATGCACTGGTTGTTCTAGGAGAAGATGGAGAAGAGGAGAGTGCTTCGGGAGCTGCTGTCACACCTCCCAAGGGAAGGCACAGACAGCAGTCTCCAGATGCCAGCACAGGCTGAGTCCCCACTACCAACACTGCTTCAGGTGCCTCAGGGCCTGTGGTGGGTGAAATGAGGGAGGAGCAGAAAGGTTTTGAAGAATTGCAACTTGAAGACAGAATGGAAACTGCCAGAGGAGAGTTCAGGGTTCCCGACCCCATAGTAGACTCCCCCAAGGATCATGTCCTGCCCCAGATGCCCCACATCTAGATCAGCCCACAGCTCCCAGGCTCAGGGGAGGAGTGCTCCCTCACTTTCTCCCATAGACTGATGCGGATGATGACTCTCTATGTGACATACTGACTCTCAAAAGCCTTGGCAGCCACCAGAAGTACGTGGCGAAGTGGCTTTCAGGCCTCCATATGCTGGGCAACAGGAAGGATAAACTGGGGGTAGGTAGGGCAGAGGCTGCAGGAGTTGGCCCAAAATCAAGGGACATCTAATGCCCTATTGGTGGCCAAGAAAGAGACCCATGTTATGCTTATCACAAAGAATAAATTGTTTTCAAACCAAAAAAAAACCCGAAAAACAAAGATTTGTTCTTCCAGCCTTGGGGCTTGAACTCAGGGCCTGGCCACTGTCCCTGAGCTCTTTTTGTTCAAGGCTGGTCCCACCTCCCCTTCCGCTTTTTCTGTGTGGAATAGAACCCAGGGCTTCAGGCATGCTAGGTGAACACTCTACCACTAAGCCACATTCTCAGCTAGGATGATTCTCCCCACTCCTAAACCCATATGGCCATTCCTCAAATAGGAAGTAGGGGCTAGGATGAATATGAAACACATATCTGGTTCACACCAAAATATTCCCCTGAGCCCTCTTCCCACATCCTTAGTTGAAGTTTCTCTTCTACCATTGACGGATGAGAGGGAGAGGGGAGTCCCAAGAGAGTACCAACAACAATGGCCCCCTGAGTCCCACATCCTCCCCCACACAAGTGTTCCTCCAGATTCAGATCTTACCTGACTCAATGTGAAGTCTACACTGTCTCCCCACCACTGCAAAGCTCAGGATGAAATCAAGGTCATCTTTGGCCTGAGCTTACACCCAAGGTGGAAGCTTCTAGTCCCAGACCTACTTCCACCTCTGACTGCCCCTAGTTAGGCCAGACCCACCACTCACCACTATGTTGGTGGTAATGATCTCATGGATGGATTCCAGGAAGAAGGCCTATGGCAAAGAGCAGAAGCAGCAGGGCAGAAGGAGGTGGGGAGATTGCTCTGGGATCTTCCTTGGAGCCCTCCCATCCATCCAGACCCATGCTGACCCAAAGCACGGACAAGGCCAGGGGGTGAGACAAAATGGAAGAGCACAGGACTAAAGGACTAAAGTACTTCTTTGTCTTGGAGGACTTGATTAATTCCAATTATAATTAATTCCAATTATATTTGTCCCATGCCAATCCCAAAGACAGCATGCAATGCCTCTCCTTATTGTTGTTGGCTGTGAGCGCTGTCTCTGAGCTCTTTTTCTCAAGGCTGGCACTCCACCACTTGAGCCACAATGCCACTTTTGTTTTCTGATGGTTCATTGATAAGAGTCTCATACACTGTCCTGCCCAGACTGGCTTGGCACCGTGATCCTCTAGATCTCAGCTTCCAGAGTAGCTAGGATGACAGGCATGAGCCACCAGTGCCCAGTATGTGATGCCTTTTGAAGGAATCTTGATGAGTCTGTAAAGGAGCCCCAAAGAGCCTGGATAGACCATGACCCATTCAAGGAGCAGGGATGGGGGAAGGTTGACCTTCGAGCCATTCTGTTCCCCTAAAATTAAAGATGACAGTTGATGTTGTATGCACCAAACACCTAGGCCAGCAGCCACCAGGTTTATTGGGGAAAAAGTAGAGAATACCCAAAGACTGCAGTGTAGAAATCTCTGATTTTGCATGCATGTGGTGTGTGTGTGTGTGTGTGTGTGTGTGTGTGTGTGTGAACTCAGGGCCTAGGCTCTATCCCTAGGTTTTCTTGCTGAAGGCTAGTGGTGTGCCAATTGAGCCACAGCCCCACTTGCATTTTGATGGTTAATTGTAGGTAGGAGTCTCAAGGACTTTCCTCTCCAGGGTGGCTTTGAATCATAATGGGGGCCCCAGGGAAGCAAGAGTAAACACAACTCACAAGAACTATCCTTATGGTGGGCTACTCCTGCTCCCTGGTGGCCAGACATGGAACATGCGGCCCGGTGCCATTATCCTCTAGAGTTCAATTTGGGGAAGTGACCAGGGCCAAGCTGACTTTTGCTCACCCTGATTGCTGATGCCAGAGCAGGTCTGTTCCACCCTAGGCCAAGAGAGCTCCAGGAAGCCTGGCTTTCCAGGGACACAAGGAAAGGAGAGGTCAGCTCCAGGCTGAGCTAAGAGCCTTTGCCCACAGATACCCCAACTTGGCCTTACTTATCACCATAAGATCTGTGAAAGAACAAACCCAAAAAAACAAAATTGGATCTGTGACTCCAAGTGGTAGAGCTCTAGCATTGAACCAAAGAGCTCAGGGACAGGGCCCCCAAGCTTTAAACTCAAGACCCCCAGGTGACTTTCCCCCATAAAACACAGGCTGTCTAAATGTGAACTGGTAGGATTTGTGCAGTGTTTCTGAAGAATGGTGATACTGAAGCACCCTAATTCTAATGACAGCTGAACTTGTGACATACAGCTATGTGCTGAGTCTTTCACAGGGCGCTATTTGCTGGGTCCTTCCCACATGGGGGTTTTGTGCTGAGTCCTCAAAAAGGTGCTGTTTGGTGAGTCATCCCAAAGTGTGCTATGTGCTGAGTCCCTGAGAAGAGTGGGCCATCCTAGGTTTTTCAAAGGGTGCTGTATGCTGAGTCGATTACACAATGTACTGTATGCTGAGTCCTTCAAAAGGTGTGGTGTGCTAATTCATCCCAAAGGGTCCTGCTATGTGCTGAGCCCTTGAGAAGAGAGGGATGAGGTGTTTTTTGAGTGCTGCGTGCTGAGTCCTTTACACAGGGTGCTCTCTACTGTCCTTCAAATGGTGCTGTGTGCTGAGTACTTCCACAGTGTGGTATGTGCTGAGTCCTTCAAAATTGTTCTGTGTGCTGAGTTTTTTGAAGGTTGCTGTGCACTTGGTGTTTTACGCAGCATGCTTCAACACAGGGTGTGATGAGTCCCTGGGAAAGACTGCTATGTGCTGAGTTTTTCAAAGCATGCCATGCACTGAGTCCTTTAAAATGGGAACTATGGACTCCCTTTTTAAAGGGTGCTGTGTGCTGAGTACTCTACCCAGCATACTACATGCTGAGTCCTTCAAAGGGAGCTGTGTGCTGAATCATTTACACAGGGTGTTTTGTGCTGATTTGGAAGAGTGCTGTGTGCTGAGTCATCAAAAAGGGTGCTATGTTCTGAGTCCTTGAGAGGTGGTTATCCTCAACACACACACACACACACACACACAAACACAAACACACATACACACACCAGTGTCACCATGCACCTGCTTGGTGTGTGCAGTGGGGGAGGATGGAGGAGAGTCTCCTCCCGGGGTGGGGCTGAGGGGAGATTCTGTCCCCCACCCCGGCCGGTACTGGGGGTGGGGGGTAATGCTGAGCTGAGGTAAGGGTGCAATTGACATGGTCTAGAAGCCTCAGGGCCCAGTCAGTGCTGCAATTGTGGCCAGGGGTGGGTGGCGGGGCCCAGGGGAGGAGGGGGCGGGGCCCAGGAGCGCACTTTGGTGGCAGCAATGGCCAGGAGCCCTAGGGGTCAGGGTTGTGTGCGCAGAAGGGGCGGGATGGCCCAGGAGAGGAGTGTGGGGCCGAGAGAGAGCTAGGAGAAGAGCGAGCATGAGCACTAGCATGAGCACTAGCACCCGTAGAAACGGCTTCAGTGGCTGGCAGCCGCTCTGCTCATATTGTGGGTCCTGGCCGGGAGCGCAGAGCATGCAGATCCTGCACCTCAGGCACAACGCCACATGCAGCCCCTGGGAGACGCCCAGCCATGGTGGCCCTGAGTCTGAGGTCCCGGTGCAGGGAGCACGGCAGAGGCAGTGGCTGCTGAGGCAGCGGCGGCCACAGGTTAGGAGGCCGCTGAGGCTGCGGTGGTGGCTGAGGAGGAGCAGAGGCCGTGCGCAGCTCCACCATGCACCCAAGCTGCATTTCAAACATGGCGCTGCTGGCTGGGACCCGCGGAGTCTCTAGCAGTCACCTGGCACAGCTGTGGTGCCCCTGGCCTGCTTGTGGCCCTGACTTGGTTCCAGCCCTCGGTCCTCAGACTCCCGGCATGGACCCGGATTCGCAGCCTACAGCTTCTCCCAGCAACACACGTGAGTGGCCGACCTGCGATCAAGCAATCCACGATCCCTCCCCCCCTCCCCCCGAAAACCCCATCCCCCAATCTACCCTTCCTCCCCACCCTCGCAAACCCGGATCCTTGCCTCGCCCCTCCCAGTACAGTCCTGCCTGGGCCTCCCCCATGCCCCACAGTCTGTCCTGGCTTTGCCACAAATGCACTCCAGGGGTGGGGGGTAGAGGTGGGTGTCCACTCGGTGATCCCACCCTCGTCCCTAGAGGCCAGTGTCCCAGGAAAAGGGGAGCTTCAGGGATGGGGAGGAGGGAGCACCACAGAGACCCTAGCCTGGAGCAGTGGGAGCCACACAGCCTTGCATCTGCATCCTTTCTCTCCCTGGTGGGAACCTGGTGCCTTTAGTCAGAGGTGGGGAGCAGCCCCCACACCTGCCTTCTTAGGTTTTTTCCATTTTGCTGGGGAGGGAGTTGTTGGATACAGAAAATAGCCCCCCTTGCTGTGTGAGCCCTTGTCTTCTGTGCTCAGTCACCCTTTCACCTGAGGACATTCCCAGAAGAGCCCACTAGAGAGGTGAGGGCATTGGGGATAGATAGAAGGTGGGTATTTGGGAGAAAAACACACCCCCTCTGACATACATACAACCAGCCTGTACCCCCAACCCCAGCTGTCAACAGTTCTGACTGGAAGATCACATATCTCAGCTCTGCCAGCTTCTGGTAGTGCTCCCAGTCCATCTGGTCTCCTAGTCCTCCCCAAGAATCTGCCAAGTCGCCCAGAAGTATGTAGGCTGGAAGCAGGGAGTCCATCCATGTATATAGCCTTTAGGTCCCCATCAAAGTCCCCAACAACACCCCCACCCCAGGTCAGACACCTCTCTGCTGGCACCATGATCCCCTGCTTTGTTTTCTGTCCAAACTCTGAGAAACCACGTGTCTTGGGACTCCTTCACCCAGAGTCCTAGCCTAGAGTTTTGGTGAATGGGGAGTCAATGCTGGCTGTTCCCAAGGGGAAGGGTCTGTCCCTGGACAAAGGGGGAGGCTGGGTGATTCTGCATTATTAGAGCATTGTTCTCCTTGGGTGGTTGCCCCTGGTTCTGACAAGGAACCCCCGTGCTTGAGCTGGTACAATGCCCAGATGAGAAACCAACAAATGCAGAAGAGGCACTGCTCTGAGTCCATGTGTTTAGGTGTGTATGAGAGAGAGAGAGAGAGAGAGAGAGAGAGAGAGAGAGAGAGAGAGAGAGAGAGAGAGAGAGAGAGAGAGAGAGAGAGAGATCATCTTTCTCATTGTACAATCAGCATGTCTAAAAAGAGCAAAAGCAGTTTTTTTTGGGGGGTCCAGTTGTGGGGTTTGAACTCTGGACCTGGGTGCTGTCCCTCAGCACTTGTGCTCAAGGCTAGCATTCTACCACTTGAGCCATAGCACCACTTCCGGCTTTTTTATTTTTGCTTATGTGGTGCTGAGGAATCGAACCCAGGACCTCCTGCATGCAAGGCAAAGGCTCTACCACTGAGCCACCTTCCCACCCCAAGCAAAACTATTTTATTTGTGTGTATGTGTGTATTTGTTGTCCTTTTTTCATTAATGCCCAGTATGAGCCCAGCTACAATTTTTGTTTTCTCTTTTACCGTTTCATGGCTCCTCTAGAGAAGGTTTCAGTAGATGTTCCTTCCCACCACTTTCTTCCACTTTCCTGCAGCCCACAGTAACTGCTGGGCCTGCATGGGTCTTTCCTAGGAAGCCTGTGTGAACCGCAGACCAGCGTGGACACCTGCCCTTCTGTCTTTAGCCAGAAGGCTCATGAGGCTACTGTGACCACAGCCGCACTCTTTCAGCCAGACAGTCTGCTCTCATGTGTATAGTTGGAGCTAATTCAAAGTTGGGAATGTGTCTGTCAAACATAATTAGGGAACAAGATAGGGAGAGTAGGGCAGGGGCTGTGAAGTTAGGAGGGTCTGGGGAAGTGATAAACAGTGTGACATGGCAGATGGTTTAACACGACCAAGGATGAGAGGGAATCTTACCCAGGACATTGATGGTGTATGTGGGCATCTGAGCAGGGGGCTCCGGGCCCCCAGTGGTGGCATGGATTTCCTCCCAGGGCAGTGCACGGGTTGGCAATCCTCCCTGGAGTCCTGCAGACTCCAATCTGTGTCCCTCCTGGGCTGTTTCTAGCTGGGCAATGGTAGGCAAGTGTGTTCCCCCTGCTGGAGCCTGCTTGGGATCAGGACATGGCAGTTACCTGAGGCTGTCTGAATGCCATTTTCTGTAACCTGCTGTAGGCTGTCTGGAAGGAAAAGGGGACTACTGATTTTGGAACCCATTAAGTTTGATTGGGACAAGTGAAATGCCAGATTTCCCAGGGTTTTTTCTTGAAGCTGGCAATTGCTACTAATGCTTGGGATTCTGGGTCAAATTAGATGGACCATTTCAGCCACCAAACAATGACGTTCAAAGAGGCACAGGCAGAGTTCTCAAGCCAGATGGTTTCCTGCTACGAACACCGTGCCTTGACTGCCTTTCTCCAACAGCTGCTGATTCTCCTCCAGCTCTCTCTAGGGTAACCACCACAGTTGAGGATGTGTCTTGGGGAACAGAGATTGTGACCTCACCATCTGCAGCCTGCCAGCTGTGAGCAGAGACAATTCCCAGCACCTGCATAGGAATCTGGGAGATTCAGAGACCCGGGATGCCTCAAGGATCCTTTCTCTGCAATATGAAACTTGGGGGCCGGATATAGTGGACCATCCTCTCTGCCCCAGGGAGTGGAGAAGAGGCCTCTTGAGCCTGGTGTTCACCTCACAGCAACCTTGTTCACAACTGAGTGGGGAATGGAGTGCCACAGAGCTGGTCAGTGGCTGGACAGAGATCTTGGAGAAGATAGGCATCCCAGAGGCCCTGGAATCCAGTGAAGACATCATGGCTCACGTCCTTGGAACCAAAACATTTAAGTACAGTGGCACCAGGAGGGTGGGAAGAGGGAGGAGGGAGAACTGTTGGAGAGCTACATCAGACTTTGCCCCTACCCAGGATGCTTACTTGAATTGGTTGGGACTTTGCAGTAGTAATGTCATAGACAGATGATCATTTATTTACCTAACAAACCGTTACAGTGTGTGCCAAGTCGGGGGCGTGAGGGGGGGCATACATGATGAAAGGTTCCAGTACTGGTTCCACAGCACATGAAGAAATCTTGGCTTGAGCTGGATACCATTGCCTCACTCCTGTCATCCTAACTACTTAGGAGGCTGAGATGGGAGTATTGAGGCCTAAGGCCCATGCAGGAAAGCCTGTAAGACTCTTACGTCCAACTAACTACCAAAAAGAAAATGCCAGAAGTGGATAAGTGGCTCAAGCCATAGACTGTTGGCCTTGAGTAGAAAGGCTCAGGGACAGCACCCAGACTCTGATTTCAAGGCCTAGGAGTGACACAAAGAGAGGAAAGAGAAAGAGAGGAGGGGAGGATGGAGGGAAAAAAGGAGGAAAGGAAGGAAGTAGGGATAATGCAGGCCTTGGTTAGGAGTCTCTGGATCAAGGGAGCCAACAATCTCTGTGAGGACAGTTTCAGAGCCTAAAGCCAGTATGTAGGAACAAGCCTCTGTCCCCTCAGCAATTTCATGACCTCCAGAATCTGAGTGGTCGCATACTGCAGAGGGAAACAGCCTCAGGTAGACCCTAGGGCTCAGGGTCGGTCACGGAGTTTCAATCTCCCCTGGCTCACCGAGGTTATTTTCTGGTCAGATAAGAAGAAAGTGTCCAAAGGCTAGGGAGGATAGCGTCAGGGCAGGACCAGAGGGGTCGGCAAGAGATAAGCAGGAAGATGAAGAGGGAGGATGATCCCAGATCAGGTGTGTCAGGCCATTGAAGCCATGACCTCACCTGACAACCTAGACCATCAGTGATAGAGCCTTCAACCCAGCCACATGCCTATTAAAAGTCCTGGCACTCTGGGTTCACCATTGACGACCTCGCTGTGGTTCACTGCAGGATGCCTGTGCAGTACATCCTTGGGGACTGGGACTTTTGCTGAAGATGACACCCCCAGTGTTCATTCCTGGACCAGAGACAAAGGTAACCAGGCCACTGGCACAGGACAGCCAGGGAATGAGGGCAGGAGTCAGACGCATGTTGCTCTGAGATTTCCTCTAGGGGACTCTAGGGCCCTGTGACTGCCATTCTCAGAGGTAGAGGTGGGTCTCCTTGCTGGCTCAGACTTTAGTCTAGATGCCAGATGTGGGATTTAGAGACGGCAGACTGAAGGTCAAGGCTTGTGGGAACACCAGAGGCACTGGGCTCTGAGCTGGGTTGTTTCTTTGAGGATACTCACAACCCAGGATCATTCCTGAGATGGATCAGCCCTTTCTCCTTCCCGAGATAGAGGGACCAATAGCCCTCCAGTCTGCATCCCTTGGCTGAGAATTCATTCAATCCAATATCCTTTGGTTGGATAACTAGATCTCACCTGACTGTCCAGTGTCAGGGCAGCCATAACCTGGAAAGAACATGAGAATCTACTCTCCATGGAAGCACCAAAAAGCTAGAAGTGGAGCTGTGGCTCAAGTGGTAGAGCACCAGCCTTGAGCAATATAACTCAGAGAGACAGCTCTCAGATCCTCAGTTCAAGCCCACACAAAGAAATGGCCCTGTCTTGTTGCCCACAGATTGTCCAGGCCTTGAGACCCTTCTCACGGAGTGTGATACAACACCTGCCCCTGGGTGGTGTATCAGGGCCTTCTGAAATCTGTTGGTGGAATCCAGGCCTTCCCCTTCATGCATTTTCAACCCACACTGGCTGGCAGGCAGAGCCTGACAAGGCTGGCAGCCTGCACACTGGAGAGGCTCCAGCTCTGCCAAGGTGATTGGAAAGGGCTTCTTAGAAACAGCACTTGTAAAGGGTGTCTTGCTTAACAAGGAGCATCTGAAGGAAGCACAGAGTGCAAAGGTGATGCAGATGATGGACAATGTAGCAGAGCGTGTTCATTTCCAGCCAGGGCTGCTGGTAAGAGACTTGGTATAGATGTGTGAGACTGTCCCAAGAAAGGCCTGAGGGGTCACAGAAGAACAGCTATCTAGGGCTCGGATTACGTCTTAGAGGTAGAGGGCTCGCCTAGCACACAGGAAAGCATGGGTTCGATTCTTAGGTCCTGCATACACAGTAAAACCTGGAAGTGGCTCAGGTGAAAGAGCACTGCCCTGGAGATGAAGAAAGTCAGGGACAGTGCCGGTCCATGAGGTCAGGCCCCAGGGCTGTCACCATAAAACAATTCTCCCAGGGACCTTGGTGACAGTTGGATGGCTATGCCCTGAAGCTCTCAGTAGATCCATCCGTGCTTTGTGTCTCCTTTGACAGACGGGACCTGGACACTCCTTCTGCCCTGGGCACCCCTGGGCCTGGTTATCAGGAATCCATCCAATGTCTTCCACTGGGACGTGGAGCAGCTGGCCCCAGAAGTCCTCAGGTATCAGTTGGGTGGGGCAGGGGAACATAGGGCAGGCCCCAGAATTCCTCGTGGGTCTGATCTGCCCTGGAAGACCAGGCAATCCAGAGGAGGCAGATAGGAGCTTAGAGGGGGTTAGTGATGTGGAGGGGGCTTTTTAATCCCCATGGCCCCACCCAGATTCTAGCAATCCTTTGCTGTCCCTGATTGAGGTAGAGGGGTGTCTAGGTGGTAGTGTCTAGAAAAGGACTAGGTGGAAATTCTGAAGGACTAGACACCTTAAGCTATGAGCCGATGGCTCATGCCTGTCATCCCACACCTGTCATCCTGACCACTAGGGAGGCTGAGATCCAGCGGATCTCATTTCCCAGCCCAGGCAGGAAAGTCCCACCAGAGCCTCATCTCCAATCTCCACCGGAAGTGGCACTGTGGCTCAAGTGGTAGAGCACTGGCTTTGAGGAAAATTAGACATCAGTGACAGTACCCAAGCCCTGAGTTCAAGCCCCTCAACCAAAAAACAAAAACAAAAACAAAAACAAAATCCAAACAAGAAAGAAAGAGACCCCTTCCTTGCTTGCAAGAGATAGTGAAGTAGTAGGGTTGCTGTGGTTGTGAGACTAGGTGCTGGCCTCACTGTACAGACATTTCTAATAACTCCCCAGGTTTACCCCAGTGTGAAGCCATAGCAGGGTGGGTGGTGCCTTACCAAGAACTCCAGAGGTCATGGCCTGTGGCAGGCAGGGAGTGGGTGAATGGGAGCAGCGGTGGGATGGTAGTGTCAATTATATGCTCTCCATCCATGGAAGAATGGTTTTGAATGCTGGTGACCAAGTCTGAAGTGTAGGATTACATTTGGTTTGTGTCTTGATCAGTTGGGTTTTCCCTTGGTATAAGGTGGCTGCAGACGAGGCTACAATGCTTGATGAGAAATGTATTCCTTATCTGGCCCATGTAACTGTAACCCCTCTGTACAGTATTTTCACAATAAAAAAAAAAAAGAAAGAAAAGAGCTGAAGATAAAAAAAAAAAAGTTGGGTGTAGCCTGGTGCTGCCAGTGGTTCATACCTGTCATCCTAGCTACTCAGGAGGCTGAGATCTGAAGGTCACTGTTTAAAGCCAGCTTGGGCAGGAACGTCTGTTAGACTTTACCTCCAATGAACCACCAGAAAATTGGATGTGATGCTGTGGCTCCAGTAGTAGTGCGCACACCTTCATAAGAAGACCTGAGGTCCTGCTGGCAGGCCCAATGTTCAAATCCCATAACCTACAATCAAATAAAATATAGCTGAATTTTTTGCATAACTGTGTACAGTAGAAATGCCATGATGTGTTGTGAACCATTGCACACATGTGAAAGGCTCTGAGTTTTGTATACATTGGCTCTGATGATGGTAGTGCCATCTTCTCTGGGGTGGAATATTCAGGGTGCTCAGGGACTGCTGAGGGTTTGGGCTACCAGTGTGTGTGACTGTGTGTTTGTGTGTCTTTTGTCTGTGTGTGTCTGTGTCTGTGAGTTTGGATGTAGAAGACGTGGGCCTTGAACTCAGGGTCTAGGTGAAGTTTCTATGCTTCTGTGCTCAAAGCTAGTGCTCTAACACTTGAGCTGCAGCTCCATTTCTGGCTATTTGGTGGTTCATTGGAGATAGAAGCCTCATAGACATTTCTGTGCTGGCTGGCTTTGACCTCAGCCTCCTGAGTAGCTAGGATGACAGGTGTGAGACACCAGTGCCATATTTGTGTTTGTGTGTGTGTGTGTGTGTGTGTGTGTGTGTGTGTGTGTGTGTGTGTGTTTTCCTCATCTTTCTCTATCCCCTTCCTGTGTGCCTGTCTGCCTCTTTCTGACCTGGGATGGTGCCCCTCCTCCACACCGACCTTGCCTTTAGCTTCCTATCAGGGTCTACAATGAGTCCTAAATGGCCAGAGACCTGAGTTCAAGCTTTTCTTTGGGGCCAAAGTCCAGCTGTCCAAATCTTTGGCCACCTGCAGGGGATTCTGGGTCAGCCAAGCCAGCTGCAATAGACTCTTGCCTATCTCTGGGTGGGGAACTCAGACATAGGATGTCCTGCCCTTTTCCTCAGCTAGACCTCTGGCTGCATGTTCCTCTCAGCAGGCTGGCAGTGGAGTGGGGGAAGGGGATTGCAGGTGGCTCTGACCAACTCTGGCTTGATAGTGGACTGAAGGCCGCCCAAGCAAGGAGGATTTTGGGCTGCATTGGAGGTGAGGCCAAGGTGGCTTGGAAATACCTGTTGGTGTCTAGGAAATGTCCACATACTTTATCACAGGCAAGTCTATCTTCCAGCCCCAGCTGGGCCTCTCCAATTCTTCTAGAGAATTCTGGATGCCCAGAATACAGAGGCACACACTTTAGATTCCAGGGCCAGGGAATTGGGGGAGGAGAGACTGGTATGGCCAATACATCAATGTTTTGGGGATTTAGCCTTGACCTGGGTATGCCCCCTTGTGTGCATTCACTTCTTAACCCAGAGCTGGCCAGAAACAGGCCACTTGTGGTGGTGCTGTAGAAGTGGCCGGAGTGGAAGTGAGACCTAGGATGACCAACATCTGGATTTATGGCCTAATGGGGGGAGGGGCAAAAGGTATCTTTAAAAAAAATCTCTTAGAGCTGGAACTCAGGGCCTAAGCACTGAGCTTCCTTTGCTCAAATCTAACACTCTACCATTTAACCACAGCTCACATTTCATCTTTTTTAGTAGTTTAGTGGAGATAAGAGTCTCATGAACTTTCCTGCCTGGGCTGGCTTCAAACTGCCATCTTAAGAACTCAGCCTGTTGAGTAGCTACGATTGCTGGTATGAGCCACTGGCTAAGAATGTTAGTGTGTGTGTGTGTGTTTGTGTATGTGTGTAGGCCAGGGGGTGAGATGAGATGGAAGAGCTCTGGACTAAAGGAGGTACTGATTTGTCTTGGAGCACTTGATCAATTCCAATTATAATTAATTCCAATTATATTTGGCCCATGCCAATCCCAAAGACAACATGCAATGCCTCTCCTTGTTGGCCATGAGCACTGTCCCTGAGCTCTTTTCCTCAAGGCTTGCACTCTACCACTTGAGCCACAATGCCACTTTTGTTTTCTGATGTTTCATGGAGGCTAAGAGTCTCACACACTGTCCTGCCCAGACTGGCTTAGCACCGTGATCCTCCAGATCTCAGCTTCCTGAGTAGCTAGGTTGACAGGCATGAGCCACCAGTGCCCAGTATGTGATGCCTTTTGAAGGCATCTTGGAAAGTTTGTAAAGGATCCCAAAGGGCCTGGATAGACCATGACACAATCAAGGAGCAGGGATGGGGGAAGGTTGACCTTCTAACCATTCTGTTCTCCCAATATTAAAGATGTCAGGTGCTGTTGTCTGCATCAAAAACCTAGGCCAGCAGACACCAGGCTTAGTGGGGGAAAAGTAGAGAATACCCAAAGATCGCAGTGTAGAAATCTCTGATTTTGCATGCATGTGGTGTGTGTGTGTGTGTGTGTGTGTGTGTGTGTGTGTGTGTGTGTGTGTGTGTGAACTCAGGGCCTAGGCTCTATCCCTGAGTTTTCCTGCTCAAGGCTAGTGCTGTGCCACTTGAGCCACAGCCCCACTTGATTGTTAATTGTAGGTGAGAGTCTAAAGGACTTTTCTGTCCAGGGTGGCTTTGAAGCATGATGGGGGCCCTAGGGAAGCAAGAGTAAACACAACTCGCAGATACAATCCCTATGGTGGGACACTCCTGCCGCCTGTTGGCCATACGCGGAACATGTGACCCGGTGTCATCATCCTCTAGAGTTCAATTTGGGGAAGTGACCAGAGCCAAGCTGACTTTTGCTCACTCTGCTGATGCCAGAGCAGGTCTTTTCCACCATAGGCCAAGAGATCTCCAGGAGGTCCGGCTTTCCAGGGACACAAGGAAGGGAGAGGTCAGCTCCAGGCTGAGCTAAGAGCCTTTGCCCACAGATACCCCAATTGGCCTTATTTATCACCATAAGACCTGTGAAAGAACAAACCCAAAAAAGCAAAATTGGATCTGTGCCTCCAAGTGGTAGAGCTCTAGCATTGAACCAAAGAGCTCAGGGACAGGGCCCGCAAGCTTTGAATTCAAGACCTCCATCTGACCTTTCCCCATAAAACATAGGTTGTCTGAATGTGAACTAGTAGGGTTTGTGAAGTGTTTCTGAAGAATGGTGATACTGAAGAAAGCACCCTAATTCTAATGATAGCTGAACTTGTGACATACAGCTATGTGCTGAGTCCTTCACAGGGAGCTATTTGCTGGGTCCTTCCCTCATGGGAGTTTTGTGCTGAGTTCTCAAAAAGGTGCTGTTTGCTGAGTCATCGCAAAGCATGCTATGTGCTGAGTCCCTGAGAAAAGTGCTGCTATGTGCTGAGCCCTTGAGAAGAGAGGGATGAGGTGAGTTTTTGAGTGCTGTGTGCTGAGTCCTTTCCACAGTGTGCTGTGTACTGTCCTTCAAATGGTGCTGTGTGCTGAGTGCTTCCACAGTGTGGTATGTGCTGAGGTCCTACAAAATTGTTCTATGTGCTGAGTTTTTCAAAGGGTGCTGTGCACTGGGTGTTTTACACAGGGTGCTTCATACTCAGCCCTTCAAAGGGTGCTATGTGGAGTCTTATAGGGTGCTATGTGATGAGTCCCTGGGAGAAAGTGTTATGTGCTGGTTTTTCAAAGCATGCCATGCACTGAGTCCTTTACACTGCAGGCTATGGACTCCCTCCTTCAAAGGGTGCTGTGTGCTGAGTACTCTACCCAGCGTACTACATGCTGTGTCCTTCAAAGGGATCTGTGTGCTGAGTCCTTTACACAGAGTGCTTTGTGCTGTTTTTGGAAGTGCTCTGTGTGCTGAGTCATCCCAAAGGGTGCTATATTCTGAGTCCTTGAGTGGTAGTTATCCTCAACAATCACACAGACACAAACACAAACACACATACACACACGAGTGTCACCATGCACCTGTTTGGTGTGTGGAGTGAAAGGAATGGAGGAGAGTGCCCTCCAGGGGTGGGGCTGAGGGGAGATTCAATCCCCAGTGCAGGTACTGGGAGGGGGGGAGTGAGAGTGCTGAGCTAAGGCTGCAATTGCCATGGTCTGGAAGCCTTAGGGCCTAGTCAGGGCTGCAGTTGTGGCTAGCGGTGGGGGGCGGGGCCCAGGGGAGTAGGGGGCGGGGCTCATGAACACAATTTGGTGGCAGCAATGGCCAGGGGCCCAAGGGAGCAGGGGCCTGTGTGCATCAGGGCAGCGTGGCCCAGGAGAGGAGTGTGGGGCTGAGAGAGAGCAGAGAGAAGAGCGAGCAGGAGCACAAGTGAAGTAGGACCTGAGAGGAGACTCGAGCTGGGACAGCTTCTTTACAGGTTTTGTTTTTGTTTTAGGGATTTAAGAAAAAAAAAACAAAACTTGGCTCCAACCTGCCCAGTTCTTGGAATGAAAAAAAAAAATCCTCTTGGTCCCACTCCCCTTAATAACTTAACCCACCTTCATTGTTCTGTTAAGGACTGACAAACTAAACAGTTAGCCAGTAATCCTGCTCAGGCTGGCATGCTGAAACATCCTGAATTTACTATAAACTCCACCTTTTTCACATGCTTATGTTAAACTGCACTAAACTCCTTTGTGTATTTTTACCTTAAGCTTTGCTTTACCATTGAATTCTCGAGTCATTTAAACCAAAAAGTGATAGGCTGGTTTAAACAGCCATTATATGACAAAGTGTAACCTCACTGGCCACCTGGGTGTGGTCTGGTATGACTGTGCAATCTTTTGGGTGTGTGAAAATCTCATTGGTCACCTACCTGACCAGGCTTCACCTTGTGATTTTTGCCTTTAAAAACCTAAGCACATGGTCCGCTTGGGGTCGCAGTATCAGCTCCTGAGCCTGTGCTGCGGCCCTGGCCGGTCAGTGTAGGAACCTTCTAAATAAAGTTGCTTCTTTAATAACAACTTTGTTGCGGTGGGCTCTGTAACTCCAGACGACTAGGTGGGCTTGCCTGACTGAGTAGGGGGTCTTCCTACTGTAAGGTCCACTCCTGGATGGCTAGCAGACTCCACCCTCCTTGCAGCAAAGTCTCCACCCAGTACCTGCGTTACCTAGGCAACTGGGACACCTGGAAGAGGTCACATCTGCATCTGCTGAGGTCACATCTGAATTTGATGTGGCCACACCTTTCCCCCCATACCCTAGATAAGGCCTAGCGCAGGCCCAGGCTCTCTCTCTGTTCCTTTCTAGCTCTCTGCTCTCTCTGCTTTCTCTCTCTTTTCTAGCTCTTTTCTCTCTCTTTCCTTTCTTTCCTCTTTCCTTTCCCAGCCACGTGGAGTGCCAACCTTGCCTGGTCCCAGCAGGTCTACTGAATAAACCTACCCCTTACCTGAATACCACGTGAGTGCTGCTGTTCTTATTCAGCTACCTCCTTTTAAAAACCTAACACCTACTACACAAGCACCAGTGAAAATGGCTTCAGTGGCTGGCAGCTGCTCCGATCATAGTGTGGGTCCTGGCCCGGAAGTGCAGAGCATGCGGCGGCGAGGCAGCTATGGCTGCTGAGGTGGAGGCAGCAGTGGCGGCTGACACAGGGGAGGAGGCCGCTGAGGCGGCGGCGGAGGGTGAGAAGGATCAGAGGCTGCGCGCAGCCCCGACATGCGCCCGCAGACACCCATGCCCCCTCTCAGCAGCGCTGCTTTTCAATCATGGCACTGCCAGCTCTGAACCAAAGAGCCGCTTGCAGTCACCTGGTGGAGATGGCGCGCCCCTGGCATGCTTGTGGTCCTGGCCCCGGGTCCTCAGATGCCAGGTGCGCACCCGATCACAGCCTAAAGCTTCTTCCAGCAACACATGTGAGTGGCTGCCCTGCGGGCCAGAACCCCACGACCCCACTCCCTGCGATCCCCCCACTCTATCCAACCCCCCACCCCAGCGGAGACAGAACCCCGCCTCTTGCTTCCCCTTTCCCATCACGCATGCACCTCCCCCATGGGCCACAGTCTGCCCTGGCTCTGCCACAAATGCACCCCAGGGGTGGGGGGTAGAGGTGGGTGTTCACCCGGGGATCCCACCCTCATCCCTAGCGGTTAGTGTCCCAGGAAAAGGGGATCTTCAGGGATGGGTGAGGAGGGGTCACCATAGATCCTCTAGCCTGGAGCAGTGGGAGCCACACAGCCTTGCATCTGCATCCTTTCTCTCAGGTGAAAACCTGGTGGCTTTCATCAGAGATGGGGAGCAGCACCCAACACCTGCCTTCTTAGGTCTTTTCCTTTTTGCTGGGGAGGGAGGTGTTGGATACAGAAGATAGCCTCCCCTTGCTGTGTGAGCCCTTGTTTTCTGTGCTCAGTCACCCTTTCACCTGAGGACATTCCCAGAAGAGCCCACTAGAGAGGTGAGGGCACTGGGGTCAGATAGAAGGTGGGTATATGGGAGAAAAACACACCCCCTTCTGACACACATACAACCTCCTGTACCCCCAACCCTAGCTGTCAACAGTTCTGACTGGGTGATCACATTTCCCAGTTCTGCCAGCTTCTGGTAGTGCTCCCAGTCCATCTAGTCTCCTTGTACTCCCCAAGAATCTGCCAAGCCGCCCAGAAGTATGTAGGCTGGAAGTAGGGAGTCCATCCATGTATATAGCCTTTAGGCCCTCATCAAAGTCCCCAACAACGCCCCCACCCCAGGTCAGACACCTCTCTGGAGGCACCATGACCCCCTGCTTTGTTTTCTGTCCAGGCTCTGAGGAGCCACATGTCTCCGGACTCCTTCACCCAGAGTCCTAGCCTAGGGTTTTGGTGAATGGGGAGTCAAGGCTGGTTGTTCCCAAGGGGAAGGGTCTGTCCCTGGAGAAAGGGGGAGGCAGGGTGGCTCTGCATTATTAGAGCATTGTTCCCCTTGGGTGGTTGTCCCTGGTTCTGACAAGGGAACCCCCGTGCTTGAGCTGGTACGTTGCCTAGATGAGAAACCAACAAATTCAGGAGAGGCACTGCTTTGAGTCTGTGTTTAGGTGTGTATGAGAGAGAGAGAGAGAGATCATCTTTCTCATTGTGCAGTCAGCATGTGTAAAAAGAGTACAATAATTTTTTGGGGGGGGGTCTGGTTGTGGGGTCTGAACTCTGGGCCTGTGAGCTGTCTCTCAGCTCTTGAGTTCAAGGCTAGCACTCTAGCACTTGAGCCACAGCGCCACTTCTGACTTTTTTCTTTTTGCTTATGTGGTGCTGAGGATTCGAACCCAGGGCCTTGTGCATGCAAGGAAAGCACTCTACCACTGAGCCACCTTCCTAGCCCGAGCAAAAACATTTTATTTGTGTGCATGTGTGTATTTGTTGTTCTTTTTTCATTAATGCCCAGTATGAGCCCAGCCACAATTTTTGTTTTCTCTTTCACAGTGTCACGGCTCCTTTAGAGAAGGTTTCATTAGATGTTCCTTCCCACCACTTTCTTCCTCTTTCCTTCAGGCCAAAGTAGCTGTTGGGCCTGCGTGGGTCTCTCCTAGGAGGCCTGTGTGAACCGCAGACCAGAGTGGACACCTGCCCTTCTGTCTTTAGCCAGAAGGCTCATGAGGTTACTATGATCACAGCTGCAATCTTGCAGCTAGACAGTCTGCTCTCATGTGTATAGTTGGAGCTAATTCAAAGTTGGGAATGTGTCTGCCCAACATAATTAGGGAACGCGATGCAATAGGGAGTGTAGGGCAGGGGCTGTGAAGTTAGGAGGGTCTGGGAATTGATGAATGGTGTGACATGGCAGATGGTTCACCACGACCGAGGATGAGAGGGGAATCTTACACAGGGCATTGATGGTGTCCAAGGGCATCTTAGCAGGGAGCTGCAGGTCCCAATTGTTGCCATGGATTTCCTCCCAGGGCAGTGCACTGGTGGGCAGTCTTCCCTGGAGTCCTGCAGACTCCAATCTGTGTCCCTCCTGAGGTATTTCCAGCTGGGCAATGGTAGGCAAGTGTGTTCCCCCTGCTGGACCCTGCGTGGTATCAGGACATGCAGTTAGCTAAGGCTGTCTGAATGCATTTTCTGTAACCTGCTGTAGGCTGTCTGGAAGGAAGAGGGGACTACTGATTTTGGAACCCATTAAGTTTGATTGGGACAAGTGAAATGCCAGCTTTTCGAGGGTTTTTTCTTGAAGCTGGCAATTTCAACTAATGCCTGGGATTCTGGGTCAAATTAGATTTACCATTTCAGCCACCAAACAATGACTTTCAAAGCGGCACAAGCAGATTTCCCAAGCCAGAAGGTTTCCTGCAATGAACGTCGTGCCTTGACTGCCTTTCTCCTGCAGCTGCTGATTCTCCACCGGCTCTCTCTAGGGTGACAACCACAGATGAGGAAGTCTTGGGGAGCAGAGATTGTGACCTCGCCATCTGCAGCCTGCCAGCTGTGAGCAGAGACTATTCCCAGCACCTGCACTGGAATCTGGGAGATTCAGAAACCTGGAATGCCTCATGGTTCCTTTCTCTGCAACATGAAACTTGGGGGCCAGATATAGTGGACCATCCTGTCTGCCCCAGGGAGTGGAGAGGAGGCCCCTTGAGCTTGGCGTTCACCTCACATCAACCTTGTTCACAGCTGAGTGGGGACTGGAGTGCCACAGAGCTAGTCAGTGGCTGGACAGAGATCTTGGAGAAGATAGACATCCCAGAGGCCCTGGAATCCAGTGAAGACATCATGGCTCACGTCCGTGGAACGAAAACAGTTAAGTGCAGTGGCACCAGGAGGGTGGGAAGAGGGAGGAGGGAGAACTGTTGGAGAGCTACATCAGGATTTGCCCCTACCCAGGATGCTTACCTGAATTAGGGACTTTGCTGTAATATTGTCATAGACAGATGCTCTTTTATTTATGCAAAAAATGATTACAGTGTGTGCCAAGCCCGGGGGGGGAGGGGGGCGGGGCATAAACGATGAAAGGTTCCAGTGCTGGATCCACAGCACATGAAGAAATCTTGGTTTGAGTTGGATACCATTGCTTCACTCCTGTCATCCTAGCTACTTAGGAGGCTGAGATGGGAGGATTGAGGCTTAAGTCCCATGCAGGAAAGCCTGTAAGACTCTTATCTCCAACTAACTGCCAAAAAGTAAATGCCAGAAGTGGATGAGTGGCTCAAGCCATAGACTGTTGGCCTTGAGTAAAAAGGTTCAGGGACAGCACCCAGTCTCTGATTTTAAGGCCCAGGAGAGACACAAAGAGAGGACAGAGAAAGAGTGGAGGGAAGGGTGCAGGGAGAAAAGAAGGAAAGGAAGGAAGAAGGGATCATGCAGGCCTTGGTTTGGAGTTCCTGGATCAAGGGAGCCAACAATTCACAATCTCTGTGGGGACAGTTTCAGAGCCTAAAGCCAGTGTGGAGGAGCAAGCCACTGTCCCCTCAGCAACTTCATGACATCCAGGATCTGAGTGCTTTGCTTACTGCAGAGGGAAACAGCCTGGGGTAGTCCCTAGGGCTCAAGGTAAGTCACCGAGTTTCAATCTCCCCTGGCTCACCGAGTTTATTTTCTGGTCAGAAAAGAAGAAAGTGTCCAAAGGCTTGGGAGAATAGGGAGAGGGAATGTCCAGAGGGGTGTGGCAAGGGATAAGCAGGAATATGAAGAGGGAGAATGATCCCCGATCAGGTGTGTCAGGCCACTGAAGCCATGACCTCACCTTACAATCTAGACCATCAGTGATAGAGCCTTCAACCCAGCCACATGGCTATTAAAAGTCCTGGCACTCTGGGTTCACCCTTGACATCCTCACTGTCATCCACTGCAGGATACCTGTGCAGTACGTCCTTGGGGACTGGGACTTTTGCTGGCTCAATCTGAAGATGACACCCCCAGTATTCCTTCCTCAAACAAAGACAGGAAACCAGGCCACTGGCACAGGACAGTCAGGAAATGAGGGAAAGAGTCAGATGCATGTTGCTCTGAGACTTCATCTAAGGGACTCTAGGGCCCCATAACTGCCATTCTCAGAGGTAGAGGTGGGTCTCCTTGCTGACTCAGCCTTTAGTATAGATGGCAGATGTGGGATTTAGAGAGGGTGGACTGAAGGTCGAGGCTTGTGGGAACACCAGAGGCACTGGGCTCTGAGCTGGGTTGTTTCTTTGAGGATACTCACAACCCAGGATCATTCCTGAGATGGATCAGCCCTTTTCCCCTTCCTGAAAGAGAGGGACCTAGAGCCTGCCAGTCTGCATCCCTTGGCTGAGAAATTCATTCATTCCAATAGCCTTTGGTTGCATAACTAGATCTCACCTGACTGCTCGGTGTCAAGGCAGGACAGTGAGAGATCTTGAGTCCTTGATGAGGTCACGGGATCCTCAGTTTGAGATTGTACTTGAATGTCCTGACTTGGTGCATGGTCAGTCCCATCTAAGACTGCCATGACCTAGGACATAGAATCTAGAGAATCAGAGCAGGACGGGGTCTATTCTGAGAGTCTTTAGTATTATGTGTGAGCTTTGAGCTCCCATGTGCTCACCTGCTTCCCTTTCTTGGGTGGGTTTAGGCTAGAAAAAGTTTAAAACTAGGGCCTGGTTCCCATCCCTTGTTTTATGCTCAAAGCTAGCATTCTACCATTTGAGCCACAGCTCCACTTGCAAGGTTTTTGGGTGTTTAATTGGAGATAAGAGTTCTCAATGATTTTGCTGCCAAGGGTGGCATTCAACTGCAGTCCACAGATCTCAGTCTCCTGAGGGGATAGGATGACAGGCATAGAAAAGCCTCTTTGGCCGGGTGCCAGTGGCTCATGGCTGTCATCCTAAGTACTCAGGAGCTGAATCTTAGGATCATGGGTGAAAGCCAACTTGGGCAGGAAAGACTCTCAGACTCTTCTCTCCAATAAAGCACCAAAAAACTGGAATGGGTGCTGTGGCTTAAGAAGTACAGTGCTGGAATTGAGCTGAAGAACTCAGGGATAGCACCCAGGTCCAGAGTTCAAGCCCAACAACCAACAAAAAGAAAGAAAGTAAAACATCTTTGCCTGCAAAGGACGGTGGAGGTGTGTTTGTGTGTATGTGTGTGGGGGGAGGTGGGGGCTGATAGACATTTAGGATTCAGCCCAGTCATTGAATTAGACGGATTGTCCAAAACTCTTAGTTCACGGCAGCTGATTCTTGACCACAGTGAAGCTCTGGGTTGGATGTCGACCATCGGACCTCAGTCTCCTCATGGGACAGTTGTGAGTAAATAAAGGACTAATACAGAGGGATCTCTCGAGCAGGGCCAGGAACAGAGGGAGCCGGTGTCACATACAGTTCTCAACAATTCTGTGAGCATATGACAGGAAGTTGCCAGGAAAGGGCTCAGATTGGGTCTGTTATTAATCATGCAACGGGTGTGGGATCATGAAACAAAACATGGCTGTCTTTCATCATTACCCTATCAACATGAGGAAGGGATCCTTCACTCTATTCATTTTTCCAGTTGGGGAAAATGAGTCATGAAGGACCCAGGTGACCTACTCATGATGCCCACCTGACAGGAATCTTGGCCTGATTTCTCTGCCATGCTTCCTAGGAGAGTGGGTGTTATTTAGTCCACTTCTTGTGGTGGGAAGTCCACTTCTTGTCATTTGTGGGGCTTGAATTCTGGATCTGGATGCTGGCCCTGAGCTCCTCAGATAAAGGCTAGTGCTCTACCACATGAGCCACAGCATCACTTCCCATTTTCTGTTAGTTCTTTGAGGATAAGAGTCTCACAGACATTCCTCCCGAGCCAGCTATGAACCAAGATCTTCACATGTCAGCCTCCTGTATAGTTAGGATTATAGGTTTGAGCCACCAGCACCTGGCTTAAGTGTAATTTTGTCCCTCTGTCTCTGTCTCTGTCTCTGTCTCTGCTTCTGTCTCTGTCTCTGTCTCTCTGTCTTTCTGTCTCTGTCTTTGTCTCTGTCTCTGTCTCTGTCTCTGTCTCTGTCTCTGTCTCTGTCTCTGTCTCTGTCTCTGTCTCTCTCTCTCTCTCTCTCTCTCTCTCTCTCTCTCTCTCTCTCTCTCTCTCTCTCTCTCTCTCTCTCTCTCTCTCTCTCTCTCTCTCAGGAATTGGTAGAATGAGTGTTGGAGGAGGTGGCCCAGCATCCCCATGTGGCTGGAACCCAAGGTGGCCCTCTCATTCTGGAGGTGGGCTGTGGGTCAGGCGCTGTTTTGCTCAGCCTGTTGAAGCAGCTTCATGAGGTAAGCCCCTCTGTGCCCTGGCTAGACCGTGATGGTTATTCATTTTCCATCCCATGAGTCCTTCCCCACATCCCTCAGCTACACCGCTAAAGGAAAGTGGATGAGAAGGTGTCACCTTGTCCCCCTGCCCAGCACAATCCAGAGCCTAGGTCCTATACCACCCACTATCTGACAAAACCTTGGCTATAAGACAATAAAAACACTCTGTGTGTACTACGCTTTGCTGGGGAGTGTTATTTTGGTTAAGGGGGTGGGGTTCAGAGGTAAGACCCCAGACCTGATTCCTCCTGGGGGACATTTGTTCTTGTGACAGAGCCAAGTCAATGCTTTGGATAAGGAAGAAGCCTCCATCAGACTGACCCAGAACAATGCTCAAAGATAGGTAGGTTGTTGAAGTATCAAACCCACTCATGTCTGCTTCCTACTCCCAACAAAGAGGTGTAGAGTGGTGGCCTGGCCCTGGGCCTAAGGGACTATAAATGGATGGTGGCAGTCAGGAGCTCATGGCTCCCACCCATCATCCTGGCTCTTTGGGAGGCTGAGGTCTGATGGTTGTGACTCAGAGTAACGTGGGCAGGAAAGTCCGTGAGAATCTTATCTCCCATAAACCACCTCCCTCCCCAAAACCACACACAAAAAAGCCAGGTGTGGTGCTGAGGCTCAACTGGTAGAGCTCAGCCTTGAACAAAAGAAGCTCAGGGATAACACCCATGCCCTGAATCCAAGCCCTAGGATTAACAAAATCATGAAATAAATGAACACTTTACACCTTTTATCTGACTTCCAAGAAAGATGTATTCAGTTTTCTCGCTGGTACATGTAGCCAAAAGTAAGGGGCTCCCTTTCATGTTCCCCTAACCCTCTCCTTCTCTCCTTTATCTGTGCAGGCTTTATCTGTTGCAGGACAGAATTCGGATCACCCCCTCGATGTGACCTTAGGTACCCTCCCTCATCCACCTCCCTTGGGGTCAGGATCCTGGATGCACTCTCTGCTCGGAGGATGAGGCACCACAGAGTTGAGGGTAGGTATCCCCAAACACTCACAGACATACACACACACAAACACCCCTAATCCAACTCAGACTAGCCTTTTCCAAAGACACTTTATCTCCTTGGATTAACTGACCTAGGAGAGGAATTTGATCCCCTGTAATGATTATTTTAACTTGAGTTTGATAGTTGATAGGAGATAAATGGGAGCAAAAAAAAAAAACCCAAAAAGCCTTTGGTGCCCATCACCTGGGGTTCGGGCTCATGCCTATCACCCTGGCTACTCGGGAGGCTGAAATCTGAGGATCACAGTTTGAAGCCAGCCATAAGCTGGAAAGCCCGTGAAATTCTACTCTCCATGGAACCACCAAAAAGCCAGAAGTGGAGCTGTGGCTCAAGTGGTAGAGCACCAGCCGTGGGCAATAAAACTCAGAAAGACAGCTCGCAGATCCTCAGTTCAAGCCACAACAAAGAAATGGCCCTGTCTTTTTGTCTACAGCTTGCCCAGGCCTCGAGCCCCCTCTCACGGAGTGTGGTACAACACCTGCCCATTGTGGTGTATCAAGGTCTTTACAAATGGGGTGGTGGAATCGAAGTCTTCCCCTTCGTGCATTCTCAACCCAAACTGGCTGGAAGGCAGAGCCTGACAAAGCTGGCAGCCTGCACAGCGGAGTGGCTCCAGTTTTTCCAAGATGATTAGAAAGGGCTTCTTGGAGACAGCACTTGAAAAGGAGGTCTTGCTTAACAAGGAGGATCTGAAGGAAGCACAGAGAGCAAAGGTGCTGCACATGATGGGCAACATAGCAGAGCATGTTCATTTCCAGCCAGGGCTGCTGGTGAGAGACTTAGTTTAGATGTGCGAGACTGTCCCAAGACAGGCCTGAGGGGTCACAGAAGAACACCTATCTAGGGCTGGGATTTTGTCTTAGAGGTGGAGGGCTCGCTTAGCACACAGGAAAGCATGGGTTCGATTCCAATGTCCTGCATACACAGAAAAAGCTGGAAGTGGCATGGTAGCTCAGGTGAAAGAGCACAACCCTGGAGACAAAGCAAGTCAGGGACAGTGCCGGTCCATGAGGTCAGGCCCCAGGGCTGTCACCATAAAACAGTTCTCCCAGTAACCTTTGGTGACAGGTGGATGGCTATGCCCTGAAGCTCTTAGTAAATCCATCCGTGCTTTATGTCTCCTCTGACAGAACTGAGCTGGACAGTCCTTCTGCCCTGGGCACCCCTGGGCCCGCTTATCAGCAACCCTCCCAAAGTTTTCAACCAGGACATGGAGCAGCTGGCCCCTGAGGTCCTCAGGGATTGGTTGGGTGGGGCAGGGGGACACAGGGCAGGCCGCAGAACTCCTTGTGGGTCTGATCTGCCCTGGAAGACCAGGCAATCTGGAGGAGGCAGATGGGAGGATAGAGGGTGTTAGTGATGTGGAGGGGGCCCTTTAATCCCCATGGCTCCACCCAGATTCTAGCATCCCTTTGCTGTCCCTGAGGGAGGTACAGGTGGTAGCTTCTAGAGGAGGACTAGGTGGAAATTCTGAAGGACTAGACATCTTTAGCCATGAGCCAGAGGCTCACACCTGTCATTCCTCACCTGTCATCCAGGACACTAGGGAGGCTGAGATCCAGAGGATCTCATTTCCCAGCTAGGCAGGAAAATTCCCTCCATACCCTCATGTCCAATCTCCAACCGGAAGTGGCACTGTGGCTCAAGTGGTACAGTACTGGCCTTGAGGAAAATTAGACATCAGGGACAGTACCCAAGCCCTGAGTTCAAGCCCCTCAACCAAAAAACAAAAACAACAAAAACAAAAACAAAAAAACCAAACAAGAAAGAAAGACACCCCTTCCTTGCTTGCAAGAGATAGTGAAGTAGTAGGGTTGCTGTGGTTGTGAGACTAGGTGCTGGCTTCACTGTACAGACATTTCTAATAACTCCTCAGGTTTACCCCAGTGTGAAGCCATAGCAGGGTGGGTGGTGCCTTACCAAGAACTCCAGAGTTTGTGGCTTGTCGCAGGCAGGGAGTGGGTGAATGGGAGGAGGGGTGGGATGGTAGTGTCAATTATATGCTCTCCATCCATGGAAGAATGGTTTTGGATGCTGGTGGCCAAGTCTGAAGTGCAGGGTTACATGTGTTTTGTGTTTTGATGAGTTGGGTTTTCCCTTGGTATAAGAAGGTGGCTGCAGAGGAGGCTACAATGCTTGATAAGAAATGTACTCCTTATCTTGCCCATGTAATTGAAACCCCTCTGTACAGTATTTTCACAATAAAAAAGAAAGAAAGAAAAGAGCTGAAGAAAAAAAAAGATGGGTGTAGCCGGGCGCTGCCAGTGGGTCACAACTCTCATCCTAGCTACTCAGAAGGCTGAGATCTGAGGATCACTGTTCAAAGCCAGCTTGGGCAGGAAAGTCTGTGAGACTTTTATCTCCAAGGAACCACCAGAAAATTGGATGTGGTGCTGTGGCTCCAGTAGTAGAGTGCACACTTTCATCTGAAGAGCTGAGGGCCTGCTGGCAGGCCCAAACTTCAAACCCCATAACCTACAACCACACAAAAGGTAGCTGAATTTTCTGCATAACTGTGAAATGCCATGATGTGTTGTGAACAATTTCACACATGTGAGAGGCTCTGAGTTTTGTCTACAGTGGCTCTGATGATGGTAGTGCCATCATCTCTGGGGTGGAATATTCATGGTGCTCAGAGACTGCTGAGGCTTTGGGATACCACTGTATGTGTCTGTGTGTTCATTTGTCTTTTGTCTGTGTGTGTCTGTGTCTGTGTGTTTAGATGGAGAAGACCTGGGCCTTGAACTCAGGGCCTAGGTGAAGTTCCTATGCTTTTGTGCTCAAAGCTAGAGCTTTAACACTTGAGCTGCAGCCCCATTACTGGTTATTTGGTGGTTCATTGGAGATAAGAGCCTCACAGACATTTCTGTGCTGGCTGGTTTGACCTCAGCCTCCTGAGTAGCTAGGATGACAGCTGTGAGACACCAGTGCCATATTTGTGTGTGTGTGTGTGTGTGTGTGTGTGTGTGTGTGTGTGTGTGTGTGTGTGTGTGTGTGTTTTCCTCATCTTTCTCTGTCCCCTTCCTGGGTGCCTGTCTGCCTCTTTTTGACCTCGGTTGGTACTCCTCCTCCACACTGACCTTGCTTTTAGCCTCCTATCTGGGTCTACAATGAGTCCTAAATTGCCAGAGTCATGAGTTCAAGCTTTTCTTTGGAGCCCAAGTCCAGCTGTCCAAATCTTTGGCCGCCTGCAGGGGATTCTGTATCAGCCGGGCCAGCTGCAATAAAGTCTTGCCTGTCTCTGGATGGGGAACTCAGACATGGGATGTCCTGCCATTTTCCTCAGCTAGACCGCTGGCTGTATGTGCCTCCTAGCAGGCTCGCGGTGAGTGGGGGAAGGAGGTTGCCGATGACTCTGGCCAACTCCAGCTTGGTAGTGGACTGAAGGCTGCCCAAGCAAGGAGGATTGTGGGCTACTTTGGAGGTGATGCCAAGGTGGCTTGGAAGTGTCTGTTGGTGTCTAGGAAATGTCAATATACTTTATCTCAGGCAAGTATATTTTCCAGCCCCACCTGGGCCACTCAAATCCTTCTAGAGAATTCTGGATGCCCAGAATACAGAGGCACAGACTTTAGATTCCAGGGCCAGGGAATTGGGGGAGGAGACACTGGTATGGCCAATACTTCAATGTTCTGGGGCATTAGCCTTGACCTGGGTATGTCCCCCTTGTGTACGTTCACTTCTTAACCCAGAGCGGGCCAGAAACAGGCCACTTGTGGTGTTGCTGTGGAAGTGCCAGGAGTGGAAGTGAGATATAGGAATATCAACATCTGGATTTATGGCCTGAGGGAGGATGGGGGCAAAAGTGTCTTTAAAAAACAACTCTTAGAGCTAGAACTCTGAGCCTAGGCACAAAGCTTCCTTTTCTCAAATCTAACACTCTACCACTTGAACCACAGCTCACCTTTCATCTTTTTTAGTAGTTGAGTGGAGATAAGTGTCTCACGAACTTTCCTGCCTGGGCTGGCTTCAAGCTGCCATCTTAAGAGCTCAGCCTCTTGAGTAGCTAGGATTGCTGGTATGAGCCACTGGCACCTGCTAAGGAAGTTAGTGTGTGTGTGTGTGTGTGTGTTTGTGTGTGTGTGTGTGTGTGTGTGTGTGTGTGTGTGTGTGTGTGTGTGTGTTGTGTTTTTACAAGGGCTTCAACTCAGAGCCTAGGTGGTATCCTTTAGCTTGTTTGCACAAGGCTCGTCCTCTACCACTTGAACTACAGTAGTTCTGCTTCCCAGCCTTTTGGTGATTCATTGGAGATAAGTCTGCCCACCAAGGCTAGCTTTGAATCTTGATTGATCCTCACGGGTCAGCCTTGAGTAGCTAGGATTATAGGCATGAGCCACTGGCATCCAGCTGCAAGGATGTCTCTTCATACTGTCTTCTGTTCTAACAGCGGTCTACTTGCCCTGGCCTAGATCTCTGATCTCCACATCAGCTCCCAGCAGCCCTTGACTGTGTGGAGAACATAAAGCTCAATCCTCTCAAGCATCCAATTTCTATGTCCTCAGGGGAAGTTACGGTTCCTCTGAAGCCTGGAGGAGTAAGGGGAGGGGAAGAAAGGTTAGCTGTAGATGGATGCTAGGCTGGAAGGGAGGTACACTGTGTTAGCCAAGAAGAAAAGTGTGACCAGATGTTAATATCTCATGCTCTCATATTCCTAGCTCCTCAGGAGGCTGAGATCTAAGGATTGGCATTCAGAGGCAGCCTAGCTCACCTTTTCTTTTCTTTTCTTTTCTTTTCTTTTCTTTTTTTTTTTTAGTATCAGTAGTATCTTTTTTTGTATGTGAAAATACTGTACAGAGGGGTTACTATTACATGGGCAAGATAATGAGTACATTTCTTACCACCAGCTAACTTTTCTAAAGTGTGTGAGACTCTCCTTTCCCAATAACCACCTGAAAGCTGGAAGAAAAGCTGTGGCTCAAGTGGTAGAGTTGCTAGCCTTGAATGAAAAAAGTGAGGGACAGATTCCGGGTCCTGAGTTCAAGCCCTAGTACCAAGATGTGCCCATGCACACACACACAGAGGAAGGTAGTAATGATGAGCTGAGCTGGAACTGGGGGCAGTCCAGAGGCACAGTCATAGTAAACTCTCGACACACAAGTTATTTCTCCCCAACTCCTTCTTGGGCTGAGGAGTATGGGCCATGGCAGTAAGTCCCATGGAACCTGCACTTCCATGTAAGCATAGGGTACAGGACCAAGGGAAGAACACGATGGATGCTGGTTTATACTCAGTGCATGATTGCAGACCTTCATCTGCCACTTAACACTGGTGAGCAAAGCAGGGATCTGAGACCTGGGACTTCTGGGATAACCATTACTACAAGTAGCAACCGGCCAGCTGTGGATTCCTGAGCCTACAAGTCTTTCATAAGCCCAACTCAACACCGACTCAAGGTGTGCCTGACAAATTTGCCCCCGTGAGTAAGCATTACATGCTGTGCCATCTAGCAGTCTTGCCCCTCCTGACCCAGAAACCTAGTCTGAAATATTGACTTACTGCTCAGATCCACACTGCACCCATGATAGATGCCATGCTGATGACCTGGCCAATGACTTGTGTGCCCTAAGGCTAGAAGATTCTCTGATACTTTGGCCCACTCTGTAGGCAAAGGCTCCCAAAGAGGCTGCTTTCAAGACTTGTAGGACACGTAGATATTGGGAGACCCTTAGCAGTCCACTGGAAATTACTCTGCCTAGATCCACAGAGTGAGGTTCAAGCAGGTCAGGTGGGCCTTGAACTGTGGGCCAGGGCACTGTCCCTTCAGCTCTTCAGCTTACCACTTGAGCCACAGTACCACTTCCAGTTTTCCTGTGGTTCATTGGAGATCAGAGTCTCCTGGACTTTCATGGCCAGGCTGGCTTTGAACCATGATCCTCAGATCTCAGCCTCCTGAGGAGCTAGGAGGATAGGCATGAGCCACCAGCACCCAACTAATTTGGACTTTCACCACAGTGGACTAGGAACTCCTGAAAGCTTTTCTTTATTTTTTATGTGCCAGTACTGGGGCTGGAACTTAGGGTTTGGGCTCTGGTCTCCTTAATTTTTGTTTCAAGGCTGGCACTCTACTACTTGAGCCACAGCTCCATTTCTGGCTTTTGGTAGTCCATCAGCAAGAATAGTCTCACTAACTTTCCTCCCTGAGCTGGCTTTGACCCACGACTTCTGATCTCAGTCTTTTCAGTTGCTAGGATTTACATGGGTTGAGCCACCACTGGCATTGGGCTAGAAGCTTTTCTTTTCTTTTCTTTTTTTTGGGGGGGTCTGATTGTGGGGCCTGAACTCTGGTCCTGGGTGCTATCCCTCAGCTCTTCAGCTCAAGGCTAGGGCTCTACCACTTGATTCACAGCACCATTTCTGGGCTTTTTTTCTTTTTGCTTATGTGGTGCTGAGGAATCGAACCCAGGGCCTCAGGCATGCAAGGCAAGCACTCTACCACTGAGCCACCTTCCCAGCTCCTAGAAGCTTTTTTTAAGCAAGTGTTGTTCCCTGCATTTTCCTTGACTCCTCCATGTAAAGGAGGACTGAGGATCAGGAGCTGTGAAAAATAGGCTTCCAGCCACAGGAAATGGCTGGGGTCCATGGTGCAAAGCCAAACTAATCTTCCCCTGGGACCCATTCTGGGACCTCCATCCTCTGTCCTCCCAGTGACTCAAGTACAAACCTTGACCCAGCCTTGAATGTCCTGCCGGACAGGTCTGAAGCCACAGAACCTTCATTCCACCCACACCACCTATTCTACATCACACCTCAGGAAACTTTGTGCATTGTTGTACTTTCTGCCTGCGGCTCTCTATCTTGTTCCACATCTTAGAACTACACTGGAATTTTGGCACTGGTTATATCACCTCCAGGAGCAAATCTTTCCTTCCCTTCTCTCTCTTTTTTTTAACATTGAGTTGCTAGAGATGGAACTTGTGCAGGCTGACTGGCAAATGCTCTGGCTTGGTGTGTGTGTGTGTGTGTGTGTGTGTGTATGTGTGTGTGTGTGTGTGTGTGTGTGTGTGTGTGTGTGTGTGTGTGTGTGTGTGTGTGTGTGTGTGTGCATGTGTGTGCGTGTGCCAGTCCTGGGGTTTGATTTCATGGCCTGGATGCTATCCCTGAGGTTTTGTGCTCAAGGCTAAGCACTCTATTACTTGAACCACAGCTCTACTTCTGACTTTTGGGGTGTTTAATGGAAGAAAAGGGTCTCATATAGACTTTCCTGCTTGCAATTGTGATCCTCAGAACTCAGCCTCCTGAGTAGCTAAGATTACAGTGGTGAACCACCAGCAACTGTCCTCTACCCTACCTCTTACCTCTAGCCTTGGCTCTCCTATGAGTACCAGAAGAATATCTCACCAGGCTCACTTTTTCGCCAGTCTTGAGGCTTGAACGCAGAGTCTGGGCATGTTCCTGAGTTTCTTTTGGTCAAGGCTAGCACTCTTATCACTTAAGCCACGGTGCCACTTTTGGCTTTTTCTGTTTCTGTGATACTGAGGAATCAAAACCAGGGCTTCATGCGTGCTAGGTAAGCACTCTACCACTAAGCCCAAGGCTCATTTCTGACAGGAACTATGAGGGTGGGATTTATTGGCTTCCCCCTTTTGGTGCAGAAATCGCTGGCTATTTCATATCTTTGCCAAGATTTGGGACCAGTCTTTGACTCAGCAATGAGGAATGGAGAATGAGGGATAGTCACCAGACCCCAGAGGAGTAGGCTCACATATTCTACAGAGAGATAGAAAATATGGAGCCAGAATCTTTGACAACTCCTATAGCCTAGGAACTGTGGTCTCCCTGGAGGCAGTGGCTGGCTGCTAGGTGTCCCAATGGGACATCTCAGCCGGAACATAAGGCACTTGTTGCACCACCCAGCAAAGCCGACAGGGCTTCAGTTATTAAATGGCAGGGAAGGATGCTTTGTTCAAGCTGCTGGCTCAGACTTAGGACTCTCTGAGGCCTTTCCCAGGTTGGTGGAGTGGACATGGGCAACCTGCTGGATGCCTATCATCCATACATCATCCATCCATATACAGAGACTTGGAATTATTGCTTCCTTTTGGGGGGGGCGGTGAGGCACGTCCAGGCTTGTACTATGAGCCTAGGCACTGTCCCTGATCTCCTTTTGCTCAAGGATAGCACTATGCCCTTGAGCCACAGGCCCACTCATGATTATTTTTTCCCCTATGATTTCTTAGAAACAAGAGTGTTGTGGACTTTCCTGCCCTGGATGAATTCAAATTGGCATTCTCAGGAGGAGTTAGGTTCATAGGCAGGAGCGACTGACACCTGGCTTTCTTTTCTTCTTGTTCTTTTTTTTCAATCGTGACAATCTGAAATCTTCACGGTGTCATTCCAATGGTTTGCATTCAAAGTAATCTACCCAGGCCTGGAATTCGAATGCTATGACTACCACCCACAAATGGAGGGACATCCTGATGAACTGATTCCTGTTCATGTGAATGCTAATGGAATGTAATAAAAGTAATAATTAAATTTGCAGTTAATTCATGATTCTATTTTAGAATGCCACACAAAAATTATTGGATTTATATCTTCATTCTAGCACCATGGTATGATTAAGGATATTGACTAATTTTTAATTAATGCTTTTATAAGTATTCAACCATGATACTTCATTAAATGGAGTCATAATTTAGTAACTAATAATTGGTAATTATGTATATATATAATTTAATAATATCCTCACATTGTTTCTTTGTATGTGTGTGTGTATATATACATGTATACACATATAAATGCAGGTATATATGAATGTATACATATATATATATAATATCAATCTACACATCTATTTATTGGGCACTACTGTGGCTTGATTACAGGTGCTCAGAATTTCCTGGATTCTCAGTTTGGTGGAGGCTGGTGTGCTAAGACTGTTCCCCATTTATGGATTGGGCATTGTAGGTGAGTTGAAATCCCAGCATGGCCAAAAATTTATTTGTGGAATAAGAAGCCAATTTGACACATTGTTTTCCTTCTCTGTGAAATTCCTGGGTCTCAATATGATGTATAAACCATATGCAAATATGTCCTATGAAATATGATGTAATAAAAGAAATGTTATATGTGTAATAATGCTAAATAAATAAGGGTAATAAATGTCATATGCAGTAGAACCCATGTATGCTGGTCTGAATTTCTTTTTTTTTTTGCCAGTCATGGTGCCTGAACACTGGGCCTGGGCATTGTCCCACAGCTCTTCAGCTCAAGGTGAGCGCTCTACCACTTGAGCTTCAGTGCCACTTCTAGCTTTTTCTGCTTATGTGGTGCTGAGGAATTGGACCCAGGGCCTCATGCATGCAAGGCAAGCACTCTACCACTGAGCCACCTTCCCAGCCCCATGAATTTCTTGTCTTCAAGGATGGTGAGCTTTCCCCTTCACACACAGTGTCACAGAGTCACCCAGACCCTGAGTTCAAATCCCAGGCCTGCTACAAAAATAGTGCAATTTCCTAGCCATGGTCTTATTGTTATTATTACATGTTTTTGGCCTAGCACAGGGCTTGAACTCAGGTCTTCACATCTCTGCCACAGCTGATCATTAGATCCTATGACCCTACTTGAAATTTCGGAGCTGGCAAAAATAAAAATAAAAAGGAGAAGGATAAAACTGAGAAGTTCAAGAAGGTGGTTTTACTTTTTTTATCCTTTGTATTGTGACCATCCTGGGTCTAACTGACAAGCCCCAGAATGTGTACATGACATTGCATTGCTAATGTTTGGTGGGCTATTAGGGAAGCAATAGCTGAAATAAGCAACTTAGACCTGGAGGTCGAATCTTAGAACTGCCACTAATGAATGGTGGGTGGTTCTAAGAAATGCATTCTGATATACATCCATACAAATGGAATGTTATAAAATTAACATTTAAATTAGTAGTTAGTATATTATTATATTCTAAAATTATACACAACAATTATTCTAGATTGACTAATTTTCAATTAATACTCTATTATGTATTCAATCATGATACTTAAACAAGGAAGGAATAATTTAATTGCCAATAATTGGTAGTAATATTATATATGCAGTTTCATAATATATAGATATCTCTTTTGTTTTATACATATACATCTATCTAACTATCTATCTATCTATCTATCTATCTATCTATCTATCTATCTATCTATCTATCTATCTATCTATCTATCTCTATCTACCAATCTACACATTTACCTGTTTATACACTTGTCACTCCTGGGGCTCAGTGATAGAGTCCCCACCGAGTATGTACAAAGCCCTGGATTCCATTCCTCACTACAAGTTGCACAGAAAAATCCAGAAGTCATGCTGATGCTCAAGCAGTCGAGTACTAGTTTTGAGCATAAAAGTTTAGGGACTGTGTCTTGACACTTACTCAAGATGCACTTACTCAACTGCCAAAAACTTAAGTAATCCTGGTGGAAGAAGACAAATGTCCAATTTGTCTTCCTTATCAGTGAAAGTCCTGGGTCTTAGGAATGAGGTATAGTACATTGGCAAATCTATGTCCTATGTAATAAGATGTAAAAAAGGTTATGTATGTAATCATACTCACTAAAATACATAAGAAATAAAGAAAACACAAAATAAAATGAGTAACCACACTAACTGTAATATGCAGTAAATGTGTATGTAAATATGAAGCCTGTATTTAAAATGCATACGATTATTATTTTTGCAAGAGCTAGGACTTGAATTCAGGCCCTGGGAACAGGCCTGACTTTCTTGTCTACCAGCACGGTGAGCTTCCCCTTCTCCCACAGTGCTGTAGATGTACCTAGGCACTGAGATCAAATCCCAGGACTGGCAGAAAAAAGGGCATGAATTCCAAGCCAAGCAGCCTCATAATTTTTAAAATATTTTAATGTGTTTATTTATTTATTTATTTATTTATTTATTTATTTATTTATTTATTTATTTATTTTTATTTTGTCAAGCACAGAGCTTGAATTCAGGGCATGGCAACTCTGACGCAACTTCAATCGCTCCAGGCTGGGGTGCAGCCACTGGACCCACAGCCAAACCTGAGTTCCTGGGGCCCAAATACTGATAGGAATAATAAATAATTAAAACAACACAGAAACAAAAAAGAAAAACCGGCAACTTGCAGATGGCTGCCGGTTTTACATTTGTTTTCGTTGCAAGGTGACCTTCCTGTGTCTGAGTGACATGGCTGAAAAGTGTTGGAAACCTGGCATTGCTGAAGGCTGGAGGGCTACCAGGGAAGACATAGGAGAACACAGCAACATAGGCCCTGGGTTCAAAGCTTGGTAATGACCCCTACAATTGGTGGGAGATCCTAAAAGTCTTGTTCCTATTCATAGGAATACCGATGGAAGGTTATGAATGTCAAGGTTGAATAAGTTGTTCCTGAATGATGCTACTATAAAATTAGAGTGATTTTAGGAGGCCGATGGATTTTCATGAATATTTTTGACACGTTAAAAGAATACTATTAATTACATGGACGCAATAGTTTCGGTACAGTGGTTGATTTAATTAATAATTCATTAAGATGAAAACAATAATATAAATTACATGGAGGCATTAAAAATACCCAAATATTGGTAGGAATGTAGCCTATTTAACTGAATAATGTATAGACATCTCTGGCACTCTATAAAGATCTATATTTATTTGTGTACTACCATCTGCATGTCAATCTTATTTTGTCAACCTCTGGGGCTCTATCTCAGGTGCTGGAAACTGCTTGTCAGCTCAATATGCCCCAGGCTGGCATACTGACACTCACCCATTCATGAATTGGGCCTTGTAGGTTGTGAGTTCAGATGCCAGCACTCACAAAAATTGATTCATAGAGTAAGAAACCCTTGGTGACACAGGTTTTCCTTTGCTGTGAAAGTCCTGGATGTCAGGTGTGAAGTTTGATACATATGCAAATCTATCCTATGTAATAAATGTAATAAATAGTTCATGTGTAAGAACAGTCAAGAAAATAAATGGTAAATAAATGAATAAAACAAAAAAATGAATAGCTACACTAAGCACAATATGGAGTCAATATATGGGGCTCAATCTCAGGGCCTGGGAACAACCTGGCAGCTGAATTGGCTAAAGGCTGCTGTGCTGGCAGCCACACATAAATGAATTGAGCCTTCTAGGCCCTGAGTTTAGATCCCAGCACTGCCAAAAATGTAATCATAGAGTGGAAGCCGAGTGTGACACATGATTTTCTTTTCTTTGAAAATGCTCAGTGTCAGGTAGGATGTATAATTTAGATGCAAATCAATATGCTATGTAAGTAGAATGTCACAAAGGTAAAAAAAAAAGTCATAGGTAGAAGAATTGTCACTATAATAAATGATAAACAGATTAAATTAATAATGAATCATTCTAGGATAAAATTAGATGTGGCAATTATAGGATGTGGATTAAGTTTAATTAATATTTTATTAAGTATTAACAGAATAAAAATTGCATGGAGACAGAAATACCTAATAAATGGTAGTAGCACATGATGCATAATTTAATAATATATAGACATCTGTCTCTTTCTATAAGATATTTAATTATATGTATGGATGTATGTACATATATGATAAACAATAACAGGATATTGAGTGTTAATTAATGCTTTATTAATTGTTAGCTGGAACACATCATTAACTGGAGATATAATTTAATACCTAATAATTGATAACAACATTATCTATAATGTAATAATATAGACATCTCTCTTTTGTCTATATAATATTTATATACAACAATCTATTTATACATCCTTTACTCCTGAGGCTCAGTGATTGAGTGCTCCCCTAGTAAGCATGAAGCCCTGGGTTCAATTCCTCAATGCCACATAAGCAGAAAACCTGGAAGTTCTGCTGTCTTTCAACCAATTGAGTGCTAGCCTTGAGCACAAATGCTTAGGGACAGTGTCTAAGCCCTTACTCAAGCCACCTTACACTGCCACCAAAAAAAGGTAGAATGTTCTAATTGCAATTATAGAAGGACAGGACTTCAAATACCACATCACAGAACAAGCTAGGAGTCTGGCACTGACAGTTGCCACCTAACCTGACGTAGGCACATGTAAACAGCTGCAACCCAACTCCACAAAAGCAGATGCTGCTGGCTTACCCCCATCGTCCTGGCTGCTTGGGAGCTTTAAAACCAAGCCCTGGTAGGAAGTTTGTGAGACTCTTGGAGATGTGGCTCTAAGTAATAGAGCCTTAGCCTTGAGCAAATGTTATTAGAACAGTATCCCCATGCGTTCAGTTCAAGCCCTATAGGTAGCCTGCCCCCCCCAAAACCACCCCACTAAACCATTAGATGTGAACTTGTGTGATTTGTGAAATGTTCCTCAAAGAATGGTGATACTGATGAAAGCAACCTCATTCTAATGACAGCTTGTGGAATAGAGCTGTGTGCTGTGTCCTGCATTGGGTGCTGGGTGCTAAGTCTTCACAGGATGTTGTGTGCTGAGTCCTTCAAAGAGTGCCATCTGCTCTGTCCTTCACAGAGTGCATTCTTTCATATGGTCCTTGTAAGAGCTACACAACTGAGATGATTATGCAGACAAGAATATGGAGATGCAGATATGTCCCCATGGCAGGGACAAAATTATATATTACTGAAGAGTGGGTGAGTTGTTTACTGCAGACAATTGTTTCGTTTAGTTTTTTCTCAGTCATGAACCTTGAACTCGCGGCATAGGCACTGACCCTTACCACTTGGGCACATGGCTAGCACTCTACCACGTGGAGCCAAGGACCCCCTTGCAGTAGAATGTCACAGCCTAGGGGTCTATAGCTGATGTCTGTCAGCCTGCCTTCTCAGGAAGCTGAGATCTGAGGATCTGGCTTCCAAACTATGCCAGACACAAAAGGTCCCATGAGACTATTATCTCCAATTCAACAATAAGAAACCTGAAGTGGAAGGTGGATGCTTGTCACTCATGCTTGTCATCCTAGACCCACAGGAGGATGAGATCTGAGGATCATGGTTCAAAGCTAGCCTGGGCAGAAAAGTCTTTGAGCCATTTAGCTCCAATGATTCATGAGAAAACTTGAAACGGTGCTTTGGCTCAAGTGGTAGAGCACAAGACTTGAGGTACAGCATCAACTGCTACAACCAACAACACCAAAAGAGAAACAAAATAACAAACCTGAAGAAGAGGGCTGGGAATGTACCTAGGGGTAGAGTGCTTCGCATCTATGAAACTATGGACTTGATTTCTCAGGTACACATCACTAGAAAAAAGCCTGAAATGTTTCTGTGGTTCAATTGGGAGAGGGCTATACTTGTGCAAGAGGAATTAGGTACAATGCTCAGTTTCTGAGTTCAAGCTCCAGGACTGGTGTATGTCTGCATGCGCCCCCGCACACACACACACACACACACACACACACACACACACACACACACACACACACACACACCAGAAGTAAAGCTGTGACACAAAATGGTAAAGCACTGGGCTCCTGCACTGAGCTTATGGTCAGCACCCAGGCCCTGTGTTCAAGCCCAAAACTTTGCCACGCAGGGCTCAGCTAGCAGATGTCAAAGTTTCAAAAACTAATGTGCTTCAGCAGCCCTAGATGACAGGAAGCATGGTGATATCAGACATGTGCTTGGATTTCCAAAGCTTCCGGAAAACTAGCAGAGGCATCATAGGCCCATCATCATCCTCAATGGAACATTTCTTGAGTTAAGTGTCCTAGTTGTCTGCCATAAGGACTCCTGAATTATATTGAGCACTGTATCTGAACACCAGAATATAGTCTTACAAAGACAAGATAAGTGCTGGGAACTTGGCCTGCCACAGGAGGTGGCACAAATGAAGGCTTCCTGTCCAAATGGAGCACTGGGGAGAGAGATAGCTTGGGGTAAAAAGAAGCCTTTTTGTCCTGACCTTCAGAACCCATCCACATTCATCCTCACTAATTGGCCCATATGGAGTTGTTTGTTACACAGCTGTACAGGACTGAGGCCTTTTGTCTGCCTGTCCAGACAATGAGAGAGACTTCTTCCAGCAGGCATGGGAGGCAGAGGAACCCTCCGGCTGCACTGGGAACTGTGAGGGGCGTCCAGGAACATGCACTGTCATGAAAGCAGTCTCTGTGTTATGAAATCATTGTATTGAAAACAAATTTTCTAGCTTGGTGCCTTTCATCATAGCTACTAGGGAGCTTCGCCTATAGGAATAAATCCACACATACAGAAACACATGGAAGCAGGTCCTGGGGTTGAACTGTGAGCATAGTTGTTGTCCCTGAGTTACTTTTGCTCAAGAGTAGTGCATTAACCTTGAGCCACAGCCCCACTTCTGGGTTTTCTGTGATATCTTAGAAATAACAGTGTCATGGACTTTCCTATGCTTGCTGGATTCAAACTCAGATTCTATACATCTCAGCCTCCTGAGGAGCTAGGATTACAGTCAGCAGCCACTGGCACCTGCCTTTCTTTTCTTCTTCCTTTTTTTAAATTTGGACAAAATGACTACTTAACAGCATCATTCCAATGCTTTGAATTTATAAGTAAACCACCCAATGTTCTTTATAGGTACTTTCTCTGAGAATGATTTTCTCTCATCTTCTCCTCTGGTCACAGGTTTAAAGCCAAAAGTGAGAAATGAGTGTCACATGATATTGGCAGAAAATGTCCACAGGACATGCCAGTTCAGTCACTTAGCCTTGAGCTGCAGTGAATTTACTGTCTCAGGACAAGAGGACCAAAAGCTGGAATGATCCTCATGCTGTCTGCATTGCTCCATAGGCCTATGAAATTATCTAATAATTATGAGTGTTTTGTGTCTCCAACCTTAATTATCTAGAACACACTAGAAGCATCATCATGTTTCCATTGTTCTGTAGTACCTATGGAGATTTTGACTAAGGGTTTGGTTGGAGCAGATCCTCCATGAATCCTGAGGAAAGCCACTTGAAGTCTCCTCAGGAGATCTCTGTTCAAAGCCCGCTCGAGCAGGAAAGTCTGTGAGACTCTTATTTCCAATAAACCACCAGAAAACCAGAAGTGTTTCAGTGGCCCAGAGGGTAGAGCTCCAGCTTTGAGAAAGAAAGCCGAGCAGGAGATACAAGCCATACAAATCAGGAAAGCCTGGCAAGTGCTTATGTCTAATTAATGTAGAGATTGCTGGAAGTGGAGCTGTGGCAGTGGGAGAGTCTCAGCCTTGAGCAAAACAGCTGAGGAACACATAGGGCCCTGAGTTGAAGCCCTGGGATTGCCATGAAAAAAATTTAAAAAGAGAAGGCCAAGTTCATGTATGAGTGTCCTACCTACTTATGTGTGTATATTACCTCCCTGAGTGAAAAGAGATTGTATGCAATGCTTCTACTTTCATGTACAGATTTATTTTTCAGATAGGCTTGTTGCACATACTGCATCATTTTCTCCTTTTCAGACCCATGGCTTTTCCCTTCCAGATTTCCAGGACAGTGTCCTTACATGATGCACACATAAGGTCTCAGTAGCTTTTATTTACATTTTATTATAAGACCGAGGCAGGAACAGTCACAAATCAGGCAAGGGAAGGGATCAGGGTTTTTGAAATAACCAGTATTCAGAAAATAAAACTTGGGGGATGTAAAATGGTAGCATACTTAGGTAGAAACTACCATTAAGAAAAAGATGAGAAGGCTGGGAATGTGGATTAGTGAGAGAGATCTTGCCTAGCATGGAAGAAACCCTGGGTTTGATCCCTCTGTAGCACATGCACAGAAAAAGCCAGAATTGGTGCTGTGGCTCAAGTAGTAGAGTGCTAGAGACAGTGCCCAGGCCTTGAGTTCAACTCAAGTACAAGTAACTTCTCATCACAAAGGGAAATCGAGGAAGCTCTTGAACATCTGTCCTTTCAGAAGTGGAAGTCAGAGTGTCATAGACATTTCTGCCCTGGCTGGCTTCACCCTGTGATCCTCAGACCTCAGCCTCCTGAGCAAGGGAATGGGCCTTAGCTACTGGTGTTCTGCTAGGTCAGAAGTGTAATGACAGTGACAATACAAGTCAACTGCTTATCACAAAGGGCTTGGGGAACATATTAAGCCTTTCAACAATGGACCTTTCAGAACCCTGTAGGACACAAGGTTATAATGCTAGAGTCTGAGAGGCTGGGCATATGGATCTGCTAAACTTGAACCTTGAGCTCTGACTCCAATTCTGGTGTACATCATCGTTTATTTTCCAGAGAATGTTCTTCTAATTAGCAAATAGGAAAAGTACTTTGATTAACCCTCAATTTTTCCCATTGTGTGTCTCAAACTCAAGCTTGGGCACTGTCCCTGAGCCCTTCATCTCAAGGAAAACACTCTACCACTTGAGCCACAGCGCTAGTTGGGGTCTTTTGGTGGTTCATTGGTGATCAGAGTCTAACAGGCTCTCCTTGCCTAAGCTGTCTTTGAACTCTGGTCTTCAGATCTCAGCCTCCTGAGAAGATAGGGTTCCAGGTGTGAGCCACTGGCATCTGGCCTATTGTTTTTGCCAGTGCTGGGGCTTTAACTTAGGGCCTGTGTACTGTCTCCGTGCTTCTTTTTCTCCAGGCTAGTGCCCTACCACTTGAGCACTCCACAGCTTCTGGCTTTTTCTGAGTATGTGGCACTGAGGATTCAAACCCAGGCATTCATGCATGCTGAGCGAGCTTTCTACCACTAAGCCACATTCCCAGTCCCACCCTTACAATTTTATCCCTCAACTTGCCTATCCTCAAGGAAAGGCTTCTGAGTATAAATCATCTAAAGAAATCCCTATATGAAGGTATTAAAGACAAACAAGACACAGCTCATATTTGGGAGAGACTAAACATGTGAAGGCTGTGACAAATTCTTCCATTTAATTTTGTATCATGTTTCAACACTTAATAAAGTATTAATGAAAAATGAGTCAACGTCCTAAATTATTGTGTACAATTTTATAATAGATGCTCAAAATATAATGAATATTATGTATATAATAATACTAATACAATAAACAATAAGTAAATGAAAAAAATTGGAATTACAGAAATACAAATTCAATAATAAAAATCATAGTTTGTAATAAACATACACATGTAAAATGTAACATATATTACACATGTACATAAATATTATTTTCCATTATAGGGACTTAATTCAGAACCTGGGAACTGTACCTTGAATTTCTTTTCCTCAAGGACACTGAGCTTCCCCTTCATCTACCATGCAAAGGAGTTACCTGGATGGTGAGATCAAATCCCAGCAGTGGCAGTAATACTAACCCCAGTTCCAATACAGTGAGAATTACTTTTAATAGATGCAATTATGTTTATTCAGTTCCAAATGGAATATTTTAAAAGCAGCAGTGTATAATTTTGTATAGCTATTCAGACATCCTTCCCTTACCTGCAAAGTATTTATCTGAGCTCTAAGTTGTTTCCTTTTTTGTACATTTTTTGTTGTAAAAATATTGTATAGAATGCCGGGCGCTGGTGGCTAACGCCTGTAATCCTAGCTACAAAGGAGGCTGAGATCTGAGGATCGCGGTTCAAAGCCAGCCCGGGCAGGAGAGACCGTGAGACTCCTATCTCCAATAAACCACCAGAAAACCGGAAGTGGTGCTGTAGCTCAAGTGGTAGAGCACTTGCATTGAACTGAAGAGCTGAGGGACAGCACCCAGGCCCAGAGTTCAAGCCCCACACCGACCAAAAAAAAAAAAATTGTATAGAGGGATTACAGTTACATGAGCAAAGTAATGAGTACATTTACTATTGAGCACTGTTGCCTCCTCCTTTGTTTTCCCCTTGCCATCCCTTCCCTCCCACCTCCACAGCTATCCCCCCAACCCCCAGGTGAGGTCAGTGACTTAATTTTTTGTTTTTGGCTAGGTACAGGATTTGAACTGAAGTAGTAGAAACTCTGCACCTTCCCTCACATTGCTACAGATTTACCAAGATCCTGAGTTCAAATCCCAGGCTAGTAAAGAAAACTGGCAGAAATTCCAAACCAGGGGGATTTTTTTCATTTTAGTTAATTAATTAATTATTTTTTAAATTTATTCTTTTTTTTTTTTTGCCAATCATGGAGATTGAACTCAGGTTGTGGCAAATATACCTCAACTCTGATTGCCTTAGACTGGACTGCAGCCTCTCACCCATAGTCAATCCTGGGATCCTAGGCCCAGAGGGCTTGCAGGAAGAAAAATAAAAACTGGAACAGCACAAAAAATGGTGAACTGCAGAGGACTGGGGGTTTTACGTTATTCTTTTCTTTACAGGGTGACCATCCTGAGTGTGAATGGCATGGCTGCAAAGTGGAGCTGTACTGTTATTCCTGAAGGCTGGTGGGCCATCAGGGAAGCCATAGGCCAACCTGTCAACATAGGCCCTGGGTTAAAAATCTAAGTCCTGACACCTACCAATGGCTGGACAGCACAAGAGACTCATTCCTATGCATAGGAATACTGATTGAAAGAGTAGTTCCTGCATCAGTCTAGTCTAAAAGTGGATGTAATAATCCTAGGATGCTCATTGATTTTAATTGATAGTTTATTAAGCATGAAAAGAATAATATTACTTCAAAGGCAGTATAATAAATACCTAAGAGTTGGTAGGAATGTAGTAGGCATGATTCAGTCAGATAGATGGCTCTGGCACTCTATCAATATGTACTAATTGTATACCACCATCTGCCAATCCATTTATCACTGTTTTGGCCAATCCTGGGGCTCCATCTCAGTGCCTGGGAACCACCTCACAGCTTCATTGGCTAGAGGCTGCTGTGCTCACCCTTGCCCATTCATGAATTGGGCCTGCTAGGCCCCGAGTTCGGATCCCAGCACTGCCAAAAATTTAATCTTGGAGTAAGAAGCTGAGTGTGACACATGTTTTCCTTTTCTGAGAGAGTCCTGGGTGTCAGGCATTATAGTGAACACATCTACCAATCTAGATGCTAGGTGATAGGAAGTAAACAATGTAATAAACGGTATAGGGGTTAAAGAGTCAATAAAATAAATGGTAAATAAATGAATAAAACAAGAAATGAAATGAATAACCATACCAAACATGATATTGTCTGACTATATGGAAGTATAAATCCTGTCTTTAAAATGTAAATAAAATGCATATAAGGAGTATGTTTTGCACGACTGAGGCTTCAATTCAGGCCTAGAGAACAGGCCTGACTTTCTTGACTTCAAGTATGGTGTGATTCCCCTAGCCCGGCAGTGCTGCCTATTTACCCAGACCTTGAGTTCAAATCCCAGGCCTGGCAGAAAAAATGGCACTAATTGCAAAACAGGGAGATAAATAATTGTTTTTTAAATTTTTTAAATTGTTTTAATTTTTTAATTGTTTTAATTTAATTTTTTTGTTTGCTTTTGGTCATGCACGTGGCTTGAACTCAGATTGTGACAGCTCTGTCTCAGCTTCCATCACACTAGCCTGGGTTGCAGCTTCCAGAACTAAAGCCCATGCTGGAATCCTAAGACCTGATGTCTGACAGGAAAACAAAATGAAAATGACACTAAAACAATCCGCGAGCCGTACATGGTAGGCGGTTTTTTGGCTATGGTTCCTTGCACGGTGACCATCCTAGGTCTGAATGACATGGATGCCATGCACAGGTGACCTGTCATTGCTCAAGGCTCCCGGACTGTCAGGAAAGCCATAGGCCAACACTGCAACTCAGTCCCTGAGTTCAAATCCTGGTCCTGACACCTACCAATGGCAGGAGATCCCACGAGACTCCTGCCTGTGCTTAGAAATTCCGATGGAAGGGCTGGGAAAGTGGCTGAGTGGTAGGGTGCTTGCCTTGCATGACTGAGGTCCTGGGATAGATTCCTCAGCACCACATAAGCAAAAAGAAAATAGCCAGAAGTGGCACTGTGGCTCAAGTGGTAGATCACTAGCCTTGAGCTGAAGACCTGAGGGACAGCGCCAAGGCCCAGAGTTCAAGCCCCATGACTGGACCAAAAAAAATTAAAAAAAAAAAAAAGAAATTCCGATGGAATGGTATCCAACTCATGATTGAATAGTTTGTGCAGTGGTCTGCACTTAAATTAGACGCAATAATCCTAGGATGCTGATTGAACTTAATGAATGGTTAATTAGGCATGAAAAGAATAATACTCCTTCAATGGAGGCATAATAACTACCTAAGACTTGGTAGGAATGTAGCAGATGTCATTGAATGACTAGATACACGGCTCTGGCACTCTGTACTAATATGTATTTATTGGTGTACTACCACCTGCCTATCCATGTATGGCTGTTTTGGCCCGCCCTGGGGCTCAATCTCAGAGCAAGCCAAAAATTTCATCCTGGAGTAAGAAGCCAAGTGTGACACCTGTTTTCCTTTTCTGTGAGAATGCGGGGTGTCACGCATGATGGAGAACAAGTCTACAAATCTAAATGCTATGTGATAGCATGTAAACAATGTAATACATGGTTAGGTGTCCTCACAGTCAATAAAATAAACAGTAAATAAATGAATAAAACAAAAAGTACAATGAATAACCACACCAAACATGATATAGACTGAACACCTGTCTGGAAGTTCAATCCTATCTTTAAAATACATGTGAGGACTAGGATTTCCAGGGTTGGGGCCTGAATTCAGGCCTAGGGAAGAGGCCTGACTTTCTGATCTTCAAGCATAGAGAGCTTCCCCTTCATCCAGAGTGCAAGATTTACCCAGACCCTGAGTTCAAATCCCAGGCCTTGCAGACAAAAAATAAAACACATTTCAAGCCAGGGAGCTTCATTAGCATTTTTCATATTTTTTAAATTTCACTTGGTCTTTATTTGATACATTTTGACTTTATAACAAGAGAGTTTTTCAAAAAGTGGTTTAAACATTTACATTTCAGCATAGCACATTAGTGTTTCCATTTTCACCATCTGCCATGAAGAGTGAGAATGAAAATGAGTACATCATTCCTCCCTAGAGGGACAGTTGATGTTATTTCTATTTAGAGTTATTTCTATAACTATAAACTCTCTGCAATTGCATCATGTGAGTTTTCCTCAGTGCCTACCACAAAATACACTAGGAGAGTTCGCATACCACAAAACGTTGGGTTTCTGAATAAAAACTCACTTCTGTGAGGACAGTAGGTACTTGTAAGCATTTTGGGAATAAAGTGAATTGTAAAATGAAAAACAAAAACATTGGGACTGGGATGTAGCTCAGTAGTGGAGTACTTGCCTAAAGAGCATAAGACCGTGGAAGAAATGGAAGGCAAGTTTCCTAAAGCTCAGAAGGTTAGAATTTTATGATCCATACGAACAAACTTCTTTCTTCTTTTTTTTTTTTTTTTTTTTTGTCGGTGGAGGGGCATGAACTCTGGGCTTGGCTGCACAACTTCAGCTCTTCAACTCATGGCAAGTGCTTTACCACAGTGCCATTACCGTTTTTTTGGAGATAAGGGTCTCACGGACTTTCCTGCCCAGGCTTGTTTGAACTCCCATTCTCAGATCTCAGCCTCCTAAGTAGCTAGGATTATAGGCGTGAGCCAATGTCGCCTGGTTTATGAACAAAGTTATTAAAGACTGATTCTGAGGAAAGAAACTTGGAATACACTTTTAATATAAATAATTTATAAAGCCATGTTTAAGGCACTAATTCAGAAGTATTTATGCATTGGCTAGTTTCTTAGTTTATTTAAATATATATATATATATATATATAAAGTTTTAATATATCTACATATATATTATTAAAACATAGCTTTGAAGTGTACCTAAATACATATATGCTCATGTAAAGTTATACAACTGCACAAGCTTGATTTTTTATTTTCAGTTTGTTGGTACCATAAATTAGGTGGGATGTGTGTACTGTTGTTTTTTTTCCTCTGTTTTTGGAGGATTTCTCTCTGCTTTCTTCCCCTACCCCCCTCTCTCTGCACTTGAATTCAGCTTGCTCTTTCTTGGCTTGATTGTTCATAGCTGATTTTCTACCACTTCAGCCATACCTGTAGCCTGGCTTTTTGCCAGTTAATTGGAGATGTCATCTCTCAGGCTTTTCTGCCTGGATTGGCTTTGAAACTTCATCTTCCAGTTCTCACCTCTTGAGTAGCTGGGATTACAGATGTGAGCCACTGGGGTGCCTAGGGATGAATTCGACTTTGGTTGGTGTATTCTTTCTGTTTTTCTAAGCATGGGATCATCTACTATAGAATTTCTGTGAATGTCCTGGGTCTGAAATAAGATATATAATACATATGCTAATCTGTGTAGTTCTCATAAGATGTAATCAATTTAATACATGTTATAAGTGTAATAATAGTCAATATAAATAATGAATGAATGAATAGTGCAAAAAATAAAATAAATACACAGTAAAATAATATGCAGTAAACATAAATATGTAGATATTAATCATTATTTCAAATGTGGATGAATATTACTTTAACAGAGTTGCGGATTGAATTCTGGCCTAGGGAACAAGCCTGAATTGCTTGTCTTCAAAGATGGTGAGTTTCCCCATCCCCCAAAATGCATTAGATTTACCCAGACTCTCAGTTCAAATCCCAGGTCTGACAGGAAAAATAAAAGTTATGAATGCCAAGCTGGGGAGCTTCATTAGTATTTTTACAATTTTTTTTCATGGGGCTTGAGCTCTGGCGTTGGGCACTGTCCCTGCACTCTTTAGCTCCAAGCGAGTGCACTACCGCTTGAGCCACAGCACCACTTCTGGTTTTCTAGTGCTTTATTGGAGATAAGAGTCTCATGGGCTTTACAGCCTGGTTGGATTGAACCACAATCCTCAGCCTCTTGAGTAGCTAGGATTACAGGTGTGAGACACCGGCTCCCGGCTATTTCTAATATTTTAAAATTTTATTGATTGATTGATTGGTTGCCAATCACGGGGCTTGAACTGAGGTTGTGGCAACACTGCCTGAGATTCCATCACTCTAGACTGGGATGGTGCAGCCTCTGGACCCACAGCCGATCATGGGATGGTACACCTCGGGGGCTGACAGGAAAACAAAATGAAAACAGCACCTAAAAAAAAACCCGATCTGTGGATGGTCGGTGGTTTCTTGGTTTTCCTTCCTTACATGGTGATCATCCAGGTTCCAAATGACACGGATGCATTCTGTAGGTTACCTGGCACTGCTGAAAGCTGGCAGGCTGGCAGTGAAGCCATAGGCCAACCTGAACACCTAGGTCCTGAGTTTGAATCCCAGTCACGCCACTTACAAAGTGCTAGGGAGCCTATGAAACTATTGCCTGTCCATAGGAGCACCAGAGGAAGGTGAACAATGTCAAGGTTCCATGAGTAGTTCATCAATCAGTCTAGCAGAAAATTAGACCCAATAATCACAGGACACCGACTGATTTTAATTCATAGTTTATTATGCACTAAAAGAATACTATTGATTAAATGGAGTCCTCACTAAAGACCTGAGAACCCTTAGGAGCGTAGTATGTGTCATTGAACACTAAATAGACATTTCTGGCAGTATGTAAATATCTAAATTTATATTTATTTGTATACCATCATTTGCATAGAACATTTTTGTTATTTTGGCCAAACCTGGAACTCGATCCCAGGTCTTGAGATCCACTTGGCACCTGCATGGGCTAGATGCTGCTGTGCTGACACTCACCCCTTCATGAATTGGGCCTCCTAGTTCCTCAGTCAAGGTCCCATCATTGCCAAAGTTTCTTCCTGGTGTAAGATTCCATGTGTGACACCTGTTTTCCTTTTCTGTGCAAGTGCTGGGTATCTGGTATGATGTACATGTTATGTATGTAAAGCTATATGCCATGGAATATATTGGAACAAATGTAATAAATGTGATAGGTGTACTCACAGTCCATAATATAAATGCTAAATCAATCAATCAATAATAATAAAATATAATGAATCACTCCAACAAACATGAATATAGAGATATAACTCAAATATTTAAAATGTCTATAAATGTTATGTTTTTCAGTACTGGTGCTTGAATTCAGGTCTAGAGAAGAGTTGAAAAGTTCATGCAGGATTTACATAGGAAATGATAGGCAAGATCTTAATTAAGACTGGCTGAAGTGTGACAATAATTACATTCAGGAAATCAAAGCATTGGGAAAGATCCAAGAATCGGTAGTAACATGGAAGATAGGATTCCAACACAGCTCACCACATCTCCTACTCTATACAAACAGGCCTTCATTAGCATATTAATTTCAGCTTATGTATGGATGAATACGGTGCTCCACCCCTACCACAGGGCTAGATCTCAGGTCCTGGGTATGGCCTAGCTCCTTAGTGGCTCACAAGAGGTTGTGCTCATGTGGACCCCTTTGGCAGTTGGTTCTGATAGGCCCTGAGTTAAACTTCCAGCACTGCCAAATGGTTTATCCTGATGTGACATGCCAAACCTTGCAGATGTTTTCCTATCCTATGCAAGTCCTGGGTCACAGATAGGATCTAGAAAGCATAGACAACTCTATACCCATGGGAATGGGTTGCCATCCATATCAGCACAGTTATATCTGTCATCAAAATCAATAAAATACACATTGCATCCATGAATAAAGCACAAAATAAAGAGAATGAGTACAGTGAATGCAAGATGTCACCCATCCATATATGATAATATAGATCCTGTATTTAAATTATGAATTCATGACTATGTTGATCCCCCTTCCAGGGCTCAGTCTCAGGACCAGGGTACATCTAGCTCTGTAGTGAGTCACAGGCTGGTGTTCTCAAATTGACCATTCACCAATTGAGCCTGCTAGGCCCTGAGTTCAAATTCCAGCACTTCCAAAAGATTCATTGTGATGTGAGAAGCCCATTGATCCACTGGTTTTCCTATCCTGTGAAAGTCCTGGGCCTCAGCGAGGATGGAGAATGCTATATAGACAACTCAATAGTCAAGGTAATAATTTTCATCCATGTCAGCACAGATATACCTGTCACCATACTCAATAAAATATACAATACATCCATGAATAACACTCAAAATAAAAAAAGATAACTACAATGAATGCAAGATGCATACCACACCTGTAGGTAAATAGAGATCTTATGTGTTAATGAGGTGGGCTTGTTATTTTGTCAAGTGCTTGGGCTTCAAATTAAGTCCTGGACCAGGCCTGACATTCTAGTCTTCAAGGATGGTGAGCTTCCCCTTCTCCCACAGTGCAATGGGGTTCCCCAGACCTGAGTTCAAATCCCAGCTCTATCTGTGTAACAGTGTGAATTCTTAGCTAGAGTGCTTCATTCATAATTTTTTAATTTTTTTTTTTTTTTTGCCAGACCCGGGACTTGAAGTCAAGTCATGGCAACTCTGCCTCAGCTCTGATCATCCTAGGCTGCAGCAACTGGAACCACAGACCTCGGACCCTAGGTTCCCGGGGTTTGCTACAAAAAAAAGCCGGGAGGGGGAATAAAAGCTGTGGGAAGTTCCACCTGGCACTTTTACATTTATTTTCCTTTGCATGCTGACCATGTTGGGTCCAAACACGGTAGCCTGCAGAGTGAAGGTGACCTGGTGTGGTTGATGGCCTGTTGGCTATCAGAAGAGCCAGAGGCAGACCCACCAACGTAGGCCCCGAGTTCGATTCCCGGTCAGCTCCCATACATTGAGGGAATTGCAGGAGTTCCTGAGATACTCATTTGCAGACCTAGGAAGTGTCATGGAATTCGATGGATCTCATCTTTGAATGAGTAGGTCCTGCTTGATGCGAGTAGGAAATGATAGGCAAGACTCATGGGGTATCAATTATTTTTTAATGAAGAGTTGATGAAACATGGTCATAATCATCACAGTCATGAAAGGAAGGCATTGGGGAAGATCCAAGAATCGTTAGTCACAAGGTAGATTGGATTCCATCACTGGTCGCCATCTCTCCTACTCTATACAAATATGTACTTATTTACATACTACCTTCAGATTTTGAATGCATGACTATTGTGCTCCCCCCAACCCCCCCCCTTGCGGGGCTCAATCTCAGGTCCTGGGAATGACCTAGGTCCTTAGTGGCTCACATGCTGGTGTGCTTACATGGACCCATTTGCCTATTGGGCCTGCCAGTCCCCGTGTCAGATCCCAGCACTGCCAAAAGATGAATTCTGATGTGAGAAGCCAATCGTTGCAACTGTTTCTCTGTCCTGTGAAAGTCCTGGGTCTCAGCTAGGATGCAGTATGCTATATAGGCAACTCTATATTCATGGGAATCAGTTGCCATCCATGTCAGCACAGTTATAGCTGTCATCATATGTAATAAAATACAAAATGCATCCATGACTAAGACACACAATAAAAAGAATAACTACACTGAATGCATGATGCATTCCACATCTATATGTAAAGAGAGATCCTATGTGTAAAATAGGTGAGCATATGATTTTTGCCAGTGCTGGGCTTCAGTTCAGGCTCTGGGACTAGGCCTGACCTTGTAGTCTTCAAGGATGGTGAGCTTCACCTTCCCCCACAGTGCAACAAAATTACCCAAACCTGAGTTGGATCTCAGAGGTGGCAGAAAAATGGTGAGAATCCTGAGCCAGGGTGTGTTATTATTATTATTATTATTATTATTATTATTATTATTATTATTATTATTATTATTATTATTATTATTATTATTATTGCCAAGCATGGCATTTGAACTCAGTTCATGACAACTCTGTCTCAGCTTTGATCACCTCAGACTGGCGAGTTCCCCTGGGCCCGTAGCCGATCCTGGGATCCTAGGCTCTGAAACTAAGCAGGAAAAAATGTCAGAAAAATGACAGGAAAAAATGACAGAAAAATGACAGAAAAAATATTGCAGGATGGATATTCTATATATTCTTTTGCACGGTGACCACCCTGGGTCTGAATTACACGGCTGTAAAGGGTACTTCACCTTGCATTGGTAAAGGCTAATGGGCTATCAGGGAACCCATAGGCCCATGTGGCAAAATAGGCCCTGAGCTTAAGTCCTGCTCCTGATACCTACCAATGGGGGAGATCACAAGATACTTGTTCCTATGCATGGGAATAACAATGAAATGTTAGCAAACTCATGATTGAATGAGAAGTTTCTGTGTGTATTGGTCTAGTCCAAAATTAGATGCAATGATACTAGGACGATGATTCATCTTAATGAATGGTTTATTAAGCACAAAAAGAATACTATTCCTTCAATGGTGGCATAATAAAGACCTAAGAGTTAGTAGGAACGTAGTTGATGTCATTGAATCCTAGGTAGATGTCTCTGGCACTCTGTACAAATATATATTTATTGGTGTTCTACCACCTGTCTATCTATATATGGCTATTTTGTCCACCCCTGCAGCTCAATCTCAGGGTCTGGAAATTTCCTGGCAGCTTCATTGGCTTGAGGTTGCTATGTTGACACACCTATTCAGGGTCTGCATTGGGTCTGCCAGGCCCTGAGTTCAGATCCCAGCACTGCCAACAATTGGATCATGGAGTAAGAAGCTGAGTGTTATACCTGTTTTCCTTTTCTCTGAGAGCCCTGGTTATCACACATGATGAAGAACACATCTACAAATCTAGATACTATGTGATGGGTTATCATCAATATCATAAATGGAATGTGTGTCATCACAGTCAATAAAAAATCTCATATCTAAAATATACTTGGAACTCAAAAAATTAAATCCCCCAACAACAAATGCTCAAAGAAACAATTGCCCAATAAATAAGTGGGCAAAAGACTTAAAAATAATCTTCTCTGAAGAGGAAAGATGGATGGCCAATAGACACATGAAGAAATGCTCAACCTCCCTGGCCATAGAAGAAATGCAAATCAAAACAACATTGAGATACCACCTCACCCAGTTAGAATGGCTATAACCAAGAACTCTAATAACAACAGATGCTGGAGGGGATGTAGACAGAAGGGAACCTTATTGCATTGTTGGTGGGAGTGTAAACTTGTTCAACCACTTTGGAAATTAGTATGGAAGTTCCTCAAAAGATTCCACATAGAGCCCCCCTATGACTCAGCAATCCCATTTTTGGGCATTTACCCAAATGTTTACAAACAAGACCACACTAAAGCTACCAGCACGACTATGTTTATTGCAGCACTATTTACTATATCTAAGATATGGAACCAACCCAGATGCCCCTCAGTAGATGAATGCATCAAGAAAATGTGATATATATACACAATGGAATTCTATGCCTCCATCAGACAGAATGACATTGCCCCATTCATTAACAAATGGAAAGTCTTGGAAAAAATGATTTTAAGTGAAGTAAGCCAGGCCCAAAGAAACATAGGTCCCATGGTTTCCCTTATTTGCAATATCTAGTATATGTCTGAGTCAAGCAGAAAAGGTCAGTTAAGGTGAAGTTAGGGAAATGAACCCTAAGATATGTGCTCAAATGTTTTTTTTTTCTTTCTTGTGATTGTTTCTAACACATTTATAAGATTATTTCTTTGTTGCTTTGAATGACCCTCCCCCACAGTATAACCCCTGCAGTCACTGTATTTGATGTCCATATAATTTGTGGAGGGGAAGGGGAAAAACAATTCATTTAAATTGGGACCTATTTCAACAATGAGATGTACAAGTCGTTATGTGGAAAACGAACTTCACAACTTTGGTGCAGGGTGGCAGGGGGGAGTGGGGAGGATTGCGTGGAGGTAGAGGGGAGGATGGGAAGGGATGGGAAGGGGAGAGGGTAGGGGCTGGGGGAGAAGCTGGGAGGAAAGGGTTGGGGGGCCGGGGGGAAATGAGAAGTGATGGGTAGGGGAAACAAAGGAGGAGGCTACAATGCTTAATAAGAAATGTACTCATTTTCTTGTCCATGTAATTGTAACCCCTCTGTACAATATTTTCACAATAAAAAAGGAAAATAAATGAATAAAACAAAAATACAATAAATAACCACAACAAACCGGACATGGACTGAACATTTATACATAAGTACAAATCATACCTTTACAATGTATATAAATAGAATGTTTCCAGTGTTGGGACTTGAATTCAGGCCTAGGGACCAGGCCTTACTTTCATGTCCTCAAGCATGGTGAGCTTACCCTTCATCCGCCGTGCTTCAGAGTTACCCAGTCCTTAAGTTCAAATTCAAAGGTAGGATTAACAGCATGAATTGCAAGCCAGGGAGCTTTTTTTTTTTTTTTTTTTTTTTTTTTTTTTTGCCAATCACAATCTTGACATCAGGTCAAGGCAACCGTCCCTCAGCTTTCATCACCATAGGCTGGGGTGCAGCTGCTGAAAACACAGCCTATCCTGGGATCCTAGAACTTCAGGCCTTGTGCAGGGAGGGAAATGCACAGAAAAAAAATTGGCCAGATGGCGTTTTTACATTTAATTCCTTTGCACTATGGTCATTTTGGTCTGAGTGATGGGTTTCCAAAGGATACTTCACCTTGCAATGCTGAAGGCTTGTAGGCTACTGAGGAAGCCATAATCCCGAACAATGATTAGCCAGGCACCAGTGGCTCTCACCAGTCCTCCTTCATGCTTACAAGGCTGTGATATGAGGATCATGGTCAAAGTACCCAAGGAAGGAAAGTCCTTGAGAACCCTGTCCAACCTCAATGCCAACAAAGCAAAGGTAGAGCTGTGTGGCTCCACTGGTAGAGGGCTAAACTTGAGCAAGAACAGCTCATGGACTGTGCTCAGATCCTGAGTTCAAGGTCCAGGATTGGCAACAAACAGACATACACAACAATCTGTGCAGCCATCTGGATAAAGCAGGTCTCCCTATTTTCCCCAACTGGATTTGACAGAGTTTCCTGATAAAGGGGCTGCTGTCATCTTGACTCTGTCCATTCTGTCTGCATCACAGGATTCCAGGCACACCCCCATTCTTTCATGGTTCTTTTTGACCAATGGGAAACAAGAATAGTGGCCACGCCCACATTCCATGCTTCCCAGTTACACCTGGATTCCCTCTGTTGGTTGACACCACTACCAGCAGTTAAGGAAGGTAGAGGTGGCTGAGTGGTGAGCAAGAGACTCCAGGTGACTTTGAGGTAGAGTAGGAAATGATGTCCTAGTCAGTGAGTGGGAGAATAGAGGATTTCCTAGAGCCTGGGAATGTGGTCAGCCCAACTTTCCCGTCCCATTGCTCAGATATCTGAAACAATAAGAATCACTGAGAGAACTGTGGGCAAGAAACTGCCACAAGAACACCAGCAGTATCCTCCTGACAGACCTGAAACATTCAAGAAAACAAAGAACACGAAAAAGGGAGAGATCCCCAAGACAAACACCACTGGGGAGCCGGATTGAATGGAGAGTCCGGCCAAAGGTGATGCCGACCATGGGCCTCCCCTGCCTTGGACACAGTCACAGCCACCAGGGTCCAGAGTGTCAAGGGTCCCAATACCACCAAGGATCCACAGAGGTGCTACCTTCATGTGGTGCCCACCCTGGACCACAGAAAAGAAGAAACCAGGCACTCTGTGCCAAGATCCAACCACTGAAGCAGGGAAAGACAGACCCGCAGGGTCAATGGGAGTAAGAGAGGGAGAAGATAGACCAGATACATGCAGCAACAAAAATGGAGGTAGAGATCCACAAGGCACCCATACAGCGGTTGGTTTCAGCAGAAAGCGATTTACAATGTGCACTGGCCCAAGTGCAGCAGGCCACTGATGACAGAGAAAGGGAGCACGAAGCTCTCACCAGCTGCCTGCAAGCTACAGAGTGGCCTGTGGCAGAGCTGGACATAGCGGCTTCTGTGGTCACTGTCGCAAAGGAGGAGACCAAAATGTTCTTCGAACAGATGAATGATGTGACCCTTCAGCTCGAGGAAAATACCAGAAACTTTGATGACCTGGAGCAAGTGAACACAGAGTTTCAGGAGAAGCTGGAAGTGCTGTAGCCCACTAGAGAGGTGAGTTGTATGTTTATCATACAACTGGGGTCAGATAGAAGGTGGGTATTTGGGAGAAAAACACACCCCCTCTGACTAACATACAACTAGCCTGTACCCCCAACCCCAGCTGTCAACAGTTCTGACTGGGTGATCACATTTCCAAGTTCTTCCAGCTTCTGCTAGTGCTCCCAGTCCATCTGGTCTCCTAGTCCTCCCCAAGAATTAGCCAAGTTGCCCAGAAGTATGTAGGAGGGAAGTAAGGAGTACAACCATGTATATAGCCTTTAGGACCCCATCAAAGTCCCCAACAACACCCCCACCCCAGGTCAGACACCTTTCTGGAGGCACCTGCTTTGTTTTCTGTCCAGGCTCTGAGAAGCCACGAGTCTCGGGACTCCTTCACCCAGCGTCCTGGCCTAGGGTTTTGGTGAATGGGGAGTCAAGGCTGGTTGTTCCCAATGGGAAGGGTCTGGCCCTGGAGAAATGGAGATTCAGGGTGGTTCTGCATTATTAGAGCATTGTTCCCCTTGGGTGAGATCCCCTGGTTCTGACAAGGTAACCCTTGTACTCCAGCTGGTACATTGCCCAGATGAGAAACCAAGAAGCTCAGGAGAGACACTTCTCTGAATCTGTGTGTGTGTGTGTGTGTGTGTATGTGCGACAGAGAGAAAGAGAGAGAGAGAGAGAGAGAGAGAGAGAGAGAGAGAGAGAGAGAGAGAGAGAGAGAGAGAGAGAGAGAGAGAGAGAGAGAGAGAGAGAGAGAGAGGGAGAGAGAGAGAGAGAGAGAGATCATCTTTCTCATTGTACAGTCACCATGTCTAAAAAGAGCAAAAGCATTTCATTTGTGCGTATGTGTGTATTTGTTATTCTTTTTCAATTAATGCCCAGTATGAGCCCAGCCATAACTTTTGTTTTCTCTTTCACCGTTTCATGGCTCCTTTAGAGACGGTTTCAGTAGATGTCCCTTTCCACCTCTTCTTCCCCTTTCCTGCAGCCCACATTAGCTGCTGGACCTGCGTGGGTCTCCCCTAGGAGGTCTGTGTGAACCGCAAACCAGAGTGGACACCTGTTCTTCTGTCTTCAGCCAGAAGGCTCATGAGGCCACTGTGATCACAGCTGCACTCTTCCAGCCATACAGTCTGCTCTGGTGTGTATAGTTGGAGCTAATTCAAGGTTGGGAATGAGTCTGCCAAACATAAATAGGGAATGAGATGGGAGGTAGTAGGGCAGGGGCTGTGAATCTAGGAGGGTCTGGGAAGTGACGAACGGTGTGACATAGCAGATGGTTCAACACAACTGATGATGAGAGGGGAATCTTACCCAGGGTATTGACGGTGTAAATGGGCATCTGGGCAGGGGGCTCCGGGCACCAAATGGTGGCCCCCAAATGGGGACAGTGCACTGGTGGGTAGTCCTCCCTGGAGACCTGCAGACTCCAATCTGTGTCCTTCCTGGGCTGTTTCCAGCTGGGCAATGGTAGGTAAGTATGTTCCCCCTGCTGTAACCTACTTGGCATCAGGACATGGCAATTAGCTAGGGCTCTCTGAATGCCATTTTCTGTAACCTGCTGTAGGCTGTCTGGAAGAAAAAGGGGACCACTGACTTTGGAACCCTTTAAGTTTGATTGGGACAAGTTGAAATGCCAGCTTTTCCAGGGTTTTTCCTTGAAGCTGGTAATTTCTACTAATGCTTGGGATTCTGGGTCAAATGAGATGGACCATTTCAGCCACCAAACAATGGCATTCATGCAGCACAAGCAGAGTTCCCAAGCCAGATGGTCTCCTGCTATGAACGTCGTGCCTTGACTGCCTTTCTCCGGCAGCTGCCGATTCTCCTCTGGCTCTCTCTAGGGTGATCACTACAGTCGAGAATGTTGTGGGGAGCAGAGATTGTGACCTTGCCATCTGCAGCCTGATCGCTCTGAGCAGAGACAATTCCTAGGACCTGTACTGGACTCTGGGAGATTCAGAGACCCAGGATGCCTCAGGGATCATTTTCTGCAACATGAAAATTGCGGGCTGGATATGGTGGACCATCCTGTCTGGCCCTAAGGAGTGCAGAGGAGGCCCCTTGATCCTGGCGTTCACCTCACAGCAACCTTGTTCACAGCTGAGTGGGGAATGGAGTGCCACAGAGCTGGTCAGTGGCTGGACAAAGATCTTTGAGAAGATAGGCATCCCAGAGGCCCCAGAATACAGTGAGTACATCATGGCTCACGTACTTGGAACCAGAACAGTTAAGTGCAGTGGCACCAGGAGGGTGGGAAGAGGGAGGAGGGAGAACTGTGGGAGAGCTACATCAGGCTTTACCCCCACCCGAGATGCATCCCTGAGTTGGATGGGACTTTTCTATAGTATTGTCATAGACAGATGCTCATCTATTTATCTAACAAAATGTTACAGTGTGTGCCAGTTCCTGGGGGGGAGAGAGTGGGGGTCATACACGATGAAAGGTTCCAGTGCTGGTTCCACAGCACATGAAGAAATCTTGGTTTGAGCTGGATGATGGTGCCTCACACCTGTCATCCTAGCTGCTTAGGAGGCTGAGATAGGAGGATTGAGGCTTAAGGCCCAGGCAGTAAAGCCTGTAAGACTCTTATCTCCAACTGACAACCAAAAAGAAAATGCCAGAAGTGGATGATTAGCTCAAGCTGTAGACTGTTGGCCTTGAGTAAAAAGGCTCAGGGACAGCACCCAGGCTCTGAGTTCATGCCCAGGAGTGACACAAAGAAAGGAAAGAGAAAGAGAAGAGGAAAGGATGGAGGGAGAAAAGGAGGAAAGGAAGGAAGCAGGGAGCATGCAAGTCTGGGTTTGGAGTCCCTGGATCAAGGGAGCCAACCATTCACAATCTCTGTGGGGACAGTTTCAGAGCCTAAAGCTAGTGTGTAGGACCAAGCCACTGACCCGTTCATGAAATCAGCAACTTCATGACATCCAAATCTGTGTGGTTGCTGACTGCAGAGGGAAGCAGCCTCGGGTAGACCCTAGGGCTCAGGGTGGGTAACAGAATTTCAGTCTACCCTGGCTCAAAGAGTTTATTTTCTGGTCAGATAGGAAGAAACTGTCCAAGGGCTAGGGAGGTATAGGGTGAGGGAGTGGCAAGAGTTGGCGTGGCAAGGGATAAGCAGGAAGATGAAGAGGGAGGACAATCCCAGATCCAGTGTCTCAGGCCATTGGAGCCATGACCTCAACTGACAACCTAGACTATCAGTGATAGACTCTTCAACCCAGCCACATGCCTATTCAAAGTCCTGGCACTCTGGGTTCACCGTTGACAACCTGGTTGTCATCCACTGTAGGATGCCTGTGCAGTACATATTTGGGGACTGGCACTTTTTCTGGGTCAATCTGAAGATGACACCCCCAGTGTTCATTCCTCAAACAGAGACAGAGGTAAGCGTGCCACTGGAACAGGACACCCAGGAAATTAGGGAGAGATTCAGACCCATCTTGCCCCAGACTTCATCTAGGGGACTCTATGGCCCCGTGACTGCCATCCTCAGAGGTAGAGGTGGGTCTCTTTGCTGGCTCAGCCTTTAGTCTAGATGGCAGATGTGGAAGGGGCAAATGAAGGTCGAGGCTAGTGGGAAAACAGGAGGCACGGGCCTGGGAGCAGGGTTGTTTCTTTGAGGATACTCACAACCCAGGAATATTCCTGAGATGGATCAGCACTTTTCTCCTCCCTGAGAGAGAGGGACCTAGAGCCCTCCAGTCTGCATCCCTTGGCTGAGAAATTCATTCATTCCCATATCCTTTGTTTGGATAACTAGATCTCACCTGACTGCCCAGTGTCAAGGTAGGACAGTGAGAGACCTTGAGTCCTTGATGAGGTCATGGGATCCTCAGTTTGAGATTGTACTTGAATGTCCTGACTTGGTGCATGGTCAGTCCCATCTCAGCCAGCCATGATCTAGAACATAGAATCTAGAGAATCAGAGCAGGATGGGGTCTATTCTGTGAGTCTTGAGTATTATGTGTGAGCTTTGAGCTCCCGTGTGCTCACCTGCTTCCTTTTTTTGGGTGGCTCTATGCTAGAAAAATCTTAAAACTAGGGCCTGGGTCCCATCCCTTGTTTCATGCTCAAAGCTAGCACTCTACAATTTGAGTCACAGCTCCACTTGCAAGGTTGTTGGGTGTTTAATTGGAGATAAGAGTTCTGAATGACTTTGCTGTCAAGGGTTGCATCCTACTGCAGTCCTCAGATCTCAGTCTCCTGAGGGGATAGGATGACAGGCATAGAAAAGCCTTTTTGGCCGGGTGCCAGTGGCTCATGGCTGTCATCCTAAGTACTCAGGAGGTGAATCTTAGGATCACAGTTCAAATCCAGTTTGGGCAGGAAAGACCCTTAGACTCTTCTCTCCAATAAAGCACCAGAAAATCAGAAGTGGTGCTGTGGCTCAAGTAGTAGAGTACTGGACTTGAGCTGAAGAGCTCAGGGATAGCACCCAGGCCCAGAGTTCTAGCCCCACAACCAACAAAGAAAAAGAAAGTAAAACATCTTTGCCTGCAAAGGACGGTGAAGGTCTGTTTGTGTGTATGTGTGTGTGTGGGGTGGTGGTGCTGGTGGTGGTAGACATTTAGTACCCCACTCAGTCATCGTTTTAGATGGATTGTCCCAAACCCTTATTTCACAGCAGCCTATTCTTGACCACAGGTGAAGCTCTGGGTTGTATGTCGACCATCGAACCTCAGTCTCCTCATGGGAAAGTTGTGAGTAAATAAGGGACTAATACAGAGGGATCTCTGGAGCAGGGCCAGGCACAGAGGGAGTAGGTGTCAGATAAAGTTCTCAACAATTCTGTGAGCATGAGTCATGGAGAAGCCAGGTGCCCTACTCATGACCTCCAGCTGACAGGAATCTTGGCCTGATTTCTCTGCCATGCTTCCTAGGACAGTGGGTGTTATTCAGTCCACTTCTTGTGGTGGGAAGCCCACTTCTTGTCATTTGTGGGGATTGAATTCTGGGCTTGAATGCTATCCCTGAACTCCTCAGAAGAAGGCTAGTACTCTACCCCCTGAGCCACAGCATCACTTCCGGTTTTCTGTTGGTTCTTTGAGGGTAAGAGTCTCACAGACATTCCTCCAGAGCCAGCTATGAACCACGATCTTCAAATCTCAGCCTCCTTTGTAGGTAGGATTATAGGTCTGAGCCAGCGGCATCTGGCTTAAGTGTAATTCTGGCCCTCTATCTCTCTCTCTCTCCCTCTATGTCTCTCTGTCTCTGTCTCTCTCTCCCTCTCTCTTTCTCTCTCTCAGTAATTGGTTGAATGAGTGCTGGAGAAGGTGGCCCAGCATACCCATGTGGCTGGAACCCAAGGTGGCCCTCTCATTCTGGAGGTGGGCTGTTATTCAGGAGCTGTTTTGCTCAGCCAGTAGAACCTGCTTCATGAGGTAAGCCCCTCTGTGCCCTGGCTAGACCGTGACAGTTATTCATTGTCCATCCCATGAGTCCCTCGCCACATCCCTCTGCTACACTGTTGAAGGAAAGTGGATGAGAAGGTGTCACCTTGTCCCCCTGCCCAGCACAATCCCGGGCCTCTGACCCATACCCCCACCTATGTGACAAGCCCCTGTCTATAAGACATTAAAAACACTCCAAGTGTACTACCCTTTGCTGGGGAGTGTCGTTTCGGTTAGGGGTCGGGGTTCAGAGGAAAGACCCCAGACCTGACACCTCCCCGGGGACATTTGTTCTTGTGACAGAGCCAAGTCATTGGTGTGGATAAGGAAGAAGCCTCCATCAGACTGACACAGAACAATGCTCAAAGATAGGTAGGCTGTTGAAGTATCAAACGCACTCATGTCTGCTTCCTAATCCCAACAAGGAGGAGTAGTATGGGTGGTCCGGCCCTGGACCTAAGGGATTATAAATGATGGTGGCGGTCAGGAGCTCATGGCTCCCACCCATCATCCTGGCTCTTTGGGAGGCTGAGGTCTGATGGTTGTGACTCAGAGTAACGTGGGCAGGAAAGCCCGTGAGAATCTTATCTCCCATAAACAACCTCCCTCCCCAAAACCACACACAAAAAAGCCAGATATGGTGCTGAGGCTCAACTGGTAGAGCCTCAGCCTTGAACAAAAGAAGCTCAGGGATAACACCCAGGCCCTGAATCCAAGCCCTAGGACTAACACAATCATAAAATAAATGAACAGTGTACACCTTTTATCTGACTACCAAGAAAGATGTATTCAGTTTTCTCGCTGGTACATGTAGCCAAAGTTAAAGGCTCCCGTTCGTGTTCCCCAGCCCTCTCCTTCTCTCCTTTATCTGTCCAGGCTTAGGTTGCAAGACAGAATTCAGATCATCCCACTGGATGTGACCTTAGGTACCCTCCCTCATCCACCTCCCTTGGGGTCAGGATTCTGGATGCACTCCCTGCTGGGAGGAGGAGGCATCACAGAGATGAGGATAGGTATCCCCAACACTCACACACATACACACACACAAACACCCCTAAGCCAACTCAGACTCGCCTTTTCAAAGACACTTTATCTCCTTGGATTAACTGACCTAGGAGAGGAATTTGATCTCCTGTAACTTATTATTTTAACTTGGGCTTGCTAGTTCACAGGAGATAAACGGAAGCAAACAAAAACCAAAAAGCCTTTGGTGCCCATCACCTCTGGCTCAGGGTCAAGCCTGACATCCTGGTGACTTGGGAGGCAGAGATCTGAGGATCAAAGATCAAAGCCAGCCATAAGCTGGAAAGCCAGAGAGACTCTTCTCTCAATGGAACCACCAAAAAGCCAGAAGTGGAGCTGTGGCTCAAGTGGTAGAGCACCAGCCTTGAGCAATAAAACTCAGAGAAACAGCTCTCAGATCCTCAGTTCAAGCACACAATAAGAAATGGCCCTGTCATGTTGCCCAAAGATTGCCCAGTCCTCGAACCCCCTATCACAGAGTTTAATACAACACCTGCCCCTGGGTGGTGTATCAGGGCCTTTTGAAATCCGGTGTTGGAATCCAGGCCTTCCCCTTCATGCATTCTCAACCCACACTGGCTGGAGGGCAGAGCCTGACAAGGCTGGCAGCCTGCACAGGGGAGAGGCTCCAGCTTTTCCAAGGTAAACAGAAAGGGCTTCTTGGAGACAGCACTTGAAAAGGGATGTTGCTTAACAAGGAGGATCTGAAGGAAGCACAGAGAACAAAGGTGCTACATATGATGGGCAACTTAGCAGAGCGTCTTCATTTCCAGCCAGGGCCGCTGGTGAGAGACTTGGTATAGATGTGTGAGACTGTCCCAAGACAGGCCTGAGGGGTCACAGAAGAACAGCTATCCAAGTCTGGGATTGCGCCCTAGAGGTAGAGGGCTCGCCTAGCACACAGGAAAGCATGGGTTCAATTCCTAGGTCCTGCATACACATAAAAAACTGGAAGTGGCATCGTGGCTCAGGTGAAAGAGCACTCCCCTACAGACACAGAAGGCCAGGGACAGTGCCGGGCCATGAGGTCAGCCCCCAGGGCTGTCACCATAAAACAGTTCGCCCAGGGACCTTTGTGAAAGGTAAATGCATTGAAGCTCTTAGTAGATCCATCTGTGCTTTGTGTCTCCTTTGACAGAGGGGAGCTGGACACTCCTTCTCCCTTGGGCACCCCTGGGCCCAGTTATCAGCAACCCTCCCAACGTCTTCCACCGGGACATGGAGCAGCTGGCCCAGAAGTCCTTAGGTATCGGTTGGGTGGGTCAGGGGGACATAGGGCAGGCCCCAGAACTCCTTGTGGTTCTGATCTGCGCTGTAAGACCAGGCAATCCTGAGGAGGCAGATGGGAGCTTAGAGGGGGTTAGTGATGTGGAGAGGGCCCTTTAATCCCCATGGCCCCATCCAGATTCTAGCCTCCCTTTGCTTTCCCTGAAGGAGGTAGAGGGGTGTCTAGGTGGTAGTGTCTAGAGAAGGACTAGGTGGAAATTCTGAAGGACTAGACACCTTAAGCCATGAGCCGGTGGCTCACACCTGTCATCCCACACCTGTCATCCTGGACACTAGGGAGGCTGAGATCCAGAGGATCTTATTTCCCAGCCAGGCAGGAAAGTCCCGCCAGAGCCTCAGCTCCAATCTCCAACCAGAAGTGGCCCTGTGGCTCAAGTGGTAGACCACTGGTCTTGAGGAAAATTAGACATCAGGGACAGTACCCAAGCCCTGAGTTCAAGCCCCTCAACCAAAAAAAAAAAAAAAAAACCCAAAAAACCAAACAAGAAAAGAAAGACACCCTTTCACACCCTTTCTTGCTTGCAAGAGATGGTGAAGTAGTAGGGTTTCTGTGGTTGTGAGACCAGATGCTGACCTCACAGTACAGACATTTCTAATAAGTCCCCAGGTTTACCCCAGTGTGAAGCCAAAGCAGGGTGTGTGGTGCCTTACCAAGAACTCCAGAGGTTATGGCTATGGTAGGCAGGGAGTGGGTGAATGGTAGCTGGGGTAGAATGGTAGTGTCAATTATATGCTCTCCATCCATGGAAGAATGGTTTTGGATGCTGGTGACAAAGTCTGAAATGTAGGGTTACATTTGGTTTGTGTCTTGAAGAGTTGCGTTTTCCCTTGGTATAAGAAGCTGGCTGCAGAAGAAGCTACAATGCTTGATAAGAAATGTACTTGTTTTATGGCTAGGGAGGTTGAGCATTTCTTCATGTGTCTATTGGCCATCCTTCTTTCTTCTTCAGAGAAGTTTCTCTTTAAGTCTTTAACCCACTTATTTATTGGGCAGTTGTTTCTTTGAGGATTTGTTGTTGGGGGATCTAATTTTCTGAGTTCCAAGTATATTTAAGTTATGAGACCCATGTTCATTGTATGGCTAGTGAATATCTTCTCCCAATCCGTGGGCTTTCTATTGATCTTGCTAGCTATGTCCTTTGCCATGCAGAAGCTCTGCTACTTCATGCAATCCCATTTCTCCAACCTTTCTTTGATTTGTTGTGTTTCTGCGTCTCTATTAAGAACATTTTGGCCTGCGCCAAGGAGACCTAGGGTTTCTCCTATTCCATCCTGTAATGTTTTCAGATTGTCTGCTTTGACCCCGAGGTCTTTGATCCATTTGGAGTTGATTCTGGTGCAGGGTGATATATAAGGATCTAGCTTTAGTTTTCTACAAGTAGTTAACCAATTTTGTTAGCACCATTTACTGAAGAGACTGTCTTTCTTCCATTCTATTTTTTTAGCTCCCTTATCAAATATTAGATGGTTATAGATCTTTAGGTTCATTTCTGGGTTTTCAATTCTATTCCATTGGTCCTGAGGTCTGTTCTTGTGCCAGTACCAAGCTGTTTTGATTACTATGGCTTTATAGTAGAGTTTGAAATTTGGTATTCCTCCAGCAGCGTTCTTTCCGTTGAGGAGCATTTTTGCTATTCGGGGTCTTTTATTTTTCCATATGAATTTTTGGATTGCCTCTTCTATTTCCTTGAAGAATGAGGTTGGAATTTTGATAGGTATCACATTGACTTTGTAGATAGCCTTGGGAAGAATTGCCATTTTCACAATGCTAATCTTTCCAATCCAAGCCCATAGGAGTTTTTGCTATTTTTGGCTTAAGGTGTCTAGTCCTTCAGACACCTTAATCCATGAGCCGGTGGCTCACACCTGTCATCTCACACATGTCATCCTGGCCACTCGGGAGGCTGAAATCCAGAGGATCTCATTTCTCAGCCAGGTAGGAAAGTCCCTCCAGAGCCTCATCTCCAATCTCTAACTGTAAGTGGCACTTTGGCTCAAATGGTAGAGCACTGGCCTTGAGGAAAATTAGACATCAGGGACAGTACCCAAGCCCTGAGTTCAAGCCCCTCAACCAAAACAAAAAACAAAAAACCAAACAAGAAAGAAAGTTAGCCCTTCTTTGCTTGCAAGAGATGGTGAAGTTGTAGGATTGCAAATCAAAACAACATTAAGATACTACCTCACCCCAGTTAGAATGGCAAAAATCAAGAACTCTAATAACAACAGATGCTAGAGGGGATGTGGACAGAAGGGAACCTTACTTCATTGTTGGTGGGAATGTAAACTTGTTCAACCACTTTGGAAAGTAGTATGGACATTCTTCAAAAGACTCCGCATAAAGCGTCCCTATTACCCACCAATCCCACTTTTGGATATTTACCCAAATGTTTACAAACAAGACCACACTAAAGCTACCAGCACAACTATGTTCATTGCAGTATTATTCACCATAGCCAAGATATGGAAACCACCCAGATGTCCCTCAGTAGATGAATGGATCAAGAAAACATGGTATATATACACCATGGAATTCTGTGCCTCCATCAGAAAGAATGACATTGCCCCATCTGTTAGGAAATGGAAAAACTTGGAAAAATTATATTAAGTGAAGTAAGCCAAGCTAAATGAAAAATAGGTCCCATGGTTTCCCTTATTTGCAATATTTAGTATATATATGAGTCAAGCAGAAAAGGTTAGATAAGGTGATGTTAGGAAAATGAACCCTAAGGCTTATATTTAAATGTTTTTTTTCTTTCATGCATTTGTTTCTAATGCATTTATAAGATTATTTCTTTGTTGCTTTGTATGTCCCTCCCCCACAGCACAACCCCTGCTTTCACTGTATTTAATTATGGTATAATTTGTATAGGGGAAGGGGAAAAACAAGTCCTTTAAGTAAGGATACAGGCTGACCCTTGCATCAATGAGAAGTACAAGTTTTCATATAGAAAACAAACTTTACATCTTTGGTGGGGGGGGAGGGTTGGTTGGGGTGTAGGGGAAGCTGGGAAGGGATGGGAAGGGGAAACAAAGGAGGAGGCTACAATGCTTGATAAGATATGTACTCCTTATCTTGCCCATGTAATTGTAACCACTCTGTACAGTATTTTCACAATAAAAATGAAAGAAAGAAAAGAGCTGAAAAAAAAAAAAAAGAAGTTGGGTATAACCGGGCATTTGCAGTGGCTCACAACTCTCATCCTAGCTACTCAGGAGGCTGATATCTAAGGATCACGGCACAAAGCCAGCTTGGGCAGGAAAGTCTGTGAGACTTTATCTCCAATGAACCACAAGAAAATTGGATGTGGTGCTGTGGCTCCAGTGGTAGAGCACACAACTTCATCTGAAGAGCTGAGGGCCTGCTGGCAGGCCCAAAGTTCAAACCCCATAACCTACAATCAAACAAAAGGTAGCTGAATTTTCTGCATAACAATGTCTACAGTAGAAATCCCATGATATGTTGTGAACCATTCCAGTCATGTGAGAGGCTCTGAGTTTTGTCTACAGTTGGTCTGATGACTGTAGTGCCATCATCTCTGGGGTGGAATATTCAGGGTGCTCAGGGACTGCTGAGGCTTTGGGCTACCAGTGTGTGTGTCTGTATGTTCGTGTGTGTGTTTGTGTGTTTCTGTGTCTGTGTGTTTGGATGTAGAAGACGTGGGCCTTGAACTCAGGGTCTAGGTGAAGTTCCTATGCTTCTGTGCTCAAAACTAGTGCTCTAACACTTGAGCTGCATCTCCATTTCTGGCTATTTGGTGGTTCATTGGAGATAAGAGCCTCACAGACATTTCTGTGCTGGCTGGCTTTGACCTCAGCCTCCTGAGTAGCTAGGATGACAGGTGTGAGCCACCAGTGCCATATGTGTGTGTGTGTGTGTGTGTGTGTGTGTGTGTGTGTGTGTGTGTGTTTTCCTCATCTTTCTCTGTCCCCTTCCCGGGTGCCTTTCTGCCTCTTTCTGACCTCGGATGGTGCCCCTCCCCCACACCGACCTTGCCTTTAGCCTCCTATCAGGGTCTACAATGAGTCCTAAATGGTCAGAGACCTGAGTTCAAGCTTTTCTTTGGGGCCCAAGTCCAGCTGTCCAAATCTTTTGCTGCCTCAGGGGATTCTGGGTCAGCCGGGCCAGCTGCAATAAAGTCTTGCCTGTCTCTGGGTGGGGAACTCAGACATGGGATGTCCTGCCCTTTTCCTCAGCTAGACCGCTGGCTGCATGTCAGCAGGCTGGCAGTGGAGTGGGGGAAGGGGGTTGCCGGTGGCTCTGGCCAACTCCAGCTTGATAGCGGACTGAAGGCCGCCCAAGCAAGGAGGATTCCTGGCTACATTGGAGGTGAGGCCAAAGTGGCTTGGAAGTGTCTGTTGGTGTCTAGGAAATGTCAACATACTTTATCGCAGGCAAGTCTATCTTCCAGCCCCAGCTGGACCTCTCCAATTCTTCTAGAGAATTCTGGATGCCCAGAATACAGAGGCAAAGACTTCAGATTCCAGGGCCAGGGAATTGGGGGAGGAGAGACGGGTATGGCCAATACCTCAATGTTCTGGGGCATTAGTCTTGACCTGGGTATGCTCACAGAGCTGGCCAGTAACAGGCCACTTGTGGTGGTGCTGTAGAAGTTGCAAGAGTGGAAGTGAGATCTAGGATGACCAATATCTGGATTTATGGCATGTGGGGGGGGGGAGGTGTCTTTAAAAAAAAATCTCTTAGAGTTGGAACTTAGGGCCTAGGCACTGAGCTTCATTTGCTTAAATCTAACACTCTACCACTTGAACCACAGCTCACCTTTCATCTTTTTTAGTAGTTTAGTGGAGATAAGTGTCTCACGAACTTTCCTGCCTGGGCTGGCTTCAAGCTGCCATCTTAAGGGCTCAGCCCCTTGAGTAGCTAGGATTGCTGGTATGAGCCACTGGCACCTGCTAAGGATGTGTGTGTGTGTGTGTGTGTGTGTGTGTGTGTTTACCAGGGCTTGTACTCAGAGCCTAGGTGGTATCCTTTGGCTTGTTTGCACATGGCTCGTGCTCTACCACTTGAACTACAGTAGCTCTGCTTCCCAGCTTTTTGGTGATTCATTGGAGATAAGAGTCTGCCCACCCAGGCTAGCTTTGAATCTTGATTGATCCTCATGTGTCAGCCTTGAGTAGCTAGGATTATAGGCATGAGCCACTGGCATCCAGCTGCAAGGATGTCTCTACATAGTGTCTTCTGTTCTAACAGCTGTCTACTTGCCCTGGCCTACATCTCTGATCTCCACATCAGCTCCCAGCAGCCCTTGACTGTGTGGAGAACATAAAGCTCAAACCTGTCAAGCATCTAATTTCTATGTCCTCAAGGGAGTGTAAGGTTCTTCTGAAGCCTGGAGGAGTAGGAGGAGGGGAAGAAAGGTTAGCTGTAGGTGGGTGCTAGGCTGGGAGAGAGGTACACTGTCTTAGCCAAGAAGAAAAGTGTGGCCAAATGTTAATAGCTCATGCTCTCATATTCCTAGCTCCTCAGGAGGCTGAGATCTAAGGATTGGCATTCAGAGGCAGCCTAGCTCACTTTTCTTTTCTTTTTTATTTTGGTATCAGTAGGATCTTTTCTGGTGTGAAAATACTGTACAGAGGGGTTACAATTACACGGGCAAGATAATTGTGAGGTTTTTAAAAAGACATTGCAGAGTAAGAACTGCACCACGCACGTGGTATTCATGTAAGGTATAGGTTCATTCAGTAGACCTGCTGGGACCAGGCAAGGTTGGCACTCCACGTGGCTGGGAATGAGAGGAAAGAGAGAGGAAAGAGCTAGAGCAGAGAGAAAGCAGAGAGAGCTAGAAAAGAGCAGCAAGAGAGCAGAGAGAGCAGAAAAGAACAGAGAGAGAGCAGAGAGTTAGAAAGGAACAGAGAGAGCCTGGGCCTGAGCTAGGGCTTATCTAGGGTATGGGTGGGGAAAGGTGTGGCCACATCAAATTCAGATGTGACCTCAGCAGATGCAGATGTGACCTCTTCCAGGTGTCCCAGTTGCCTAGGTAACGCAAGTACTGGGTGGAGACTTTGCTGCAAGGAGGGTGGAGTCTGCTGGCCATCCAGGAGTGGACCTTACATTCCAGCCTTTTAATAATCATGAAATAGGGCGCGGATTCGCTCTGGGTACTTCCTGCTGACAAGGGGCGTCGACAATAATGGTAAAAGGCTGGAATTTGGTTTCCTCTCAGAGAAGGCAGTGAGCAGCAGCTGTCCCTTGGTGGTGTGAGTCCTTAGATGAAGTCTGGGGGAGTCTCATGAGCATTGAGGGGCTGGAAAAAATACTAGAGAGCAAATAAATGGCAAGAGGAAGGACTTGGGGCTAAAAATGTTGGTAGAAATGTCCCTAGCTACTTCTGACATCTGGCGACTAGGTAGAGAAGTCAGATGACAAAGGCAAGAATATAAATTCCTGTTCAGTTAATAGGTAGACAGGTATAGACATTGAATGGGCAGGTTTCTTACTTCCACTGACCTCCCGGCTCTGGTTAATTTTGAAAGTGCAGGCACAAAGCAGTTGATGTGACATCATCTCCTCTTACTCTTCTCCATGTTCCATTGTTCCCCAGACTGGCTGAGTCTAGGTGCTCATTGCTGGGATGGTTTGTCCCAGTTGGTATTCAAGGAGGTTGGAACTCAAGGCCTGGGCGCTGTCCCTGAGCACTTCTGCTCAAGGCTAGCACTGAACCACTTTGAGTTATAGTACCACTAGTATTCAAGGAGGTTTGAACTCAAGGCCTGGGCACTGTCCCTGAGCACTTCTGCCCAAGGCTAGCACTGAACCACTTTGAGTTACAGTACCTGCAGAGTTTAGCTGGGAGATGGAGTCTTAGGGATTTTTCAGCCTGGGCTGGCTTTGAACTGAAATCTTTGCCACAAAAGCCCTTTATTATTTCCAATTAAAGTAACAAGGAGATCAAGTAGAATAAGTAGAGCTTACCTGCTCCTTATCAAGAACTGACCAACAAATATTCTGCAATGACAAAACTCATTAGATGTGATGAGAATTTTAGCACAGATATGCCCAGTATTTTAGAACCATGTAGTCAGTAATCTAATACACAACACAAAACAAAAAAGGCAAAACTCAAAACCTAAAATTTTGACAACATTTACACATCTTTGCTAACAAAGCACATCAGATGGTTGGGCCTCAGTTACCAGGGCCTGTGAAAAGAGCAATTTGTTAGCAAGGCACCTTAGAATAGATGGATGGAGTAGTAAACTTAGTGGAAGGTTAAGGGTCAGATGGGGCCAAACCCTTAACCCACCACTTGGCCAAGATGGTGAATTCAGGATGGTGAATTTCTGAAAAAATGCAAAGAAACACTGAACAAATAGATCAAGACTACATTGGCTAGCCTTTGAGAGGGAACCTAGAGGGGGGCTCCCTGGGACCCAGCCTGCGTCACACTCTTCAAGGCACAAGCCAAAATGTAGAAAAGAGAAAGGAAGAGATAGGGAAAGTTGGACATAAATGGCAGAGAGCAAAGAGAGCCTGAAAGTAAACAGACTTCTGACCTTTTACCATTGCAGTACCAAAAACTGTGCACATCTGAGATTGGCATAAAATGAGGCGCTCTAGCTTTCCAGGGAGCACAGGAGGTATTTCAAAGGGGTTTCACGGCTCAGGCGTGATTCGCAGCACCCCATTACATGAGTAGAAGAGTCAGTCTGGTGAGTGAAGGAGAGCTGACCAGGAGGATAGACCATGACCCAATCAAGGAGCTGGGATGGGGGAAGGTTGACCCTCTAGCCATTCTGTTCCCCCAAAATTGAAGATGCCAGGTGATGTTGTATGCACCAAACACCTAGGCCAGCAGCCACCAGGCTTAGTGGGGAAAAAGTATAGAATAACCAAAGACTGCAGTGTAGAAATCTCTGATTTTGTATGCATGTGGTGTGTGTGTGTGTGTGTGTGTGTGAACTCAGGGCCTAGGCTCTATCCCTGAGTTTTCTTGCTAAAGGCTAGTGCTTTGCCACTTGAGCCACAGCCCCACTTGCTTTTTGATGGTTAATTGTAGGTAAGAGTCTCAAGGACTTTCCTCTCCAGGGTGGCTTTGAATCATAATGGGGGCCCCAGGGAAGCAAGAGTAAACACAACTCATAAGTATTATCCTTATGGTGGGCTACTCCTGCTCCCTGGTGGCCACATGCGGAACATGCAGCCCCATGCCATCATCCTCTAGAGTTCAATTTGGGGAAGTGACCAGGACCAAGCTGACTTGCTCATCCTGATTGCTGATGCCAGAGCAGGTCTGTTCAATGCTAGGCCAAGAGAGCTCCAGGAAACCCGGCTTTCCAGGTACACAAGGAAGGGAGAGGTCAACTCCAGGTTGAGCTAAGAGCCTTTGCCCACAGATACCCCAACTTAGCCTTACTTATCACCATAAGACCTGTCAAAGAACAACCCAAAAAAACAAAATTGGATTTGTGCCTCCATGTGGTAGAGCTCTAGCATTGAACCAAAGAGCTCAGAGACAGGGCCCCCAAACTTTGAATTCATGACCCCCCAGCTGACCTTCCCCCATAAAACACAGCTTGTCTAAATGTGAACTAGTAGGATTTGTGCAGTTTTTCTGAAGAATGGTGATACTGAAGAAAGCACCCTAGTTCTAATGACAGCTGAACTTGTGACATACAGCTATGTGCTGAGTCCTTCACAGGGCGCTATTTACTGGGTCCTTTCCTCATGGGAGTTATGTGCTGAGTCCTCAAAAAGGTGCTGTTTGCTGAGTCATCCCAAAGGGTGTTATGTATTGAGTCCCTGAGAAGAGTGGGCCATCCTGGGTTTTTTAAAGGGGGCTTTGTGCTGAGTCCATTACACAACGTATTGTTTGGTGAGTCCTTCAAAAGTTGTGGTGTGCTAATGCATCCTAAACGGTCCTGCTATATGTGAGCCCTTGAGAAGAGAGGGATGAGGTGTATTTTGAGTGCTGTGTGCCAAGTCCTTTACACAGTGTGCTCTGCACTGTCCTTCAAATGGTGCTGTGTGGTGAGTGCTTCCACAGTGTGGTATGTGCTGAGTCCTTCAAAATTGTTTTGTGTGCTGAGTTTTTTGAAGGATAATGTACAATTGGTGTTTTACCCAGCATGCTTCAACACAGGGTGTGATGAGTCCCTGGGAAAGAGTGCTATGTGCTGAGTTTTTCAAAGCGTGCCATGCACTGAGTCCTTTAAACTGGGGACTATGGACTCCCTCCTTCAAAGTGTGCTGTGTGCTGAGTACTCTACCCAGCATACTACTTGCTGAGTCCTTCAAAGGGAGCTGTGTGCTGAGTCATTTACACAGGGTGTTTTGTGCTGATTTTGGAAGAGTGCTGTGTGCTGAGTCATCCCAAAGGGTGCTATTTTCTGAGTCCTTGAGAGGTGGTTATCCCCAACACACACACACACACACACACACACACACACACACACACACACACACACAAACACAAACATACATACACACATGAGTGTCACCATGTGCCCACTTGGTGTGTGGATTGGAGGGGGATGGAGAAGAGTCTCCTCCAGCGGTGGGGCTGAAGGGAGATTCGATCCCCTAGGCTGGTACTGGGGGTGGTGGGTAGTTCTGAGCTGAGGTAATGCTGCAATTGCCATGGTTTAGAAGCCTCAAGGCCCAGGCAGTGCTGCAATTGTGGCCTTGGGTGGAGGGCAGGGCCCAGGGGAGGTGGGGGCGGGGCCCAGGAGCACACTTAGGTGGCAGCAATGGCCAGGAGCCCTAGGGGTCAGGGGTGTGTGCGCAGAAGTGGCGGGGTGGCCCAGGAGAGGAGTGTGGGGCCAAGAAAGAGCTGGGAGAAGAGCGAGCATGAGCACAAGCACCAGTGGAAACGGCTTCAGTGGCTGGAGGCTGCTCTGATCATAGTGTGGGTCCTGGCCGAGAGCGCAGAGCATGCGGAGCCTGCATGGCAGGCACATTGCCACATGCAGCCCCTCGGAGGCGCCCAGCCATGGTGGCCCTGAGTCTGAGGTCCCTCTGTGAGGAACACAACAGAGGCAGTGGCAGCTGAGGCAGCGGCTGCCACAGGTTAGGAGGTCGCTGAGGCTGCGGTGGTGGCTGAGGAGGAGCAATGGCTGCACACAGCCCCACCAGGAGCCCGCGTGCTTTTCAAACATGGTGCTGCTGGCTTGGACCCACGGAGCCTCTAGCAGTCACCTGGAGGAGCTGGTGCGCCCCTGGCCTGCTTGTGGCCCTGACTTGGTTCCAGGCCTTGGTCCTCAGACTCCTGGCCCACACTCGGAGTCCCAGCCTACAGCTTCTCCCAGCAGCACACATGAGGGGCCGACCTGTGCTCCCGCACTCCACCACTCCCCCCCTCCCCCTGTAAACCCCGTCCCCTACTCTACCCTTCCTCCCCATCCTTGTGCATCCGGGCCCTTGCCACTCCCCTCTCAGTCCAGTCGTGCCTGCGCCTCCCCCATGCCCCAAAGTCTGTCCTGGCTCTGCCAAAATGCACCCCAGGGGTGGCGTTTGGAGGTGAGTGTCCACCCAGGGATCCCACTCTCATCCCTATTGGCCAGTGTCCCAGGAAAATGGGAGCTGCAGGGATGGGAAGGAGGGGACACCACAGAGCCCCTGGCCTGGAACAGTGGGAGCCACACAGCCTTGCATCTGCATCCTTTCTCTCCCTGGTGGGAACCTGGTGCCTTTAGTCAGAGGTGGGGAACAGCACCCCACACCTGCCTTCTTAGGTCTTTTCCTTTTTAATGGGGAGAGAGGTGTAGGATACAGAAGATAGGCCCCCTTGCTGTGTGAGCCCTTGTCTTCTACGCTCAGTCATCCTTTCACCTGAGGACATTCCCAGAAGAGCCCACTAGAGAGGTGAGGGCACTGGGGTCAGATAGAAGGTGGGTATTTGGGAGAAAAACACACCCCCTTCTGACACACATACAACTGGCCTGTACCCCCAACCCCAGCTGTCAACAGTTCTGACTGGGTGATCACATTTCCCAGTTCTGCTGGCTTCTGCTAGTTCTCCCAGCCATCTGGTCTCCTTGTCCTCCCCAAGAAACTGTCAAGTCGCCCAAAAGTACGTAGGCTGCTAGTAGGGAGTCCATCCATGTACATAGCCTTTAGGACCCCATCAAAGTCCCCAACAACGCCCCCACCCCAGGTCAGACACCTCTCTGGAGGCACCATGACCCCCTGCTTTGTTTTCTGCCCAGGCTCTTAGGAGCCATGTGTCTCGGGACTAGCTTACCCAGCATCCTAGCCTAGTGTTTTGGAGAATGGGGAATCAAGGCTGGTTGTTCCCAAGGGGAAGGGACTGGCCCTAGAGAAACGGGGAGGCAGGGTGGTTCTGCATTATTAGAGCATTGTTCCCCTTGGGTGGTTGCCCCTGGTTCTGACAAGGGAACCCCTGTGCTCAAGCTGTTACATTGCCCAGATGAGAAACCAACAAATGCAGAAGAGGCACTGCTCTGAGTGTGTGTGTTTTTGTGTGTATGAGAGAGAGAGAGAGAGAGAGAGAGAGAGAGAGAGAGAGAGAGAGAGAGAGAGAGAGAGAGAGAGAGAGAGAGAGAGAGAGAGAGAGATCATCTTTCTCATTGTACAGTCAGCATGTCTAAAAAGAGCAAAAGCATTTTTTTGGGGAGAGTTCCGGTTGTGGGGTCTGAACTCTGGGCCTGTGCCCTGTCCCTCAGCTCTTCAGCTCAAGGCTAGCACTCTACCACTTGAGCCACAGCGCCACTTCCGACTTTTTTCTTTTTGCTTATGTGGTGCTGAGGATTCGAACCCAGGGCCTCCTGCATGCAAGGCAAGTGCTCTACCACTGAGCCACCTTCCTGGCCCAAGCAAAAGCATTTTATTTGTGTGCATGTGTGTATTTGTTGTTCTTTTTTCATTAATGCCCAGGATGAGCCCAGCCACAATTTTTGTTTTCTATTTCACAGTGTCATGGCTCCTTTAGAGAAGGTTTCAATAGATGTTCGTTCCCACTTTCTTCCCCTTTCCTGCAGCCCACAGTAACTGCTGGGCCTGCATGAGTCTCTTCTAGGAGGCCTGTGTGAATCTCAGACCAGCGTGGATACCTGCCCTTCTGTCTTAGGCCAGAAGGCTCATGAGGCCACTGTGATCACAGCTGCACTCTTCCAGCCCGACAGTCTGCTCTCATGTGTATAGTTAGAGCTAATTCAAAGTTGGGAATGTGTTTGCCCAACATAATTAGGGAAGGAGATAGGGGGAGTAGGGCAGGGGCTGTGAAGCAAGGAGTGTCTGGAAAATGATGAACGGTGTGACATGGCACATGGTTCACCACGACCGAGGATGAGAGGGGAATCTTACCCAGGGCATTGACATGGGCATCTTACCTGTGGGCATCTGAGCAGGGGGCTCCGGGCCCCCAATGTTGGCATGGATTTCCTCCTAGTGCAGTGCACTGGTGGGCAATCTTCCCTAGAGTCCTACAGACTCCAAACTGTGTCCCTCCTGATCTGTTTCCAGCTGGGCAATGGTAGGCAAGTGTGTTCCCCCTGCTGGAGGCTACTTGAGATCAGGATATGGCAGTTACCGGAGGCTCTCTGAATGCCATTTTCCATAACCTGCTGTAGGCTGTCTAGAAGGAAAAGGAGACTACTGTTTTTGGAACCCATTAAGTTTGATTGTGACAAGTGAAATTCCAGCTTTTCCAGGGTTTTTTTCTTGAAGCTGGCAATTTCTACTAATGCCTGGGATTCTGGGTCAAATTAGATGGACCATTTCAGCCACCAAACAATGACGTTCAAAGCGGCACAGGATGAGTTCCCAAGCCAGATGTTTTCCTGCTATGAACGTCGTGCCTTGACTGCCTTTCTCCTGCAGTTGATGATTATCCTCGGGCTCTCTCTAGGGTGAGCAACACAGTTGAGGATGTCTTGGGGAGCAGAGATTGTGACCTCATCATCCACAGCCAGCCAGCTGTGAGCAGAGACAATTCCCAGCACCTGCACTGGAATCTGGGAGATTCTGAGACCTGGAATGCCTCAAGGATCCTTTCTCTGCAACATAAAACTTGGGGGCGGGGTATAGTGGACCATCCTGTCTGCTCCAGGGAGTGGAGAGGAGGCCCCTTGAGCCTGGCGTTTACCCCACAGCAACCTTGTTCACTCCTGAGTGGGGAATGGAGTGCCACAGAGCTGGTCAGTGGCTGGACAGAGATCTTTGAGAAGATATGCATCCCAGAGACCCTGGAATCCAGTGAGGACATCATGGCTCATGTCCTTGGAACCAAAACAGTTAAGTGCAGTGGCACCAGGAGGGTGGGAAGAGGGAGGAGGGAGAACTGTTGGAGAGCTACATCAGGCTTTCCCCCACCTAGGATGCTTACCTGAATTAGATGGTACTTTTCTGTAGTACTGTCATAGACAGATGCTCATTTATTTATCCAAAAACCGTTACACTGTGTGCCAGGCCGGGGGGGGGGGTCATACACAATGAAAAGTTCCAGTGCTGGTTCCATGGCACATGAAGAAATCTTGGTTTGACTTGGATACCATTGCTTCACACCTGTCATCCTATCTACTTAGGAAGCTGAGATGGGAGGATTGAGGCTTAAGGCCCAGGCAGGAAAGCCTATAACACTCTTATCTCCAACTAACTACCAAAAAGAATGCCAGAAGTGGATGAGTTGCTCAAGCAATAGACTGTTGGCCTTGAGTAAAAAGGTTCAGGGACAGCACCCAGTCTCTGATTTTAAGGCCCAGGGGTGACCCAAAGAGAAGAAAGAGAAAGAGAGGAGGGAAGGATGGAGGGAGAAAAGGAGGAAAGGAAGGAAGAAGGGATCATGCAAGCCTTGGTTTGGAGTTCTTGGATCAAGGGAGCCAACCATTCACAATCTCTGTGGGGACAGTTTCAGAGCCTAAAGCCAGTATGTAGGACCAAGTCACTCTCCCCTCATCAACTTCATGACATCCAGGATCTGAGTGCTTTGCTTACTGCAGAGGGAAACAGCCTGGGGTAGAACCTAGGGCTCAGGGTAAGTCACCGAGTTTCAATCTCCCCTGGCTTACCGAGTTTATTTTCTGGTCAGATAAGAAGAAAGTGTCCAAAGGCTAGGGAGGAGAGGGAGACGGAGTGTTGAGAGGGGGGTGGCAAGGGATAAGCAGGCAGATGAAGAGGGAGAATGATCCCAGATCACTTGTGTCAGGCCATTGAAGCCATGACCTCACCTGACAACCTAGACCATCAGTGATAGAGCCTTCAACCCAGCCACATGCTTATTAAAAGTCCTGGCACTCTGGGTTCACCATTGATGACCTCGCTGTTGTCCACTGCAGGATGCCTGTGCAGTACATCCTTGGGGACTGGGACTTTTGCTGGCTCAAACTGAAGATGACAACCCCAGTGTTCATTCCTGGACCACAGACAGAGGAAACCAGGCCACTGGCACAGGACGGCCAGGGAATGAGGGAAGGAATCAGATGCATGTTGCTCTGAGACTTCATCTAGGGGATTCTAGGGCCCTGTGACTGCCATTCTCAGAGGTAGAGGTGGGTCTCCTTGCTGACTCAGCCTTTAGTCTATATGGCTGATGTGGGATTTAGAGAGGGTGGACTGAAAGTGGAGGCTTGTGGGAACACCAGAGGCACTGGGCTCTGAGCTGGGTTGTTTCTTTGAGGATACTCACAACCCAGGATCATTCCAGAGATGGATCAGCCCTTTTCTCCTTCCTGAAAGAGAGGGACCTAGAGCCTGCCAGTCTGCATCCCTTGGCTGAAAATTCATTCATTCCAATATCCTTTGGTTGAATAACTGGATCTCACGTGACTTCCCAGTGTCAAGGCAGGACAGTGAGAGATCTTGAGTCCTTGATGAGGTCACGGGATCCTCAGTATGAGATTGTACTTGAATGTCCTGACTTGGTGCATGGTCAGTCCCATCTAAGACTGCCATGACCTAGGACATAGAATCTAGAGACTCAGAGCAGGATGGGATCTATGCTGTTATTCTTGAGTATTATGTGTGATCTTTGAGCTCCCTTGTGCTCACCTGCTTCCCTTTCTTGGATGGGTTTAGGCTAGAAAAAGTTTAAAACTAGAGCCTGAGTCCCATCCCTTGTTTCATGCTCAAAGCTAGCACTCTACCATTTGAGCCACAGCTCCACTTGCTAGGTTTTTGGGTGTTTAATTGGAGATAAGCGTTCTCAATGACTTTGCTGCCAAGGGTGGCATTCAATTGCAGTCCTCAGATCTCAGTCTCCTGAGGGGATAGGATGACAGGCATAGAAAAGCCTCTTTGGCTGGGTGCCAGTGGCTCATGGCTGACATCCTAAGTACTCAGGAGCTGAATCTTAGGATCACGGGTGAAAGCCAACTTGGGCAGGAAAGACTCTCAGACTCTTCTCTCCAATAAAGCACCAAAAAACTGGAAGGGGTGCTGTGGCTCAAGTAGTACAGTGCTGGAATTGAGCTGAAGAACTCAGGGATAGCACCCAGGTCCAGAGTTCAAGCCCCACAACCAACAAAAAGAAAGAAAGTAAAACATCTTTGCCTGCAAAGGACGGTGGAGGTGTGTTTGAGTGCATGTGTGTGTGTGGGGGGGGGAGGTGGTAGACATTTATCGCCAGCTCAGTCATCATATTAGATGGATTGTCCCAAACTCTTAGTTCACAGCAGCCGATTCTTGACCACAGGTGAAGCTTTAGGTTGGATGTCAACCATCGGACCTCAGTCTCCTCATGGGACAGTTGTGAGGAAATAAGGGACTAATACAGAGGGATCTCTGGAGCAGGGCCATGCACAGAGGGAGCAGGTGTCAGATACAGTTCTCAACAATTCTGTGAGCATATTACAGGAAGTTGCCAGGAAAGGGCTCAGATGGGGTCTGTTATTAATCATGCAACAGGTGTGGGATAATGAAACAAAACATGGCTGTCTTTCATCATTACCCTATCAACATGAGGAAGGGATCCTTCACTCTATTCATTTTTCCAGCTGGGGAAAATGAGTCATGGAGAAGTCAGGTGACCTACTCGTGACCCTCACTTGACAGGAAGGTTGGCCTGATTTCTCTGCAATGCTTCCTAGGACAGTGGGTGTTATTCAGTCCACTTATTGTGGTGGGAAGTCCACTTCTTGTCATTTGTGGGGTTTCAATTCTGGATCTGGATGCTGTCGCTGAGCTCCTCAGATCAAGGCTTGCTCTCTACCACATGAGCCACAGCATCACTTACCATTTTCTATTGGTTCTTTGATGATAAAAGTCTCACAGACATTCCTCCCAAGCCAACTATGAACCATGATCTTCACATCTCAGCCTCCTGTGTAGGTAGAATTATAGTTCTGAGCTACTGGCATTTGGCTTAAATGTAATTTTGGCCCCTTCTCTCTCTCTCTCCCTCTCTAGCTCTCTCTCTTTCTCTCTTTCTCTCTCTCTATTCCTCTTTCTTTCTCTCAGGAATTATTGAATGAGTGCTGGAGGAGGTGGCCCAGCATCCCCATGAGGCTGGAACACAAGGTCGCCCTCTCATTCTGGAGGTCGGCTGTGGGTTAGGAGCTGTTTTGCTCAGCCTGTTGAAGCAACTTCATGAGGTATGCCCCTCTGTGCCCTGGCTAGACCGTGACAGTTATTCATTGTCCATCCCATGAGGCCTTCCCCACATCCCTCTGCTACATTTTTGAAGGATGGTGGATGGGAAGTTGTTCCCTTGTCCCCCTGCCCAGCACAATCCCGGGCCTCTGACCTATACCCCCACCTATCTGACAAGACCCTGGCTATAAGACAATAAAAACACTCTGTGTGTACTACTCTTTGCTGGGGAGTGTCGTTTGGGTTAGGGTGGCGGCGTTCAGAGGAAGGACCCCAGACCTGATTCCTCCCGGGGGACATTTGTTCTTGTGACAGAGCCAAGTAATTGATGTGGATAAGAACGAAGCCTCCATCAGACTGACCCAGAACAATGCTCAAAGATAGGTAGGCTGTTGAAGTATCAAACCCACTCATGTCTGCTTCCTACTCCCAACAAAGAGGTGTAGTGTGGGTGGCCTGGCCCTGGGCCTAAGGGATTATAAATGGATGGTGGTGGTCAGGAGCTCTGGCTCTAATCCTTCATCCTGGATCTTTGGGAGGCTGAGGTCTGATGGTTGTGACTCAGAGCAACTCGTGCAGGAAAGTCCGTGAGAATCTTATCTCCCATAAACCACCTCCCTCCCCAAAACCACACACAAAAAAGCCAGATATGGTGCTGTGTCTCAACTGGTAGAGCTCAGTTGAACAAAAGAAACTAACGGATAACACCCAGGCCCTGAATCCAAGCCCTAGGACTAACACCATCATGAAATAAATGAACAGTGTACACCTTTTATCTGACTACCAATAAAGAAGTATTCAGTTTTCTCGCTGGTACATGTAGCCAAAGCAAGGGGCTCCCTTTGATGTTCCCCTAACCGTCTCCTTCTCTCCTTTATCTGTCCAGGCCTAGGTTGCAGGACAGAATTCAGATCATCTCCCTGGATGTGACCTTAGGTACCCTCCCCCATCCAACTCCCTTGGGGTCAGGATCCTGGATGCACTCCCTACTGGGAGGATGAGGCACCACAGAGATGAGGGTAGGTATTCCCAACACTCACACACATACACACACACAAACACACAAACACCCCTAAGCCAACTCAGACTAGCCTTTTCCAAAGCCACTTTATCTCCTTGGATTAACTGACCTAGGGGAGGAATTTGATCCCCCTGTAATGATTATTTTAACTTGGACTTGCTAGTTGACAGAAGATAAATGGGAGCAAACAAAAACCAAAAAGCCTTTGGCGCCTATCACCTGGGGTTCAGGCTCATGCCTGTCATCCTGGCTACCCTGGAGGCTGAAATCTGAGGATCACAGTTTGAAGCTAGCCATAAGCTGGAAACCAGAGAGACTCTACTCTCCAAGGATCCACCATAAAGCCAAAAGTGGAGCTGTGGCTCAAGTGGTAGAGCACCAGCCTTGAGCAATAAAACTCAGAAAGACAGCTCCCAGATCCTCAGTTCAAGCCCACACAAAGAAATGGCCCTGTCTTGTTGCCCACAGATTGCCCACGTCAGGAGCCCCCTCTCACAGAGTGTAATACAACACCTGCCCCTGGGTGTATCAGGGCCTTCAGAAATCCGGTGGTGGAATCCAGGCCTTCCCCTTCATGCATTCTCAACCCACACTGGCTGGAAGGCAGAGCCTGACAAGGCTGGCAGCCTGCACAGCAGAGGAGTTCCAGCTTTTCCAAGGTGATCAGAAAGGGCTTCTTAGAGATAGCACTTGAAAAGGAGGTCTTGCTTAACAAGGAGGATCTGAAGGAAGCACAGGGAACAAAGGTGCTGCAGATGATGGGTAACATAGCATAGCGTGTTCATTTCCAGCCAGGGCTGCTGGTGAGAGACTTGGTATAGATGTGTGAGACTGCCCCAAGACAGGCCTGAGGGGTCACAGAAGAACAGCTACCTACTGCTGGGATTTTGTCTTAGAGGTGGAGGGCTCACCTAGCACACAGGAAGCATGGGTTCAATTCCTAGGTCCTGCATACACATTAACATCTGGAAGTGGCACTGTGGCTCAGGTGAAAGAGCACTCCCCTGGAGACAAAGCAAGTCAAGGACAGTGCTTGGTCATGAGGTCAGGCCCCAGGGCTGTCACCATAAAACATTTCTCCCAGTGACCTTTGGTGACAGGTGGATGGCTATGCCCTGAAGCTCTTAGTAAATCCATCCGTGCTTTATGTCTCCTCTGACAGAACTGAGCTGGACAGTCCTTCTGCCCTGGGCACCCCTGGGCCCACTTATCAGCAACCCTCCCAATGTCTTCCACCAGGACATGGAGAATCTTGCCCTAGAAGTTCTCAGGTATCGGTTGGGTAGGGCAGAAGGACATAGGGCAGGCCACAGAACTCCTTGTGGGTCTGATCTGCCCTGGAAGACCAGGCAATCTGGAGGAGGCAGATGGGAGGATAGAGGGGGTTAATGATGTGGAGGGAGCCCTTTAATCCCCATGGCCCCACCCAGATTCTATCCTCCCTTTGCTGTCCCTGAGGGAGTTAGAGGGGTGTCTAGGTGGTAGTGTCTAGAAACGTACTAGGTGGAAATTCTGAAGGACTAGAAAATTTAAGCCATGAGCAAATGGCTCTCACCTGTCATCCCACACCAGTCATCCTGGCCACTAGGGAGGCTGATATCCAGAGGATCTCTTTTCCCAGCCAGGCAGGAAATTCCCTCCAGAGCCTCATCTCCAGTCTCCAACCAGAATTGGCACTGTGGCTCAAGTGGTAGGCACTGGCCTTGAGGAAAATTAGACATCAGGGACAGTACCCAAGCCCTGAGTTCAAGCCCCTCAACCAAAAAACAAGAACAAAAACAAAAACAAAAAACCAAACAAGGGCTGGGAAGGTGGCTCAGTGGTAGAGCGCTTGCCTTGTATCCCTGAGGCCCTGGGTTACATTCCTCAGCACCATATAAGCAAAAAGAAAAAAGCCGGAAATGGTGCTGTGGCTCAAGTGGAAGAGCGCTAGCCTTGAGCTGAAGAGCTGAGGGACAGCACCCAGGCCCAGAGTTCAGGCCCCACGACTGGACCGAAAAAAAAAAAACCCAAAACAAACAAGAAAGAAAGACACCCCTTCCTTGCGTGCAAGAGATAGTGAAGTAGTAGGGTTGCTGTGGTTGAGAGAGCAGATGCTGGCCTCACAGTACAGACATTTCTAATAACTCCCCAGGTTTATCCCAGTGTGAAGCCATAGCAGGGTTGGTGGTACCCTACCAAGAACTCCAGAGGTCGAGGCATGGGGCAGGGAGGGAGTGGGTGAATGGGAGCAGGGGTGGAATGGTAGTGTCAATTATATGCTCTCCATCCATGAAAGAATGGTTTTGGATGCTGGTGACCAAGTCTGAAGTATAGGGTTACATTTGGTTTTTGTCTTAATGAGTTGGGTTTTCCCTTGGTATAAGAAGCTGGCTGCTGAGGAGGCTACAATGCTTGATAAGAAATGTACTCCTTATTTTGCCCATGTAATTGTAACACCTCTGTACAGTATTTTCACAATAAAAAAAGAAAGAGAAGAATTGAAGAAAAAAAAAAAGATGGGTATAGCCGGATACTGCCAGTGGCTCATATGTGTCATCCTAGCTACTCAGGAGGCTGAGATCTGAGGATCACAATTGAAAGCCAGCTTGGGTAGGAAAGTCTGTGAGACTTTATCTCCAATGAACCACCAGAAAATTGGATGTGATGCTGTGGCTCCAGTAGTAGAGTGCACACTTTCATCTGAAGAGCTGGGGTCCTGCTGGCAGGCCTAAAGATCAAACCCCATAACCTACAACCAAACAAAAGGTAGCTGAATTTTCTGCATAACAGTGTGTACAGTAGAAATAATATGATGTGTTGTGATCCATTCCAGACATGTGAGAGGCTCTGAGCTTTGTCTACAGTTGGTCTGATGATGGTAGTGCCATCATCTCTGGGGTGGAATATTCAGGGTGCTCAGGGACTGCTGAGGCTTTGGGCTACCACTGTATGTTTCTGTGTGTTCATTTGTCTTTTGTCTGTGTGTGTCTGTGTCTGTGTGTTTGGATGTAGAAGACCTGGGCCTTGAACTCAGGGCCTAGGTGAAGTTCCTATGATTCTGTGCTCAAAGCTAGAGCTCTAACATTTGAGCTGCAGCTCCATTTCTGGCTGTTTGGTGGTTCATTGGAGATAAGAGCCTCACAGACATTTCTGTGCTGGCTGGCTTTGACCTCAGCCTCCTGAGTAGCTAGGATGACAGGTGTGAGACACCAGTGCCATATTTGTGTGTGTGTGTGTGTGTGTGTGTGTGTGTGTGTGTGTGTGTGTGTGTGTGTGTGTGTGTGTGTGTGTGTGTGTGTGTGTGTGTGTGTTTTCCTCATCTTTCTCTGTCCCCTTCCTGGGTGCCTGTCTGCCTTTTTCTGACCTTGGATGGTGCCCCTCCCCCACACCGACCTTGCCTTTAGCCTCCTATCAGGGTCTACAATGAGTCCTAAATGGTCAGAGACCTGAGTTCAAGCTTTTCTTTGGGGCCCAAGTCCAGCTGTCCAAATCTTTGGCTTCTTGCAGTGGATTCTGGGTCAGCCAGGCCAGCTGCAATAGAGTCTTGCCTGTCTCTGGGTGGGGAACTCAGACATGGGATGTCCTGCCCTTTTCCTCAGCTAGACCTCTGGCTGCCTGTCCCTCTCAGCAGGCTGGCAGTGGAGTGGGGGAAGGAGGTTGTCGGTGGCTCTGGCCAACTCGAGCTTGACAGTGGACTGAGGGCCGCCCAAGCAAGGAGGATTCCTGGCTACATTGGAGGTGAGGCCAAGGTGGCTTGGAAGTATCTGTTCTTGTCTAGGAAATGTCCAAGTACTTTATTGCATGCAAGTCTATCTTCCAGCCCCACCTGGCCCTCTCATATCCTTCTAGAGAATTCTGGATGCCCAGAATACAGAGGCACAGACTTTAGATTCCAAGGCCAGTGAATTGGGGTAGGAGAGACTTGTATGGCCAATACCTCAATGTTCTGGGGCATTAGCCTTGACCTTGGTAGGCCCCCCTTGTGTACGTTCACTTCTTAACCCAGAGCTCGCCAGAAACAGACCACTTGTGGTGGTGCTGTGGAAGTGGCAGGAGTGGATGTGAGATCTAGGATGACCAACATATGGATTTATGGCCTGAGTGAGGAGGAGAGGGGACAAAAGGTGTCTTTAAAAAAAAACTCTGAGATCTGAACTCAGGGCCTAGGCACCGAGCTTCCTTTGCTCAAATCTAGCACTCTACAACTTGAACCACAGCTCACCTTTCATCTTTTTTAGTAGTTTAGTGGAGATAAGAGTCTCACGAACTTTTCCTGCCTGGGCTGGCTTCAAGCTGCCATCTTTAGAGCTTAACCTATTGAGTAGCTAGGATTGCTGGTATGAGCCACTGGCACCTGCTAAGGATGTTTGTGTGTGTGTATGTTTGTGTGTGTGTGTATGTGTGTGTGTTTACCAGGGCTTGTACTCAGAGCCTAGGTGGTATCCTTTAGCTTGTTTGCACAAGGCTCGTGCTTTACCACTTGAACTACAGTAGCTCTTCTTCCCAGTTTTTTGGTGATTCATTGGAGATAAGAGTCAGCCCACCCAGGCTAGATTTGAATCTTGATTGATCCTTATGTGTCAGCCTTGAGTAGCTAGGATTACAGGCATGAGCCACTGGCATCCAGCTGCAAGGATGTCTCTTCATACTGTCTTCTGTTCTAACAGCTATCTACTTGCCCTGGCCTAGATCTCTGATCTCCATATCAGCTCCCAGCAGCCCTTGACTATGTGGAGAACATAAAGCTCAATCCTCTCAAGCATCTAATTTCTATGTCCTCAGGGGAAGGTACGATTCCTCTGAAGCCTGGAGGAGTAGAGGGAGGCAAAGAAAGGTTAGCTGTAGATGGGTGCTAGTCTGGGAGAGAGGTACACTATCTTAGCCATGAAGGAAAGTGTGGTCAGATGTTAATAGCTCATGCTCTCATATTCCTAGCTCCTCAGGAGGCTGAGATCTAAGGATTGGCATTCAGAGGCAGTCCAGCTCACTTTTCTTTCTTTCTTTCTTTCTTTTTCTTTTTTTAGTATCAGTAGGATCTTTGTTTGTGTGTGAAAATACTGTATAGAGGGGTTACTATTACATGGGCAAGATAATGAGTACATTTCTTACCACCAGCTAACTTTTCTAAAGTGTGTGAGACTCTCCTTTCCCAATAACCACCTGAAAGCTGGAAGAAAAGCTGTGGCTCAAGTGGTAGAGTTGCTAGCCTTGAATGAAAAAAGTGAGGGACAGAGCCCGGGTCCTGAGTTCAAGCCCTAGTACCAAGATGTGCCTTTGCACACACAAACACACACACACACACACACACACACACACACACACACACAGAAGAAGGTAGTAATGATGACCTGAGCTAGAACTGGGGGCAGTCCAGGGGCACAGTCATAGTAAACTCTTGACACATAAGTTATTTCTCCCCAACTCCTTTTTGGACTGAGGGGTCTGGGCCATGGAAGTAAGTTCCATGGACCCTGCACCTCCATCCATGCATAGGGTACAGGACCAAGGAAAGAACACGATGGATGCTCATTTATACTCAGTGCATGATTGCAGACCTCCATCTGCCACTGAACACTGGTGAGCAAAGCAGGGCTCTGAGCTCTGGGATTCCTGGGATAGCCACTGCTACAAGCAGCAGCCAGCCAGCTGTGGATTCCTGAGCCTACAAGTCTTTCATGAGCCCAACTCAACACCCACCCAAGGTGTGCCTGACAAATTTGCCCCCGTGAGTAGGCATTACCTGCTGTGCCATCTTGCAGCTCTTCCCGCTCCTGGCACAGAAATCTGGTCTGAAATATTGATTTACTGATCAGATCCACTCTGCACCCATTACAGATGCCATTCTGATTACGTGGCTGATGACTTCCGTGCCCCAAGGCTAGACCCTTCTCTGATACTTTGGCCTAATCTGTAGGCAAAGGTTCCCAAAGAGGCTGCTTTCAAGACTTGTAGGACACGTAGATATTGGGAGACCCATAGTGGTCCACTGGAAATTACTCTGCCTAGAGCCACAGAGTGAGGTTCAAGCAGGTCAGGTGGGCCTTGAACTCTGGGACTGTGCACTCTTCCTTCAGCTCTTCAACTTACTACTTGAGCCACAGTACCACTTCCAGTTTTCCTGTGGTTCATTGGAGATCAGAGTCTCCTAGACTTTCCTGCCCAGGCTGGCTTTGAACCATGATCCTCAGATCTCAGTCTCCTGAGGAGCTAGGAGGATAAGCATGAGCCACCAGCACCCAACTTATTTGGACTTTTACCACAGTGGACTAGAAACTCCTGAAAGCTTTTCTTTATTTTTTATGTGCCAGAACTTAGGGTCTGGGCTCCGGTCTCTTTAATTTTTGCCTCAAGGCTGGCACTCTACCACTTGAGCAACAGCTCCATTTCTGGCTTTTGGTAGTCCATCAGCAAGAAGATTCTCACTAACTTTCCTCCTCTGAGCTGGCTTGGACCCACGACTTCTGATCCCAGTCTTTTCAGTAGCTAGGATTTGCAGGGTTTGAGCCACCACTGGCATTGGGCTAGAAGCTTTTCTTAAGCAAGTGTTCTTCCCTGCATTTGCCCTGACTCCTCCATGCAAAGGAGGCCTAAGGGTCAAGAGCTGTGAAAATAGGCTTCCAGCCACAGGAAATGGCTGGGGTCCATGGTGCAAAGCCAAGCTAATCTTCCCCCTTGGTCCCATTCTGGGACCTCCATCCTCTGCCCTCCCTGTGACTCAAGTAGAAACCTTGACCCAGCCTTGAATGTCCTGCCAGACAGGTCTGAAGCCACAAAACCTTCATTCCACCCTCACCATCTATTCTACACTACACCTCAGGAAACTTCGTGCATTGTTGTACCTTCTGCCTGATGCTCTCTATCTTGTTCCACGTCTTAGAACTCCTGTGGAATTTTGGCACTTGCTCCAGGAGCAAGTCTTTCCTTCCCTTCTCTCTCTTTTTTTTTTTAATATTGAGTTACTAGAGATGGAAATTGTGCAGGCTGACTGTCAAATGTTCTGGCTTGGTGTGTGTGTGTATGTGTGTGTGTGTGTATGTGTGTGTGTGTGTGTGTGTGTGTGTGTGTGTGTGTGTGTGTGTGTGTGTGTGTTTGTGCCAGTCCTGGGGTTTGAATTCATGGCCTGGATGTTATCCTTAATGTTTTGTGCTCAAGGCTAGTAGTCTATTACTTGAACCACAGCTCTACTTCTGACTTTTGGGGTGTTTAATGGAAGAAAAGTGTCTCATATAGACTTTCCTGCTTGCAATTGTGATCCTCAGATCTCAGCCTCCTGAATAACTAAGATTACAGGTGTGAGCCACCAGCAACTGTCCTCTACCCTACCTCTTACCTCTAACCTTGGCTCTCCTATGAGTACCAGAAGAATATGTCTCACCAGGTTGAGATTTTTGCCAGTCTTGGGGCTTGAACTGAGAGTCTGGGCATGTTCCTGAGTTTCTTTTGGTCAAGGCAAGCACTCATCACTTAAGCGACAGTGCCACTTTTGGCTTTTTCTGTTTCTGTGATCCTGAGGAATCAAACCCAGGGCTTCGTGTGTGCTAGGTAAGCACTCTACCACTAAGCCACGTTAGTACCCCAAGGCTCACTTCTGACAGGAACTATAAGGGTGGGATTTATTGGCTTACCCCTTTTGGTGCAGAAATCGCTGGCTATTTCATATCTTTGCCAAGATTTGGGACCAGTTTGTGACTCGGCAATGAGGAATGGTGAATGAGGGATAGCCACCAGGCCCCAGAGGAGTAGGCTCACATATCCTACAGAGGGATAGAGAATATGGAGCCAGAACCTGTGACAACTCCTACAGCCTAGGAACTGTGGTCTCCCTGGAGGCAGTTTCTGGCTGCTAGGTGTCCTGATGGGACATCTCAGCCAGAACATAAGGCACCTGTTGCAAAGCCCAGGCAATGCCAGCGGGGCTTCAGTTATTAAATGGCAGAGAAGGATGCTTTGTTCAAGCTGTTAGATCAGACTTAGGACTCTCTGAGGACTTGCCCAGGTTGGGGGAATGGACATGGGCAACCTGTTGAATGCCCATCATCCATACATCAGCCATCCATACACAGATACATGGAGTTATTGCCTCCTTTTTTTGGGGGGTGGGGGCTGAGGCAGGTCCAGGGTTGTACTATGAGCCTAGGCCCTCTCTCTGTGCTCCTTTTGCTCAAAGATAACACTCTGCCATTGAGCCACAGCCCCACTCATGGTTTTTTTCCCCTGTGATCTCTTAGAAAGAAGAGTGTTTTGGACTTTCCTGCCCTGGATAAAATCAAATTGGCATTCTCTACATCTCAACCTCCGGAGAAGTTAGGGTTATAGGCAGGAGCCACTGACACCTGGCTTTCTTTTCTTCTCGTTGTTCTTTTCTTTAAATTGTGACCATCTGAAATCTTCACAGTGTCATTCCAATGGTTTGCATTCAAAGTAATCTACCCAGGCCTGGAATTCGAATGCTATGATTACCACCTACAAATGGAGGGAGATCCTGATGAACTCATTCCTGTTCATGTGAATGCTAATGGAATGTTATAAAAGTAATAATTAAATTTGCAGTTAATTCATGATTCTATTTTAGAATGCCACACAAAAATTCTTGGATTTATATCTTCATTCTAGCACCATGGTATGACTAAGGATATTGACTAATTTTTAATTAATGCTTTTATTAGTGTTCAACCATGATACCTCATGAAATGGAGTCATAATTTAGTAACTAATAATTGGTAATAACATATATGTAATTTAATAATATCCTCAAATTCTCTCTTTGTATGTGTGTGTATATATATATATATATACATATATATATGCAGGTATATATGTATGTATATATAATATATATATATATATATAATATCAATCTACACATCTGTTTATTGGGCACTACTGTGGCTTGATTACAGGTCTTCAGAATTTCCTGGATGCTCAGTTTGCCGGAGGCTGGTGTGCTAAGATTGTACCCCATTTATGGATTGGGCATTGTAGGCTGAGTTGAAAATCCAGCATGGCCAAAAATTTATTTGTGGAGTAAGAAGCCAATTTTACACTTTTTTTTCGTTCTCTGTGAAAGTCCTGGGTCTCAATATGATGTATAATCCATATGCAAATACATCTTATGAGATATGATATAATAAAGGAAATGTTATATGTGTAATAATACTAAATAAATAAGGGTGATAAATGTCATATGCAGTAGAACCCATGTATGTAAATAGATTTCATATATATGAATATTATTTTTTCCAGTCCTGGGGCTTCAATTCAGGCCCTGGGAACTGGTCTGAATTTCTTCTTTCTTTTTTTTTTGCCAGTCATGGTGCCTGAAATCTGGTCGTGGGCACTGTCCCTCAGCTCTTCAGTTCAAGGTGAGCGCTCTACCACTTGAGCTACAGTGCCTCTTCCAGCTTTTTCTGCTTATGTGTTGCTGAGTTATTGAACCAAGAGCCTCATGCATTCAAGGCAAGCACTCTACCACTGAGCCACCTTCCCAGCCTCATGAATTTCTTGTCTTCAAGGATGGTGAGCTTCCCTTTTCACACACACTGTCACAGAGTTACCCAGACCCTTAGTTCAAATCCCAGGCCTGCTAGAAAAATGGTACAATTTCCTAGCCAGGGTCTTATTGTTATTATTACTTTTTATTTGGCCTAGCACAAGGCTTGAACTCAGGTCTTTGCATCTCTGCCACAGCTGATCATTGGATCCTACGACCCTACTTCAAATTTTGGAGGTGGCAAAAAATAAAAAATAAAAAGGAGAAGGATAAAACTGAGAAGTTCAAGAAGGTGGTTTTACTTTTTATTCCTTTGTATTGTGACCATCCTGGGTCAAAATGACAAGCCCCAGAATGTGTGCATGACATTGCATTGCTAATGTTTGGTGGGCTATTAGGGAAGCCATAGCTGAAACCAGCAACTTAGACCTGGAGGTCGAATCTTGGAACTGCCACTAATGAATGGTGGGAGGTTCTAAAAAACGCATTCTGATATACATCCGTACAAATGGAATTTTATAAAAGTAACATTTCTATTAGTAGTGTATGATTATATTCTAAAATTATACACAATTATTCTACATTGACTAATTTTCAATTAATACTTTATTATGTATTCTATCATGATACTTAAAAGGGAAGGAATAAATTGCCAATAATTGATAGTAATATCATATATGCAGTTTCATAATATACAGACATCTGTTTTGTTTTATACATATACATCTATCTATCTATCTATCTATCTATCTATCTATCTATCTATCTATCTATCTATCTATCTATCTATCTATCTATCTATCTATCTATCTATCTATCTATCTATCTATCTATCTATCTTTCTATCTATCTTTATCTACCAATCCACACATTTATATATACACTTGTCACTTCTGGGGATCAGTGTTAGAGTGCTCACTATGTACAAAGTCCTGGGTTCCATTCCTCACTACCACTTGCCCAGAAAAATCCAGAAGTCATGCTGTTACTCAAGCAGTCGAGTACTAGCGTTGAGCATAAAAGTTTAGGGACTGTGTCTAGACACTTACTCAAGATGCAGAACTAGCATCAAAACAAAACGATAGAATGTTCTGACTACGAAGATATAAGGATAGGACTGCAAATACATCATCGTAGAGCAAGCTAGGAGTCTGGTGCTGAGAGCTGCCATCTAACATGACTTAGCCAGAGGTAAACTGCTGCAACTCAGCTACATGGAACCGGATGCTTGTGGCTCAATCAGCCCTGTCATCCAAGATACTGGGGAGCTGAGATCAGACACTGGTGGTTTTAAAATCCAGCCCTGACAGGAAGTCTGCAAAACTCTGAGCTGTGGCTCAAAGTGGTAGAGCTCTTGCCTTGAGCAAAAGATCTTAGGACAGTACCCCCAAACTTTCAGTGGAATCCCCGTGGCTGACTCACCGCCCCCTCCCTACAAAAAACCCACCCCTCTTAATCATTTGATGTGAACTTTGTGTAGTTTGTTAACACTGATGAAAGCACCCTAATTCTAATGACAGCGTGTGGGATACAGCTATGTCATGAGTCTTATATGAGGAATGGTGTACATTCTTGCATTCTTGCATCAGTTCTTGTAAGAACTCCAAAGATTATTGTGCAGATGAGAACCTTGAGGCTCAGATATGTCCCCATGTCAGGGCCAAAATGAGGTATGTAGTGAACTCTAGTGAGTTCTCTCCTGCAGACAATTGTTTTGGTTTATTTTTCTCGGTCATAAACCTTACACTCAGGGCCTACCTACTGACCCTTCACTGTTGGGCTCATGGCTAGCACCCTACCAAGGGGACCCAAGGAAACCCTTACAAAAGTGTTACAGTCTAGGCATCTGTGGCTGATATCTGTCTTCCTGCCTACTTTGACACATTTTTTTCCTGCTCTGTAAAAATCCTGGGTCTCAGTATGAAGTATAATCCATATGCAAATATATGCATGTGATAAGATGAAATAAATGAAATAAATGTTATATATGTAATAATACTAAATAAAATAAATAATGAATAAATAAGGGTAATAAATGTCATATGGAGTAAGCCCCTATATGTAAAAAGATCACATCTATGAATATTAATTTTTCCAGTGTTGGTGCTTACATTCAGACCTGGAAACTCGTCTGAAATTCTTGTCTTCAACAACAGTGAGCTTCCCTTCCACCACAGTGTCACAGAGTTACCAGGCCCTGAGTTCAAATCCCAGGCCTGCCAGAAAAATGGAGCAAATTCTAAGTCATGGCCTTAATTTATTTTGTCCAGGCCCCGGGTTTGAACTCATCTTGTTGCAATTCTGCCTCAGGCTCGATCACCCTAAGTTGAGGTGCAGCCAATGGACCCACAGCCCATTCTGAGATCCTAGGACCCAAGTTCAAATCTCGGGACTGGTAAACAAAAAAAAAAGGAGAATGGCAGGGAAGGTGGCTCAGTAGTAGAGTGCTTGCTTTGCATGGGTAAGGCCCTGGGCTTGATTCCTCAGCACAACATATGCTGAAAATAGCTGGAAGTGGTGCTATGGCTCAAGTGGTAGAACACTAGTCTTGAGCTGAATAGTTGAGGAACAGTGTCCAGACCCACATTTCTGGCCCCACAACCAACAAAAAAGAAAAAAAGAGAAAGAGGGGTGGAAAAGAATAGGGATAAAGGGGCTGGGAAGGTGGCTCAGTGGTAGAGCGCTTGCCTTGCATGCCTGAGGCCCTGGGTTCGATTCCCAGCACCACATAAGCAAAAAGAAAAAAGCCTGAAGTGGCGCTGTGGCTCAAGTGGTAGAGCGCTAGCCTTGAGCTGGAGGGCTGAGGGACAGCACCCAGGCCCAGAGTTCAGACCCCACGACCGGACCCAAAAAAAAAAAAAAAAAAAAAAAGAGTAGGGATAAAACTGGGAAGTTCCAGAAGGCGGTTTTACTTTGTTTTTTTCCTTTGCATTGTGACCATCCTGGGTCTAAATGAAAGGGCCCGGAAAGAGTATGTGAGCTTACACTGCTGAAGTTTGGTGGGCTATCAGGCAAGCCATAGCCAAAACCAGCAACGTAGGCCCAGGGTTCAAATCCTGGGATTTGAACCTACAAAAGGTGGGAAATCATAAGGAAAGCATTCTGACATACATCCATATGAATGGAATGTTGTAAAAGAAACAATTACAATATGATGTCAGGAAAATGAACACTTAGATGTGTATTTTAATGTTTTTTTTTTCATGCATGTGTTTCTAACACATTTATAAGATTATCTCTTTGTTGCTTTGTATGTCCCTCCCCCACAGTATAACCCCTGCTTTCACTATATTTGATGTCAGTATAACTTGTGGAGGAGATGGGGAAAAACCAGTTGTTTAAGGATACAGGTGGACCCTTGGCAACAATGAGGAGTACAAGTTGTCATGTCCAAAACGAGCTTTACAACGTCGGTGGGGGGGGGGGGAAGGAGAAGGATTGGGATTGGGGGGGGAGGGGGGAGGCTGGGAAGGGATGTGAAGGGTAAACAAAGGAGGAGGCTGCAATGCTTGGTAAGAAATGTACGCATTATCCTGCCCATGTAATTGTAACTCCTCTGTACAATATGTTCACAAATAAAATTAAATTAAATTAAAAAAAAAAGAAACAATTACATTAGTAGTTAGTATATGATTATATTTTAAAATTAAAAACTATAATCATAGTACATTGACTAATTTTCAATTAATATTTTATTATATATTCAACAATATGCAATTGAAGGAGTAATTTAATTATGGATAATTGAAAGTAATATAGTATATGTAATTTAAATAATATACAGATATCTTTCCTATTTTATACATGCATATATATGTATATATATATAGTATATATATATATATATATATATATATATGTAAGCTATCCTATATGTCTATTTCTACACTTGTCACTCCTGGGGCCCAGTGGTAGAGTGCTTGCTTATTATGTATGTAAGTCCTGGGTCGTTTCACACTATCACATGCACAGAAAAGCCAGAAGTGGTGCTATCACTCAAGCACCAAAGAAACGTTAGAATGTTCTAATTGCAAATATACAAGGCCAGGACTTTAGATACTTCATGACAGAGCAAGCTGGGAATCTGAAGATGACGACTGCCATCTATCCTGACAGCCAAAGGTTGACAGCAGCAAACCAACGCCATCCAATCAGACGCTGCTGCTCACCCCTAGCTGCTCCTGGGATGAGATCTGACACTGGTGGGTTGAAAATTCAGCCCTGGCAGGAAGTCTGTGAGACTCTGAGCTGTGGCTGAAAGTGGTATAGCTCTAGCCTTGAGGAAAAGATCTTAGGACAGTACCCACAACATATGAGTGCAACCTCTGAGTCCTCCCCACCCCCCCCAGCCCCCGACTAAATACCTGTGTAAACCATTAGATGTGAAATTGTTTGGTTTGTGGACATGTTTCTGAAGGAATGGTGATACTGATGAAAGCATCCTAATTCTAATGACAGCTTTGGGATACAGCTATATGAAGAGTCCTTCCTGGGGTGCTAGGTGCTGAGTCCTTCATGGGGTGCTAGGTCCTTCACGGGGTGCTGTGTACTGAGTCATTCACAGGGTGCTATGTGCTGAGTCCTTCACAGGGTGTATTCTTTCATCTGATCCTTGTTTGAGCTCCAAAAGTAAGATTATTGTGCAGATGAGAACTTGAGGCACAGATATTTCCCAAGGCAGGGCCAATTTATGAATGTACTGAACTCTATTGAATTGTCTCCTGCAGACAATTGTTTTGGTTTATTTTTCTCCATCATGAACTTGACTCAGAGCCTAGACTCTGATTTTCCTGTATATACTCATGGCTAGCACTATACCACGTGGAGCCAAGGACCCCCTTGCAGCAAGGTGTCATGGGTTAGGTGTCATTAGATAAGGTGTATCATCCTGCCTGCTCAGGAAGCTGAGGATCTGGGTTCAAAACTATCCCACACAAAAGGTCCCATAACACTATCATTTCCTATTCACCACTTAGAAACTTGAAGTGGAAGCTGGCTGCTTGTGACTCATGCCTGTCATGCTAGCTACTTACTCAGCAGGCTGAGAGCTCAGGATTATTGTCCAAAGCCAGCCTGAGCAGGAGATTCCTTGAGATGGTTATCTCCAATGAACCACCAGAAAACTTGAATGTGCTCTGTAGCTCAAGTGGTAGAGCTCTCCACTTGAGCTGAAGAGCTGAGTGACAGCACCCAGGCCCAGACTTCAACTCCTCCAACTTACAAGAAAAGAAAGAAAGAAACCTGAAGTGCAGTGCTGGGATTGGGTCTTAAGGGTAGAGTGCTTTGCATGTATGAAACCCTGGCTTTGAATCCTCAGTGACATATCACTAAGAAAAAAAACCTGAACTGGCTCTGTGCTCAAGTGTAGACTGCATCCTTGTACAGGAGAAACTCAGGTACAGCGCGCGGTTCCTGAGTTCAAGCTCCAGGAGTGGTATATGGACACAAATTACCCCCCGCCGCCCCACCCCCAGATACCAGAAGTCATCATAGGGTAAAGCACTGGGAAATAGGTCCTTAGAGGAGACTTGATCTGGTACAGTTTCTTTCCAGGCTTTGCCTTTTTTTTAGGGATTTTAGAAAAAAAAACTTTAAACAAGGTTAACTAGACTTTGGCTCCAACCAGCCCTGTTCCTGGAATGAAAATAATGCCTTTAGGTCCCCCTCTCCTTAACAACCTAACTCACCTTGATTGTTGAGTTAAAGACTGACCCATAAAACAGATGGTTGTAATCTGGCTCAAACTCTCTGACACCACATGCTTATGGTGGTAATCCCTGCCTTTCACACATGGTTACAGTAAACTCTGCCTATTAGCCACCTGTGTGTGGTCTGGTATGACCATGCAATCCTTTCGTTTGGTATAATCCCATTGGTCACCTGTGCATGACCAGGCTCGACCTCATGGATTTTGCCTTTAAAAACCAAAGAATGGGGGCTGCTCAGGGTGGCAGTATCAGATCCTGAGCCTGTGCTGTGGCCCTGGCCGGTCAGTGTAGGAAACTTCTCAATAAAGTTGCTTCTTTGTTAACAACTTTCTTGCAGTTGGCCCTGTCACTTCAGATGACTAGGCGGGTTTGCCTGCCTGAGTAAGTGTCTTCCTATTACACAGTGAGCTTCTGTTCTGAGCTCATGGTCAGTACTCAGGCCCTGTGTTCAACCAGGAAACCTAGCAAGCCAAGGCCCAGCTAGGAGAGGTCAAAGGTTTCCAAACCTGATGAGCTCCACCAGCCCTACATAACAGGGAACATTGTGATTTTGCAAATGTGCTTAGATGTAGCAAGCTTCTGAAAACCTAGGTAGGCACCGTTGCCAATAATGAATTATTGCATTAGGTTCAGCTCCCTAGTTGTTGTCTGCCAGAAGGAATCTTGAATTAATTGTAGCAGTTTGTTTCAACACTGGAACATAGTCTAACAAAGACAGGATAAGTGCAGGGAACTTGGCCTGCCACAGGAGGTGGCACAAATGAAGGTTTCCTGTCAAAACAGAGCACTGGGGAGAGAGATATCTTGGGGTACAAAGAGGCTTTTTTCTCCTGGTCTTCAGAGTCTGCCCACACTCATCATCACTAGTTGGCCCAGGTAGAGTTGTTACAGAGCTGTATAGGAGTTAGACCTTTTGTCTGCCTGTTCCAACAATGAGGCAGACTTCCTCCAGCAACCTGGAGTGTGGAGAAACCCTCAGGCTTCACTGGGAACAGGGAGGGGTTTCCTGGAACATGCACTGTCTTGAAAGCACCCTCTGTGCTATGAAATCATTCTATGCAAAGAAAATTTCCTAGCTGGGTGCCTTTCTTCACAGCGACTCTGGATGTTCACCAATAGAAATACATTCACACATACACAGACACATGGAGTTACTGGCTCTATTTTTTTTTTTTTTGGGTACAGGTCCTGAGGCTTGAACTGTGAGCTTAGACATTGTCCCTGAGCTCATTTTGCAAAAGGAAGCACTTTATTGTACCTTCAACCATGATACATCATTAAATGAAGGTGTAATATAATACCTAATAATTATTAGTAATATATTACATGTAATTTAATGATATATAGACATCTCACATTCTATAAATATATTTATATATTTAAACATACACTGTAATATACATATACATGTCTCTCTCTCTCTCTCACTCTCTATGCATATATATGTATTTGCAGAAATTTATACATCTATCTATTTATATATTGGCCACCTCTGGAGGTTAAACTTAGGTCCTGGGAACTCACTGGCAATGTATTTGTTTGAAAATGCTGTGCTTACATTGATCCCTTGATGAATTGGGCATTCCAAGCCCTGAGTTCAAAACCCAGCAGTGAGTGCCAAAGACAATACGTGGATTAAGCAGCCAATGTTGACCTGTTCTGTTGTTTGTGAAAATATGGTTTCCTAAGTACAATATGTAATACCTATGCAAATACATATATATGATGTACATTATAAATGTATATAAATATTATTTTGCCAGTCCTTGGGCTAGAATTCATTCCCTGGGAAATGCCCTTGACTTTTTTTTTTTATTCAAGGAGGGTGAGCTTCCACTTCACCCACAGCAAAACAGAGTTACCCAGGCCCTGATTTCAAATCCTAGGTATGGCATATAAAATGTCCCAAATTCCAAGCCAGAACCTTAATTTTTTGTGAGGGGGCAGGCAGAGGGCTTGAACTCAGGTCGTCACAAGTCTGCCTCATCCTTGATTACTCTAGGCTGGGGTGCAGCTTTTACACCCACAGATCATCCAGGGATCCTAGGACCCAATTTCAACTCCCAGCACTGGCCAACAAACAAACAAACAGACCAAAATGGAAGAGGAAAAACCAGAAAGTTTCCCACAACAGTTTTACCTTTGTTTCTTTTGCACAGTGACCATCCTGGGTCTCACTGACTTGGCTTGAAAATTGTACATGACTTTGCATGGCTGAGGCTGGTGGGCTGTCAGTGAAGCCTGAGGTTAACCCAGACACGTGGGCCCTGACTTCAATCCTAGGACTGCCACATACACATAATGAAGGTCCTTGGAAAATGGTTCTTATCTCTAGGAACACTAATAGAATGTTTGAAATATACTAATTGAATTACTAATTAACTAGTCTTTCTAATGTAAGATTGTATGCATTAAATATAGGTCATTGATTAATTTAATTAATACTTTATTAAGTCTTCAACCGTGATTAATTAATGGAGGAATATTTTTAGACCGAATAATTAGTAGTAATAGAATATACAAAAGTAAGATATAGACATCATTCTTTACATAGAGTTATACACTAGAATCTACATAAATGTCTGTCTCCCTCTGTATATGTTTATAGATGCATATATATGTAAATAAACACATACTGCATTTTACACATCTATTTGTTTATATATTGGCCACTCCTAGGGACAAATTTGCCCGACAACTTCATTTGTTTCAAGCTGGTGTACTAATACTGACCCACTCCCCATTCATGAAGTGGGCTTTCTAGGCCCTGAGTTCAAATCACAGAACTACCAAAAACTTAAGTAATTCTGGTGGAAGAAGCCAAATATCCCATTTGTTTTTCTTATCGGTGAAAGTCATGGGTCTCAGGAATGATGTATAGTACATTGGCAAATCTATGTCCTATGTAATAAGATGTAAAAAAGGTTATGTGTGTAATCACACTCACTAAAATACATAAGAAATAAATAAAACACAAAATAAAATGAATAACCACACTAAGTGCAATATGCAGTAAACATGGGTATGTAAATATGAATCCTGTATTTAAAAAGCATACGAATATTATTTTTGCAAGATCTAGGACTTGAGTTCAGGCCCTGGGAACAGGCCTAACTTTCTTGTCTACCAGCACGGTGTGCTTCCCCTTTTCCCACAGTGCTGTAGATGTACCTAGGACCTAAGTTCAAATCCCAGGACTGGCAGAAAAAATGGCATGAATAAATAACCTGAAGTAGAGGGCTGGGAATGTGCCTTAGGGATAGAATGCTTTGCATCTATGAAACCCTGGACTTGATTTCTCAGGAAAACATCACTAGAAAAAAGCTTGAAGTGACTCTGTGGCTCAAGTGGGAGAGGGCTATTCTTGTACAAGAGAAATTAGGTACAGTGCACAGGTCCTGAGTTCAAACTCCAGGACTGGTGTATGTGTGCACACGCATGCACGCGCGCGCGCGCACACACACACACACACACACACACACAGACCAGAAGTAAAGCTGTGACACAAAATGGTAAAGCACTGGGCTCCTGTGCTGAGCTCATGGTCAGCATCCAGGCCCTGTGTTCAACCCCCAAACATTGCCACATAGGGCTCAACAAGGAGAAGTCAAAGGTTTCTAAACCTAATGTGCTTCAGCAGTCCTAGATGACAGGAAGCATGGTGAGATCAGACATGTGCTTGGATTTCCAAAGCTTCCAGAAACCTAGCAGAGGCATCATAGGCCCATCATCACCCTCAATGAAACATTTCTTGAGTTAAGTGCCCTAGTTATCTGCCAGAAGGATGCCTGAATTATATTGAGCACTGTATCTGAACACGAGAATATAGTCTCACAAAGGCAGGATAAGTGCTGGGAACTTGGCCTGCCACAGGAGGTGGCACAAATGAAGGCGTCCTCTCACAAGGAGCACTGGGGAAAGAGATAGCTTGGAGTACAAAGAGGACATTTTGTCCTGACCTTCAGAGCCCATCCACACTCATCCTCACTAATTGGCCCATATGGAGTTGCTTGTTACACACCTGTACAGGACTGAGGACTTTTGTCTGCCGGTCCAGACAATGAGAGAGACTTCTTCCAGCAGGCCTGGGAGGCAGAGAAACCCTGAAGCTGCACTGGGAACTGTGAGGGGAGCCCAGGAACATGCACTGTCATGAAAGCAGTCTCTGTGTTATGAAATCATTGTATTGAAAACAAATTTTCTAGCTTGGTGTCTTTCATCATAGCTACTCTGGAGCTTCACCTATGGGAATACATCCACACATACACAAAGACATGGAACCAGGTCCTGGGGTTGAACTATGAGCATAGGCCTTGTCCCTGAGTTACTTTTGCTCAAGGGTATTGCATTAACCTTGAGCCACAGCCCCACTTCTGGGTTTTCTGTGATCTCTTAGAAATAACAATGTCATGGACTTTCCTATGCTTGCTGGATTCAAACTCAGATTCTCTACATCTCAGCCTCCTGAGGAGCTGGGATTACAGTCAGCAGCCAAATAACAATGTCATGGACTTTCCTATGCTTGCTGGATTCAAACTCAGATTCTCTACATCTCAGCCTCCTGAGGAGCTGGGATTACAGTCAGCAGCCACTGGCACCTGCATTTATTTTCTTCTTCATTTTTTAATCTGGACAATCTGACTACTTAACAGCATCAATCCAATGCTTTGAATTTATAAGTAAACTACCCAATGTTCTTTCTCTGAGAAGGATTTTTCTCTCCTCCTCTTCTCCTCTCGTCACAGGTTTGAAGCCAAAAGTGAGAAATGAGTGTCACATGATTTTGGCAGCAAATGTCTACAGGACATGCCAGTTCAGTCACTAAGCATTGAGCTGCCGTGAATTTACTGTCTCAGGACTAGAGGACCAAAAGCTGGAGTGATCCTCATCTCTGAATTGCTCCTTAGGCCTATAAATTTATCTAATACTTATGAGTGTTTTGTGTCTCCAACCTTAAGTATCTAGAACACACTAGAAGCATCTTCATGTTTCCATTTTTCTCTAGTACCTGTCGAGATTTAGACTAAGGGTTTTTGTGGAGCAGATCCTCGGCAAATCCTGGGGAAAGCCACTTAAAGTATCCTCAGGAGATCTCTGTTCAAAGCCCTCTCCAGCAGGAAAGTCTGTGAGACTCTTATTTCCAATAAACCACCAGAAAACCAGAGGTGTTTCAGTGGCCCAGAGGGTAGAGCTCCCGCTTTGAGAAAGAAAGCCGAGCAGGAGATACAAGCCTGACTAGGCAGGAAAGCCTGGCAGGCGCTTATGTCCAATTAACCCAGATGGCTGGAAGTGGAGCTGTGGCAGTGGTAGAGTCTCAGCCTTGAGCAAAACTGCTGAGGAAAACATAGGGCCCTAAGTTTAAGCCCTGGGATGACCACCAAAAAAATTCAAAAAGAGAAGACCAAGTGTATGTATCATTGTCCTACCTACTTATGTGTGTATATTACCTCCCCGAGTGCAAACAGATTGTATGTAATGCTTCTTTTATGTACAGATTTATTTTTCAGATAGGTTTGTTGCACATACTGCATTATTCTCTTCTTTTTATGCCCATGGCTTTTCTCTTCCAGAGTTCCAGGCCTGTGTCCTCATATGATACACACTTAAGATCTCAGCAGCCTTTATTTACATATTATTATGAAGCCAAGGCAGGAACAGTCACAAATCAAGCAGGGGAAGAGAAGATCAGGGCTTTTGAAATAACCTGTATTCAGAAAATTAAACTTGGGGAATGTAAAATGGTCGCATACATATGTAGAAACTACCATTAAGAAAAAGATGTGAGCCGGGCGCTGGTGGCTCACGCCTGTAATCCTAGCTACACAGGAGGCTGAGATCTGAGGATTGCGGTTCAAAGCCAGCCCGGGCAGGAGAGACCGTGAGACTCCTATCTCCAATAAACCACCAGAAAACCGGAAGTGGCGCTGTAGCTCAAGTGGTAGAGCGCTTGCCTTGAGCTGAAGAGCTGAGGGACAGCGCCCAGGCCCAGAGTTCAAGCCCCACGACCGACAAAAAAAAAAAAAAAAAAAAAAAAAAAAAAGAAAAAGATGTGAGGGCTGGGAATGTGGATTAGTGCCTAGCATGCAAGAAGCCCTGGGTTCCATCCCTATGTAGCACATGCACAGAAAAAGCCAGAATTGGTGCTGTAGCTCAAGTAGTAGATTGGTAGAGACAATGCCTAGGCCTTGAGTTCAACTCAAGTACAAGTAACTTCTCATCACCAAGTAACTTCTCATCATCTGCCCTTTCAGAAGTGGAAGTCAGAGTGTCATAGATTTTCCTGACCTGGCTGGTTCACCCTGTGATCCTCAGACCTCAGCCTCCTGAGGTAGGGTGATGGGCCCTGGCTACTGGTGCTTGCTAGGTCAGAAGTGTAATGACATTGACAATACAAGTCAACTACTTATCACAAAGGGCTTGGGGAGCATATTAAGCCTTTCAACAATGGACCATTCAGAACTCTGTAGGAGAAAAGGTTATAATGCTAGAGTCTGAGAGGCTGGGCATATGGATCTGCTACACTTGAACCTTAAGCTCTGACTCCAATTCTGGTGTACATCAGCGTTCATTTTCCAGAGAATGTTCTCCTAAGTAGCAAATGGGAAAAGTGCTTTGATTAACCCTCACTTTTTTCCCATTGTGGGTCTCAAACTCAAGCCTGGGCACTGTCCCTGAGCCCTTCATCTCAAGGAAAACTACCACTTGAGCCACAGCGCCACATAAGGCCTTTTGGTGGTTCATTGGTGATGAGGCTAACAGGCTTTCCTTGCCTAGGCTGTCTTTGAACTGTAGTCTTCAGATCTCAGCCTCCTGAGAAGATAGGGTTCCAGGTGTGGGCCACTTGCATCTGACGTATTGTTTTTGCCAGTGCTGGGGCTTGAACTTACGGCCTGGGTACTGTCTCCGTGCTTCTTTTTCTCAAGGCTAGTGCTCTACCACTTGAGCACTCCCCAGCTTCTGGCTTTTTCTGAGTATGTGGCACTGAGGATTCAAACCCTGGTATTCATGCATGCTGAGCAACTCTCTACCACTAAGCCACATTCCCAGTCCCACCCTTAAAATTTTATGTCTCAACTTGCCAATCCTCAAGGAAAGGCTTTTGAGTATAAATCATTTAAATAAATCCCTATAGGAAGGTGTTAAAAATAAACAAGACAAATACTATATTTGGGAAAGACTCTAAACATATGAAGACTGTGACAATTGCCTCCATTTAATTATGCATCATGTTTCAACACTTAATAAAATATTAATGAAAAATGAGTCAATGTCCTAAATTATTGTATATAATTCTATAATAGATGTGCAAAATGTAATAAATATTATGTGTATAATAATACTAATACAATAAACAATAAGTAAATGAATAAAATATAGAAATAAAGAAATACAAGATCAATAATAAAAAATCATAGCTTGTATTAAACATACACATATAATATATAACATATATTACACATGTACATAAATATTATTTCCCAGGCCCTGGGAACACTACCCTGAATTTCTTTTCCTCAAGGACACTGAGCTTCCCCTTCACCTACGATGCAAAAGAGTTACCCGGATGGTGAGATCAAATCCCAGCAGTGGCAGAATACTAGCCCCAGTTCCAAGACAGTGACTTAATTATTTTTAATGGAAGCAGTTATGTTTATTCAGTTCCATACTGAACATTTTAAAAACAGCAGTGTATAATTTTGTATATCTATTCAGACATCCTTCCCTTACCTGCAAAGTGCTTCTCCGAGCTCTAAAATGTTTCCTTTTTGTACATTTTTTGTTGTAAAAATGTTGTATAGAGGGGTTACAGTTACATGAGCAATGTAATGAGTACATTTACTATTGAGCATTGTTGCCTCCTCCTTTGTTTTCCCTTTGCCATCCCTTCCCTCCCACCTCCACAGCTATGCCCCCACCCCCAGCTGAGGTCAGTGACTTAATTTTTTGTTTTTGGCTTGGCACAGGATTTCAACTCAAGTATTAGAAACTCTGCACTTTCCCTCACATTTCTACAGATGTACCAAGATCCTGAGTTCAAATCCCAGGCTAGGAAAGAAAAGTGGCAGAAATTCCAAACCACGGGGTTGTTTTTCAATTTAGTTAAATAAATAATTAATTTTTTTATTTATTCTTTTTCTTTTTGCCAACCATGGAGCTTGACCTCAGGCCGTGGCAACTCTACCTGTGCTTCGATTGCCTTAGACTGGGCTGCAGCCTCTCAGCCATAGTCAATCTTGGGATCCTAGGCCCAAAGAGCTTGCAGGAAGAAAAAAAAAAATCGGACAGCACAAAAAGTTTCGACCTGCAGAAGACTGGTGGTTTTACATTATTTTTTTCTTTGCAGGGTGACCATCCTGAGTCTGAATGACATGGCTGCAAATTGGAGCTATATTGCTATTCCTGAAGGCTAGTGGGCCATCAGGGAGCCATAGGCAAAATCTGCCAACATAGGCCCTGGGTTAAAAATCTAAGTCCTGACACCTACCAATGGCAGGACATCACAAGAGACTCATTCCTATGCATAGAAATACTGATTGAAAGAGTAGTTCGTGCATCAGTCGAGTCTAAAAGTGGATGTAATAATCCTAGGATGCTGATTCATTTTAATTGATAGTTTATTAAGCATGAAAAGAATAATATTACTTCAAAGGCAGTATAATAAATACCTAAGAGTTGGTAGGAATGTAGTAGGCATCATTCAGTCAGATAGATGGCTCTGCCACTCTTTACCAATATGTATTAATTGTTTACCACCATTTGCCAATCCATGTATCACAGTTTTGGCCAAACCTGGGGCTCCATCTCAGCACCTGGGAACCACCTCACAGCTTCATTGGCTAGAGGCTGCGGTCTTCACCCTTACCTATTCATGAATTGGGCCTGCTAGGCCTTGAGTTCGGTTCCCAGCACTGCCAAAAATTTAATCTTGGAGTAAGAAGCCGAGTGTGACACATGTTTTCCTTTTCTGGGAGAGTCCTGGGTGTCAGGCATGATAGTGAACACATCTACAAATCTAGATGCTATGTGCTAGGAAGTAAACAATGGAAAAAAGGTACATGTGTCATCAGAGTCAATAAAATAAATGGTAAATAAATGAATAAAACAAGAAATGAAATGAATAACCATACCAAATATGATATTGTCTGACTATATGGAAGTATAAATCCTGTCTTTAAAATGTAACTAAAATGTATATAAGGAGTATGTTTTGCAGGACTGAGGCTTGAATTCAGGCCTAGAGAACAAGCCTGACTTTCTTCACTTCAAGTATGGTGTGATTCCCCTAGCCCGGCAGTGATGCCTATTTACCCAGACCTTGAGTTAAAATCCCAGGCCTGGCAGAAAAAATGGCACAAATTGCAAAACAGGGAGAAAAATAATTGTTTGTTAAAACATAGTAATTGTTAAAATTTTTAATTGTTTTATTTTTTTAATTTAATTTTTTTGTTTGTTTTTGGCCATGCACGTGGCTTGAACTCAGATCGTGATGCTCTGTCTCAGCTTCCATCACACTAGACTCGGGTGCAGCCTCCAGAACCAAAGCCGATCCTGGAATCCTAAGACCTGATGTCTGACAGGAAAACAAAATGAAAATGACACTAAAACAAGCCATGAGCTGCACATGGTAGGCAGTTTCTTGGCTTTGGTTCCTTGCATGGTGACCATCCTAGGTCTGAATTATATGGATGCCACGCACAGGTGACCTTTCATTTCTGAAGACTGGCAGACTGTCAGGAAAGCCATAGGCCAACCCCACAACACAGTCCCTGAATTCAAATCCTGGTCCTGACAACTACCAATGGCAGGAGATCCCAAGAGACTCCTGCCTGTGCTTAGAAATTCTGATAGAATGTTATCCAACACATGATTGAATACTTCGTGCAGTTTTTTGGACTCAAATTAGACGAAATAATCCTAGGATGCTGATTGAACACAATTAATGGTTACTTAGGCATGAAAAGAAAAATATTCCTTCAATGGAGGCATAATAACTACCTAAGATTTGGTAGGAATGTAGCAGATGTCATTGAATACTAGATACACGGCTCTGGCACTCTGTACTAATATATATTTATTGGTGTACTACCACCTGCCTATCCACATATGGCTATTTTGGCCACCCCTGGGGTTCGATCTCAGAGCAAGCCATAAATTTCCTCCTGGAGTAAGAAGCCAAGTGTGACACCTGTTTTCCTTTTCTGTGAGAGTGCAGGGTGTCAAGCATGATGGAGAACAAGTCTACAAATCTAAATGCTATGTGATAGGGTGTAAACAATGTAATACATGGTTAGATGTCATCATAGTAAATAAAATAAATGGTAAATAAATGAATAAACCAAAAAGTACAAAGAATGACCACACCAAACATAATATAGACTGAACACCTGTCTGGAAATTCAATCCTATCTTTAAAATACATGTAAGGACTACGTTTTCCAGGGTTGAGGCCTGAATTCAGGCCTAGGGAAGAGGCCTGACTTTCTAATCTTCAAGCATAGAGAGCTTCCCCTTCCTCCAGAGTGCAACAGATTTACCAGACCTCGAGTTCAAATCCCAGGACTTGCAGACAAAAAATAGCATACATTCCAAGCCAGGGAGCTTCATTAGCATTTTTCATATTTTTTAAAGTTCACTTGGCCTTTATTTGATACATTTTGATTTTATAACAAGAGAGTTTTTCAAAAATGGGTTTAAACAGCATAGCACATTGGTGTTTCCATTTTGACCATCTGCCATGAAGAGTGAGAATGAAAATGAGTACATCATTCCTCCCTAGAGGGACAGTTGATGTTATTTCTATTTAGAGTTATTTCTATAACTATAAACTCTCTGCAATTGTATTGTATGAGTTTTCCTCACGCCTACCACAAAATACTCTAGGGGACACCTCATACCACAAAAGGTTGGGTTTCTGAATAAAAACTCACTTCTGTGTGGACAGGAGGTACTTGTAAGCATTATGGGAATAGAGTGAATTTTAAAATGAGAAACTAAAACACTGGGAGTGGGATGAGCATAAGACCCTGGAAGAAAAGGAAGACAAGTTTCCTAAAGCTCAGAAGGTTAGAATTTTATGATCTGTATGAACAAACTGCTTTCTTTTTTTCTTTCTTTCTTTCTTTCTTTCTTTCTTTCTTTCTTTCTTTCTTTCTTTCTTTCTTTCTTTCTTTCTTTCTTTCTTTCTTTCTTTCTTTCTTTCTTTCTTTCTTTTTTGTTGGTGGTGGGGCTTGAACTCTGGGCTTGGCTTCCTGCCTTCAGCTCTTCAACTCATGGCAAGTGCTCTACAGCTTGAACCACAGTGCCATTTCCGGTTTGTTGAAGATAAGCCACAGTGCCATTTCTGGTTTATTGGAGATAAGAGTCTCATGGACTTTCCTTTCCAGGCTGGCTTTGAACCGCCATCCTCAGATCTCAGCCTCCTGAGTAGCCATGATTATAGGTATGGGCAACTGACGCCCAGCACAGGAAAAATTTATTAAAGATTGATTCTGAGGAATGAAACTTGGAATACACTTATAATATAAATAACTTATAATGCCATGGTTAAGGCACTAATTCAGAAGTATTTATTCATTGGCTGCTTTCTTAGTTTATTGAAAGATATATATATATATATATATATATATATACATTTTTAATATATTTACATATATATTATTAAAACATAGCTTTGAAGTGTACCTAAAAGCATATGTGCTCATGTAAAGTTATACAACTGCACAAGCTTGATTTTTTATTTTCAGTTTGGTGGTACCATAAATTAGGTGGGATGTGTGTACTGTTGTTTTGTTCTCTGTTTTTGGAGGATTTCTCTCTGCTTTCTTCCCCTAACCCCCTACTCCGCACTTGAATTGAGCTTGCTCTTTCTTGGCTTGATTGTTCATAGCTGATTTTCCACCACTTCAGCCATACCTGTAGCCTGGCTTTTTGCCAGTTAATTGGAGATGTCATCTCTCAGGCTTTTCTGCCTGGATTGGCTTTGAAACTTCATCTTCCAGTTCTCACCTCTTGAGTAGCTGGGATTACAGATGTGAGCCACTGGGATGCCTATGGATGAATTGGAATTTGTTTGGTGTATTCTTTCTGTTTTTCTAATCATGGGATCATCTACTATAGAATTTCTGTGAATATCCTGGGTCTGAAGTAAGATATATAATACATATGCTAATCTGTATAGTTCTCATAAGATGTAATCCATTTATACATGTTATAAGTGTAATAATAGTCAATGTAAATAATGAATGGATAACTAGTGTAAAAATAAAATAAATACACAGGCAAATAATATGCAGTAAATATAAGTATGTAGATATTAATCATTATTTCAAATGTGGATGAATATTACTTTAACAGGGCTGGGGATTGAATTCAGGCCTAGGGAACAGGACTGAATGGCTTGTCTTCAAAGACGGTGAGTTTCCCCATCCTCCATAGTGCATTAGAGTTACCCAGACTCTGAGTTCAAATTCCAGGCCTGACTGGAAAAAAAAGGCACGAATGTCAAGCTGGGGAGCTTCATTAGTATTTTTACAATTTTTTTTTTCCGTGGGGCTTGAGCTCTGGCCTTGGGCGCTGTCCCTGCGCTCTTCAGCTGAAGGCGAGCACACTAACACTTGAGCCACAGCACCACTTCTGGTTTTCTAGTGCTTTATTGGAGATAAGAGTCTCATGGGCTTTACAGCCTGTGTTGGATAAAACCACAATACTCAGCCTCTTGAGTAGCTAGGATTACAGGTGTGAGCCACCGGCGTCCAGCTATTTTTAATATTTTAATTTTTTTGATTGATTGATTGCCAATTACGGGGATTGAACTGAGGTTGTGCCAAGACTGCCTGAGATTCCATCAACCTAGGCTGGGATGGTGCAGCCTCTGGACCCACAGCCGATCATGGGTTGGTATGCCTCGGGGGCTGACAGGAAAACAAAATGAAAACAGCACCGAAGAAAACGGCGATCTGTGGAGGGTAGGTGGTTTCTTGGTTTTCCTTCCTTGAATGGTGACCATCCCAGGTCCAAATGACACGGCTGCAACCTGTAGGTCACTTGACACTGCTGAAGGCTGGCAGGCTGGCAGCGAAGCCATAGGCCAACCTGAACACCTAGGTCCTTAGTTTGAATCCGGGTCATGCCACTTACAAAGGGCTGCGGAGCCTAAGAAACTATTGCCTATCCATAGGAGCACCAGAGGAATATGAACAATGTCATGGTTGGATGAGTAGTTCATCAATCAGTCTAGCAGAAAATTAGACCCAATAATCACAGGACACTGACTAATTTTAATTCATAATTTATTATGCACTAAAAGAATACTATTGATTAAATGGAGTCCTCACTAAAGACCTGAGAATCCGTAGGAGCATAGTATGTGTCATTGAATACTGAATAGACATTTCTGGCAGTATATAAATATCTAAATTTATATTTATTTGTATACCGTCATCTACCTATAACATTTTTGCTATTTTGGCCAAACCTGAAACTTGTTCCCAGGTCTTGGGATCCACTTGGCACCTGCATGAGCTTGATGCTGCCGTGCTGACACTCATCCCTTCATGAATTGGGCCTCCTAGTCCCTCAGTCAAGGTCCCATCATTGCCAAAAGCTTCTTTCTGGTGTAAAATTCCATGTGTGACACCTGTTTTCCTTTTCTGTGCAAGTGTTGGGTGTCAGGAATGATGCACATGTTATGTCTGCAAAGCTACATGCTATGGAATAGATTGGAACAAATGTAATAAACATTATAGGTATACTCACAGTCCATAAAATAAATGCTAAATCAATCAGTCAATCAATAATAATAAAATATAATGAATCACTCCAACAAACACGATTTAAAATGAATATAGAGATATAACTCAAATATTTAAAATGTCTATAAATGTTACATTTTTCAGTACTGGTACTTGAATTCAGGCCTAGGGAAGAGTTGAGAAGTTCATGCAAGATTCACATAGGAAATGATCTTAAGAGTACCTGAAGTGTGACAATAATAATTATCTTCAGGAAATTTAGGCATTGGGAAAGATCCAAGAATCAGTAGTCCCATGGAAGATAGGATATAGGATTCCAACACAGCTCACCACATTTCTAACTCTATACAAACAGGCCTTTATTAGGATATTAATTTCAGCTTATGAATGGATGAATATGGTGTTCCACCCCCATCCTGGGGCTACATCTAAGGTCCTGGGTATGGTCTATCTCCTCAGTGGCTCACAGGCTTGTGTGCTCATGTGGACCCATTTGGCAGTTGGTTCTGCTAGGCCCTGAGTTCAAGTTCCAGCACTGCCAAAAGGTTCATCCTGATGTGAGATGCCAAACCTTGCAGATGTTTTCCTATCCTGTGCAAGTCCTGGGTCACAGCTAGGATCTAGAAAGTATAGGCAACTCTATACCCATGGGAAAAGGTTGTCATCCATGTGAGCACAGTTATATATGTCATCCTATACTCAATAAAATACACAATACATAGATGAATAAGACACAAAATAAAAAGATTAACTACACTGAAAACAAGGTGCATACCACACCTGTATGTAAATAGAGATCCTATGTTTAAAAGAGGTGGGCTTGTCCAGTGCTGGGGCTTCAAATCAGGCCCAGTACCATGTCTGACCTTTTAGTCTTCAAGGACAGTGAGCTTCACCTTCCCCCACAGTGCAATAGAGTTACCCAAACCTGTGTTCAAATCTAAGCTCTCGCAGTAAACTGGCACAAATTCTCAGCTAGGGTTCTTCATTCATAGTTTTTTCATTTTTTTTTTTTTACCAGATCTGGGGCTTGAACTCAAGTCGTGGCAACTCTGCCTCAGCTCTGATCCTCCTAGGCTGCAGCCTCTGGACCCACAGCCCATCCTCGAACCCTTGGACTCTGGGGTTTGCTGGAAAAAAAAAACCTTCGAGGGGAAAAAAAGCGGAGGAAATTCCACCTGGCTCTTTTATGTTTATTTTCCTTTGCATGGTGACCATTCTGGGTCAGAACATGGCTGCCTGCAGAGTGAAGGTGACCTGGCATGGCTGAAGGCCTGCTGATTTTCCATGGAGCCACAGGCTAACCAGAGAGTGAAGGCCCTGAGGACGAATCCCAGTCAGCCCTGTTACGATGAGGGAATGTCTGGAGATCCTGGGACACTCGTTTCCAGACCTAGGAAGAGTCGTGGAATGCAATCAATCTCATCCTTTAATGAGTAGTTCCTGCTTGATGCGAGTAAGAAATGATGGTCAAGACTCATGGGGTATCGATTATTTTTAATGAAGAGTTGATGAAACATGAGCATAATCATCACAGTCATGAAATGGAGGCATTGAGGAAGATCCAAGAATCGTTAGTCACAAGGTAGATTGGATTGCATCACTGGTCGCCATCACTGCGGGGCTCAATCTCAGGTCTTGGGAATGGCCATAGCTCCTTAGTGGCTCAAAGATTGGTGTGCTTACCTGAACCTATTCGCCTATTGGGCCTGGCAGTCCCCATGTCAGATCCCAGTACTGCCAATAGATGAATCCTGATGTGAGAAGCCAATCGTTGCACCTGTTTTTCTGTCCTGTGAAAGTCCTGGGTCTCAGCTAGGATGCAGTATGCTATATAGGCAACTCTATATTCATGGGAATCAGTTGCCATCCATGTCAGCACAGTTATAGCTGCCATCATATGCAATAAAATACAAAATGCATCCATGACTAAGACACACAATATAAAGAATAACAACACTGAATGCATGATGCATTCTACATCTCTATGTAAAGAGAAATCTTATGTGTAAAGCAGGTGAGCATATGATTTTTGCCAGTACTGGGGCTTTAGTTCAGGCCCTAGGACTAGGTCTGACCTTGTAGTCTTCAAGAATGGTGAGCTTCACCTTCCCCCACAGTGCAACAAAGTTACCCAGACCTGAGTTGGAATCTCAGAGGTGACAGAAAAAGGTGAGAATTCTGAGCCAGGGTGTGTTATTATTATTATTATTATTATTATTATTATTATTATTATTATTATTATTATTATTATTATTATTATTATTATTGCCAAGCATGGGATTTGAACTCAGTTCATGACAACTCTGCCTCAGCTTCAATCACCTTAGGCTGATAGGCTCCCATGGGCCCGTAGCCAATTGTGAGATCCTAGGCTCTGAAGTTTGCAGGAACAAATGACAGAAAAATGACAGAAAAAATGTAGCAGGATGGATTTTTTAATATTTTCTTCTTTTGCACGGTGACCATCCTGGGTCTGAATTACACGGCTGCAAAGGGTACTTCACCTTGCATTGGTGAAGGCTAATGTGCTATCACGGAAGAAGTAGGCCCAGGTGGCAACATAGGCCCTGAGCTTGAATACTGGTACTTACACCTACCAGTGGGGGGAGATTCCAAGATACTTGTTCCTATGCATGGGAATAACAGTGAAATATTAGCAAACTCATGATTGAATGAAAAGTTTCTGCTTGTATTGCTCAAGTCCAAAATAAGTTTCCTTGATCCTAGGAGGATGTTTCATCTTAATGAATGATTTATTAAGCATGAAAAGAATACTGGTCCTTCAATGGTGGCATAATAAATACCTAAGATGTAGTAGGAATGTAGTTGATGTCATTGAATCCTAGGTAGATGTCTCTGGCACTCTGTACAAATATATATTTATTGGTGTTCTACCACCTGTCTACCCCTGTATGGCTATTTTGTCTAGCCCGATGGCGCAATCTCAGGGTCTGCAAATTCCCTGGCAGCTTCATTGGCCATGTTGACACACCGATTCAGGGTCTGAATTGGGTCTGCCAGGCCCTGAGTTCAGATCCCAGCACTGGCAATAATTGGATCATGGAGTAAGAAGCTGAGCGTGATACATGTTTTCCTTTTCTCTGAGAGTCCTGGGTGTCAAAGATGATGGAGAACACATCTACAAATCTGGATACTATGTGAGGGTTATCATCAATATCATAAATGGAATGTGTGTCATCACAGTCAATAAAAAATCTCATATCTAAAATATACTTGGAACTCAAAAAATTAAATCCCCCAACAACAAATCCTCAAAGAAACAACTGCCCAATAAATAAGTGGGTAACAATTTAAAGAGAAACTTCTCTGAAGAGGACAGAAGGATGGCCAATAGACACATGAAGAAATGCTCAACCTCCCTAGCCATAAAAGAAATGCAAATCAAAACAACATTGAGATACCACCTCACCCCAGTTAGAATGGCTAGAATCAAGAACTCTAATAACAACAGATGCTGGAGGGGATGTGGACAGAAGGGAATTTTACTGCATTGTTGATGGGAGTGTAAACTTGTTCAAACACTTTGGAAAGTAATATGCAGGTTCCTCAAAAGACCCTACATACATCTCCCCGATGACCCAGCAATCCCACTTTTGGACATTTACCCAAATGTTTACAAACAAGACCACACTAAAGCTACCAGCACGACTATCTTTATTGCAGCACTATTTACTATAGCTAAGATATGGAACCAACCCAGATGCTCCTCAGTAGATGAATGCATCAGGAAAATGTGGTATATATACACAATAGAATTCTATGCCTCCATCAGAAAGAATGACATTGCCCCATTTATTAGGAAATGGAAAGATTTGGAAAAAAAATTATATTAAGTGAAGTAAGCCAGGTCCAAAGAAATATAGGTCCCATTTTTTCCCTTATTTGCAATATCTAGAATATGTCTGAGTCAAGCAGAAAAGGTCAGATAAGGTGATGATAGGGAAATGAACCCTAAGATATGTACTCAAATGTTTTTTTTCTTTCTTGGGATTGTTTCTAACACATTTATAAGTTTATTTTTTGTTGCTTTGTATGTCCCTTCCCCACAGTATAACCCCTGCTTTCACTGTATTTGATGTAGGGATAATTTGTGGAGGGGAAGGGGAAAAACAAATCATTTAAATAGGGATAGAGATGGACCCATTGCAACAATGAGATGTACAAGTCGTTATGTGGAAAATGAACTTTACAACTTTGGTGCAGTGGGGTGGGGGCAGAGTGGGGAAGATTGTGGGGGGGGGCTGGGAGGAAGATGGGAAGGGATGGGAAGGGGAAACAAAGGAGGAGGCTACAATGCTTGATAACACATGTACTCATTATCTTGACCATGTAGTTGTAACCCCTATGTACAGTATTTTCAAAATAAAAAAATAGAATATAAATGAATAAAACAAAAATACAATAAATAACCACAACAAACAGGATATAGACTGACCATCTATATGTAAGTACAAATCCTACCTTTACAATGTATATAAATAGAATGTTTCGGGTTGGGTACTTGAATTCAGGCCTAAGGACCAGGCCTTACTTTCTTGTCTTCAAGCATGGTGAGCTTCCTCTTCATCCACAGTGCTTCAGAGTTACCCAGGCATTAAGTTCAAATTCAAAGGTAGGAGAAACGGCGTGAATTGCAAGCCAGGGAGCTACTTTTTTTTTTTTTTTTTTTTTTGCTTTTTTTTTGCCAAACAAAGAATTGAACTCAGGTCATGGTAACCGTGCCTCAACTTTCATCACCATAGGCTGGGGTGCAGCCCCTGGAAACACAGCCTATCCTGAGATCCTAGAACTTCAGGCCTTGTGCCGGGCAGGGGGGTGGGGATAGGAATGGGGGGGATGCACAGAAAAAAAATGGTGGGATGATGTTTTTTCCTTTTCTTCTTTTGCACCGTGGCCATCTCGGTCTGAGTGATCCGGCTCCAAAGGATACTTCACCTTGTATTGCTGAAGGCCTGCAGGCTACCTGGGAAGCCATAATCCCGAACAATGGCACCAGTGGCTCTCACCAGTCCTCCTTCATACTTACAAGGCTGTGATAGCAGGATCATGGTCAAAGTCACCCTAGGCAGGAAAGTCCTTGAGACCCCTGTCCAACCTCAATGCCAACAAAGCCAGAAGTAGAGTTGTGTGGCTCCAGTGGTAGAGGGCTAATCTTGAGCAAGAACAGCTCATGGACTGTGCCCAGATCCTGAGTTCAAGTTTCAGGACGGGCAAAAAACAGACATAAAAAACAATCTGTGCAGCCATCTGGATAAAGCAGGTCTCACTCTTGTCCCCAACTGGATTGGACAGAGTTTCCTGGTAAAGGGGCAGCTGTCATCTTGACTCCATCCATTCTGTCTGTATCAAAGCATTCCGGGCACACCCCCATTCTTTCATGGTTCTTTTTGACCAATGGGATACAAGAATAGTGGCCATGCCCACATTCCATGCTTCCCAGTAGCACCTGGATTCCCTCTGTTGGGTGACACCACTACCAGCAGTTGAGGAAGGTAGAGGTGGCTGAGTGGTGAGCACGAGACTCCATGTGACTTTGAGGTAGAGTAGGAAATGACATTCTAGTCGGTGAGTGGGAGAAAAGAGGATTTCCTAGAGACTGGGAACATAGCCAGCCCAACTTTCCCATTCCGGCTCTCAGATGTCTGAAACAGTAAGACTCAATGAGAGAACTGTGGGCAAGAAACTTCCCCAAGAACACCAGCAGTATCCTCCCGACAGACCTGACATTCAAGATAACAAAGAACACGAAAAAGGGAGGGATCCCCAAGACAAACACCACTGGGGAGCCGGATTGAATGGAGAGTCTGGCCAAAGGTGATGCCAACCATGGGCCTCCCCTGCCTTTGCACTCAGTCACAGCCACCAGGATCCAGACTGTCAAGGGTCCCAATACCACCAAGGATCCACAGAGTTGCTACCCGCATGTAGTGCCCACCCTGGACCACAGAAAAGAAGAAACCAGGTACTCTGTGCCAAGATCCAACAACTGAATCAGGGAAAGACAGACCCACAGGATCAATGGGAGTAAGATAGGGAGAAGATAGCCCAGATACATGCAGCACCAAAAATGGAGGTAGAGATCCACAAGGCACCCATATAATGGTTGGTTTCAGCAGAAAGCGATTTACAATGTGCACTGGCCCAAGTGCAGCTGGCCACTGATGACAGATAAAGGGAGCAGGAAGCTCTCACCAGCTGCCTGCAAGCTACAGAGTTGCCCATGGAAGAGCTGGAGATAGAGGCTTCTGTGGTCACTGCTGCAAAGAAGGAGATCAAAATGTTCTTCGAACAGCTGAATGATGTGACCCTTCAGCTCTAGGAAAAGACCAGAAGCTAAAATGTCCTGGAGCAAGTGAACACAGAGTTGCAGGAGAAGGTGGAAGTGCTGTGGATACAGAGGAGCAACGTGAAGAAGAGAATATGCAAGTTCCAACAAGCGCTGGAGGGGCGTGCAGTACTAAAGAGACTACTGGACAACCTGAGCTGGCTGGTGACCACAGCTTATATGGAGAGAGACACCTTCATGGAGGACTGAGCATTGAGAGGTCCGCACGAAAGGAGGAGGCATGTTGGCTGACCCAATGGCTGAACCAACTGACAGAGGAGAAGGAATGAGGGCCAAGGCATGTGTTGGATCTAGGGAATGAGCTGCGGAAACTGAGAAGGAAGCTGATAAAGCCACAGCCCCCCGCGGGACCATCTCAGGCCAAGTGGCATCTGCAAGCCCAGGCCTACAGCAAGGAGATGGAGTTGAAAAACCTGGAGGAACAACTTCACATCCAGGTCGAGGAAAGCCAGTCTCAGTCTTCAGAACATGGAGCAGCAGGAGCAACTGCAGAGACTGGAGGAGAAAGCCTAGGATCAGCAGGAGATCCCTGAGACGCCACATGAGCATGTGTGTGGGATGGACAACCAGAGGAAAAACTGGCCCTGCTGTGGGAAGCTCTCCACAGGGTGAGCAGTGAGAAGGAGAAGCTCGCCAGCATCCTGGACTCAGAACAGCAGATGAAGAAACATCTGTGGGAACAGTAGGACTGCTCAGAGGAGAAGATAGGCAAATCTGTAGTAGTGGCTGAGAGAGACAGCCAAGCAGCTCACGAGCAGCAGGAGCAGTCCCTGGGCCAGTGCAGGAGTTCAGAGCCTCCTGTGAATGGCACCTTGTCTCCAATGAGTGAATGTGCTCTGAGAAGGAGGCCCTGCAGCAGCACATAGAGAGGCAGACCCAGCTTCTGGAGCAGCTGAAGCAAGTGCAGGGCTCACCAAACTGGAGGGACCAGGTGATGTCCCCAAAGTGGCAGGACACTCTCAAGTGCCTGGAAGCCACCAGATCACAGGAGGAGTGCCTGCAAGCCCAGCTGAGCTTCTTGGCTTTCCCTGGGGAAGGGGAAGGCATAAGCCCTGCAGAAACAAAAGATAAGGAGGTGATTCATTGCCTCCCGCCCCAAACTTGATGTGACCATCACAGAGGATGGAGATGTCCCCCAGACCAAGAGTGACATGGCTCTGAGAGCGCTCTTGGAGGATGAGATCCACAGGGGGAAACTCCTGCCACAAGAATGGCGGGCCAGCTGCAGGCACCCTCTGGCCAACCCAGCAGCTCAGTACTAGACTGAGCTGGAGCCACAGGACCTCAGCCCCATGAGCTGCCACCACAGCATGCATGGGGATGGGAAGCGGGATACATGGGCATCTGAAAAAAAAATCTGCTTTGTCCATGACCTGCCTGATGAGGTGCACTTCCAGAGTCCAGCAGGTGAGCTCCCATTTGATGCAGCCAGCTGTCAGCACACATCCGAACTATCGAGGAGTCCCTCATGGTGTGCAAAGAGCAGATGTTGGTCCTGAATGAGCTGTGTTGGGAGAAAGCCCAGTGCTTGCACAAGCTGTCCTAGGAGATGCTGGAGAAGAGGAGAGTGCTGCAGGACCTGCTGTCACTCCTCGCAAGGGAAGGCACAGACAGCAGTCTCCAGATGCCAGCACAAGCTGAGCCCCCCACCACCAACACTGCTTCAGAAGCCTCAGTGCCTGTGGTGGTTGAAATGAGGGAGGAGCAGAAAGGTTTTGAAGAATTGCAACTTGAAGACAGCATGGAAACTGCCAGAGGAGAGGTAAGAGTTCCTGACCCCTTAGTGGACTCCCCCAAGGACCATGTCCTGCCCTAGATGCCCCACACCTAGATCAGCCCACAGCTCCCAGGCTCAGGAGAGGAGTGCTCTCTCACTTTCTCCTGTAGACTGATGCAGATGATGACTCTCTATGTGACATACTGACTCTCAAAATCCTTGGCAGCCACCAGAAGTAGGTGGCCAAGTGGCTTTCTCTCAGGCCTCCATCTGCCGGGCAACAGGAAGGATAAACTGAGGGTAGGGTAGGGCAGAGGCTGCAGGGAGTTGGCCCAAACTCAAGGGACATCTAATGGCCAATTGGTGGCCAGGAAAGAGACCCATGTTATCACAAAGAATAAATTGTTTTCAAAGCAAAAAAAAGGCCTAAAAACCAAGATTTGTTCTTCCAGCCTTGGGGCTTGAACCCATGCCTAGCCACTGTCCCTGAGCTCTTTCTGATCAAGGCTGGTCCCACCTCCCCTTCCACTTTTTCTGTGTGGAATAGAACCCAGAGCTTCAGGCATGCTAGGTGAACACTCTACCACTAAGCCATATTCTCAGCTACGATGATTCTCCCCCTTCCCAAACCCATATGGCCATTCCTCAGATAAATAGGAAGTAAGGGATAAGATGAATATGAAACACGAGTCTGGTTCACCCCAAAATATTCCCCTTAACACTCTTCCCACACCCTTAGTTGAAGTTTCTCTTCTACCATTGAGGGATGAGAGAGGGAGAGGGGAGTCCCAAGAGAGTACCAAAAACTGGCCCCCTGAGTCCCACATCCTTCCCCACACAAGTAGTCCTCCAGATTCCGATCTTACCTGCCTCAAAGTGAAGTCTGCACTTGTCTCCCCACCACTGTAAGGCTCAGGAAGAAATAAAGGTCAGCCATGGCCTCAGCCGACACCCAAGGTGGAAGTTCTAGTCCCAGACCTACTTCCACCTCTGACTGCCCCTAGTTAGGCCAGACTCACCACTCACCACTATGTTGGTGGTGATGACCTCATGGATGGATTCCAGGAAGAAGGTCTATGGCAGAGCAGAAGCAGCAGAGTGAGCAGGGCAGAAGGAGGTGGGGTGATTGCTCTGGGATCTTCCTTGGTGCCCTCCCATCCAGCCAGACCCCATGGTGACCCAAAGCAAAGACAAGGCCAGGGGGTGAGACAAGATAGAGGAGCACAGGACTAAAGGAGGTACTGCTTTGTCTTAGAGAACTTGATTAATTCCAATTATAATTAATTCCAATTATATTTGGCCCATGCCAATCACAAAGACAGCATGCAATGCCTCCCTTGTTGTTGTTGGCTGTGAGCACTGTCCCTGAGCTCTTTTTCTCAAGGCTGGCACTCTACCACTTAAGCCACAATGCCACTTTTGTTTTCTGATGGTTCGTCGATAAGAGTCTCATACACTGTCCTGCCCAGACTGGTTTGGCACCATGATCCTCCAGATCTCAGCTTCTTGAGTAGCTAGGATGACACGCATGAGCCACCAGTGCCCAGTATGTGATGCCTTTTGAAGGCATCTTGGAGAGACTGTAAAGGAGCCCCACAGAGCCTGGATAGACCATGACCCAATGAAGGAGCTGGGATGGGGAAAGGTTAACTTTCTAGCCATTCTGTTCCCCCAAAATTGAAGATGCCAAGTGATGTTGTTTGTACTAAACACCTGGGCCAGCAGCCACCAGGCTTATTGTGGAAAAAGTAGAGAATACCCAAAGACTGCAGTGTAGAAATCTCTGATTTTGCATGCATATGGTGTGTGTGTGTGTGTGTGTGTGTGTGTGTGTGTGTGTGTGTGTGTGTGTGAACTCAGGGCCTAGGCTCTATCCCTGAGTTTTCTTGCTAAAGGCTAGTGCTTTGCCACTTGAGCCACAGCCCCACTTGCTTTTTGATGGTTAATTGTAGGTAAAAGTCTCAAGGACTTTCCTCTCCAGGGTGGCTTTGAATCATAATGGGGGCCCCAGGGAAGCAAGAGTAAACACAACTCCCAAGCACTATCCCTATGGTGGGCTACTCCTGCCCCCTGGTGGCTACACGCAGAACATGCGGCCCCATGATATTATCCTCTAGAGTTCAATTTGGGGAAGTGAGCAGAGCCAAGCTGACTTTTGCTCACCCTGATTGCTGATGCCAGAGCAGGTCTGTTCAACACGAGGCCAAGAGAGCTCCAGGAAGCCCAGCTTTCCAGGGACACAAGGAAGGGAGAGGTCAGCTCCAGGTTGACTAAGAGCTTTTGCCCACAGATACCCCAACTTGTCCTTACTTATCACCATAAAACCTGTGAAAGAAAAACCCAAAAAACAAAATTGGATTTGTGCCTCCATGTGGTAGAGCTCTAGCATTGAACCAAAGAGCTCAGAGACAGGGCCCCCAAGCTTTCAATTCAAGACCCCCAGCTGACCTTCCCCCATAAAACACAGGCTGTCTAAATGTGATCTAGTAGGATTTGTGCAATGTTTCTGAAGAATGGTGATACTGAAGAAAGCACCTTAATTCTAATGACAGCTGAACTTGTGACATACAGCTATGTTCTGAGTCCTTCACAGGGCGCTATTTGCTGGGTCCTTCCCACCTGGGGGTTTTGTGTTGAGTCCTCAAAAAGGTGCTGTTTGGTGAGCCATCACAAAGGGTGCTATGTGCTGAGTCCCTGAGAACAGTGGGCCGTCCTGGGTTTTTCAAAGGGTGTTGTATGCTGATTCCATTACACAACATACTGTATGCTGAATCCTTCAAAAGGTGTGGTGTGGTAATGCATCCCTAAGGGTCCTGCTATGTGCTGAGCCCTTGAGGAGAGAGGGATGAGGTGTTTTTTGAGTGCCATGTGCCGAGTCCTTTACACAGGGGGCTCTGTACTGTCCTTCAAATGGTGCTGAGTGCTGAGTGCTTCCACAGTGTGGTATGTGCTGAGTCCTTCAAAATTGTTCTGTGTGCTGAGTTTTTTGAAGGATGTTGTGTACTGGGTGTTTTACACAGTGTGCTTCAACACAGAGTGTGATGAGTCCCTGGGAAAGAGTGCTATGTGCTGAGTTTTTCAAAGCATGCCATGCACTGAGTCCTTTAAACTGGGAGCTATGGACTCCCTCCTTCAAAGTGTGCTGTGTGCTGAGTACTCTACCCAGCATACTACATGCTGAGTCCTTCAAAGGGAGCTGTGTGCTGAGTCATTTACACAGGGTGCTTTGTGCTGATTTTGGAAGAGTGCTGTGCGCTGAGTCATTCCAAAGGGTGCTATGTTCTGAGTTCTTGAGAGATGGTTAAACCCAACACACACACACATACACAAACACACATACACACACGAGTGTCACCATGCACCTGCTTGGTGTGTGGAGTGGAGGGTGATGGAGGAGAGTCTCCTCCAGTGGTGGGGCTGAGGGGAGATTCGATCCCTGGGCCGGTACTGGGGGTGGGGGTTTGGTGCTGAGCTGAGGTAATGCTGCAATTGCCATGGTCTAGAAGCCTCAGGGCCCAGTCAGGGCTGCAATTGTGGCCAGGGGTGGGGGCGGGCCCAGGGAAGAAGGGGCGGGGCCCAGGAGGACACTTTGGTGGCAGCAATGGCCAGGAGCCCATGGGGGCAGGGGTGTGTGTGCAGCAGGGGCGGGGTGGCCCAGTAGAGGAGTGTGGGGCCCAGAGAGAGCTGGGAGAAGAGCGAGCACAAGTACTAGCGCCCATGGAAACGGCTTCAGTGGCTGGAGGCTGCTCTGATCATAGTGTGGGTCCTGGCCGGGAGCGCAGAGCATGCAGAGCCTGCAAGGCAGGCACATCGCCACATGCAGCCCCTCGGAGGCGCCCAGCCATGGTGGCCCTGAGTCTGAGGTCCTGGTGCAGGGAGCACGGCAGAGGCAGTGGTTGCTGAGGCGGCAGCCACAGGTTAGGAGGCCGCTGAGGCTGCGGTGGTGGCTGAGGAGGAGCAGAGGCTGTGTGCAGCTCCACCACGTGCCCATGCTCCTTTTCAAACATGGTGCTGCTGGCTCAGACCCAAGGAGCCTCTAGCAGTCACCTGGCGTAGCTGTTGTGCCCACAGACTCAGGGCACGCACCCGGAGTCTCAGCCTACAGCTTCTCCCAGCAGTTCACGTGAGTTGCCGACCTGCGCTCCCGCACTCCATGAACTCCCCCCCTAAACCCGTCCCCCACTCTACCCTTCCTCCCCACCCTCGCGAACCCCGACCTTTGCCTCTTGCCTCCCCCTTCCTTTCTGCCTGTGCCTCCTCCTGTGCCCCACAGTCTGTCCTGGCTGTGCCACAAATGCACCCCAGGGGTCGGGGGTGGAGGTGGGTGTCCACCCGGGGATCCCCCCCTCATCCCTAGTGGCCAGTGTTCCAGGAAAAATGGAGCTGCAGGGATGGGGAGGTGGGGGTAAAACAGAGCCCCTGGTCTGGAGCAGTGGGAGCCACACAGCTGTGCATCTGCACCCTTCCTCTCCCTGGTCGGTACCTTGTGGCTTTAGTCAGAGGTGGGGAGCTGCACCTCCACACCTGCCTTCTCAGTTCTTTTCCCTTTTGCTGGGCAGGGGGGTGTTGGATGTAGAAGATAGACCCCGTTGTTGTGTGAGCCCTGTCTTCTGTGCTCAGTCACCCTTTCACCTGAGGACATTCCTAGAAGAGCCCACTAGAGAGGTGAGGGCACTGGGGTCAGATAGAAGGTGGGTATTTGGGAGGGAAACACACCCCCTCTGACACACATACAAACGGCCTGTACCCCCAAACCCAGCATTCAACAGTTCTGACTGGGTAATCACATTTCCCAGTTCTGCCAGCTTCTTCTAGTGCTCCCAGTCTATCCATGAAAGAATGGTTTTGGATGCTGGTGACAAAGTCTGACGTGTAGGGTTACATTTGGTTTGTGTTTTGATGAGTTGGGTTTTCCCTTGGTATAAGAAGGTGGCTGCATGAGGAGGCTACAATGCTTGATAAGAAATGTACTCCTTATCTTGCCCATGTAATTGTAACCCCTCTGTACAGTATTTTCACAATTAAAAAAGAAAGAAAGAAAACAGCTGACAAAAAAATAAAGGTTGGGTGTAGCCGGGCGCTGCCAGTGGCTCATAACTGTCATCCTAGCTACTCAGGAGGCTGAGATCTTAGGATCACTGTTCAAAGCCAGCTTGGGCAGGAAAGTCTGTGAGACTTTATCTCCAATTATCTCCAATGAACCACCAGAAAATTGGATGTGGAGCTGTGGCTCCAGTAGTAGTGTGCACACCTTCATCTGAAGAGCTGAGACCCTGCTGGCAGGCTCAAAGTTCAAACCCCATAACCTACAATCAAATAAAAGGTAGCTGAATTTTCTGCATAACAGTGTGTACAGTAGAAATGCCATGATGTGTTGTAAACCATTCCAGACATGTGAGAAGCTCTGAGTTTTGTCTACAGTTGGTCTGATGATGGTAGTGCCATCATCTCTGGGGTGGAATATTCAGGGTGCTCAGGGACTGCTGAGGCTTTGGGCTACCACTGTCTGTGTATCTGTGTGTTCATGTGTCTTTTGTCTGTGTGTGTCTGTGTCTGTGTGTTTGGATGTAGAAGATCTGGGCCTTGAACTCAGGGTCTAGGTGAAGTTTCTATGCTTCTGTGCTCAAAGCTAGAGCTCTAACACTTGAGCTGCAGCTCCATTTCTGGCTGTTTGGTGGTTCATTGGAGATAAGAGCCTCACAGACATTTCTGTGCTGGCTGGCTTTGACCTCAGCCTCCTGAGTAGCTAGGATGAAAGAACCAGTGACATATTTGTGTGTGTGTGTGTGTTTTCCTCATCTTTCTCTCTCCCCTTCCTGGGTGCCTGTCTGCCTCTTTCTGACCTCGGATGGTGCCCATCCTCCACACCGACCTTGCCTTTAGCCTCCTATCTGGGTCTACAATGAGTCCTAAATTGCCAGAGACTTGAGTTCAAGTTTTTCTTGGGGGCTCAAGTCCAGCTGTCCAAATCTTTGGCTGCCTGCAGGGGATTCTGGGTCAACCGGGCCAGCTGCAATTGTCTTCCTGTCTCTGGGTGGGGAACTCAGACATGGATGTCCTGCACTTTTCCTCAGCTAGACCTCTGGCTGCATGTCCCTCTCAGCAGGCTGGCTTTGGAGTGGGGGCAGGGGGTTGCTGGTGGCTCTGGCCAACTCCAGCTTGATAGCGGACTGAAGGCAGCCCAAGCAAGGAGGATTTCGGGCTGCATTGGAGTTGAGGCCAAGGTGGCTTGGAAGTGTCTGTTGGTGTCTAGGAAATGTCAACATACTTTATTGCAGGTAAGTCTATCTTCTAGTCCCCGCTGGGCCTCGCAAATCCTTCTAGAGAATTATGGATGCCCAGAATACAGAGGCACAGACTTTAGATTCCTGGGCCAGGGAATTGGGGGAGGAGAGACTGGTATGGCCAATACCTCAATGTTCTGGGGCATTAGCCTTGACCTGGGTATGCCCCCCTTCTGTACATTCACTTCTTAACCCAGAGCTGGCCAGAAACAGGCCATTTGTGGTGGTGCTGTAGAAGTGGCAGGAGTGGAATTGAGATCTAGGATGACCAAAATCTCCATTGATGGCCTGAGGGAGGGGCGGGGGGGAAGGTATCTTTAAAAAAAAACCTCTTAGAGCTGGAACTCAGGGCCTAGGCACCGAGCTTCCTTTGCTCAAATGTAACACTCTACCACTTGAACCACAGCTCACATTTCATCTTTTTCAGTAGTTTAGTGGAGAGAAGTGTCTCATGAACTTTCCTGCCTGGGCTGGCTTCAAGCTGCCATCTTAAGAGCTCAGCCTCTTGAGTAGCTAGGATTGCTGGTATGAGGCACTGGCACCTGCTAAAGATGTTTGTGTGTGTGTGTGTGTGTGTGTGTGTGTGTGTGTGTGTGTGTGTGTGTGTGTGTGTTTGTGTGTGTGTGTGTGCGTGTGTGTGTGTGTGTGTGTGTGTGTGTGTGTGTTTGTGTGTGCGTGTGTTTACCAGGGCTTGAACTCAGATCCTTGGTGTTATCCTTTTTCTTGTTTGCTCAAGGCTCTTGCTCTACCACTTGCACTACAGTAGCTCTGCTTCCCAGCTTTTTGGTCATTCATTGGAGATAAGAGTCGGCCAGGGCTTGAACTCAGAGTCTGGGCATGTTCCTGAGTTTCTTTTGGTCAAAGCTAGCACTCTTATCACTTAAGCCACAGTGCCACTTTTGGCTTTTTCTGTTTCTGTGATACTGAGTAATCAAACCCAAGGCTTCCTGCGTGCTAGGTAAGCACTCTACCACTAAGCCACATTCACAGCCCAAGGCTCACTTTTGACAGGAACTATGAGGGTGGGATTTATTGGTTTACCCCTTTTGGTGCAGAAATCGCTGGCTATTTCATACCTTTGCCAAGATTTGGGACCAGCCTGTGACTCGACAATGAGGAATGGTGAATGAGGGATAGCCACCAGCCTCCAGCAGAGTAGGCTCACATATCCTACAGAGGGATAGAGAATATGGAGCCAGAACTTTGACAACTCCTACAGCGTAGGAACTGTGGTCTCCCTGGAGGCAGTTTCTGGCTGCTAGGTGTCCTGATGGGACATCTCAGCCAGAACATAAGGCACTTGTTGCACAGGCAACGCCGGCGGGGCTTCAGTTATTAAATGGCAGAGAAGGATGCTTTGTTTAAGCTGCTGGCTCAGACTTAGGATTCTCTGAGGACTTGCCCAAGTTGGGGGGATGGACATGGGCAACCTGCTGAATGCCCATCATCCATACATCATCCATCCATACACAGAGACATGGAGGTATTTCCTCCTTTTTGGGGGGGGAGCGTGAGGCAGGTCCAGGGTTGTACTATGAACCTAGGCCTGTCCTTGAGCTCCTTTTGCTCAAGGATAGCACTCTGCCCTTGAGCCACTGCCCCACTCATGGTTTTTTTCCCCCTGTGATCTCTTAGAAAAAAGAGTGTTGTGGACTTTCCTGCCCTGGATGAATTCAAATTGGCATTCTCTACATCTCAGCCTCCGGAGGAGTTAGGGTTATAGTCAGGAGCCACTGACACCTGGCTTTCTTTTCTTCTTGTTGTTCTCTTTTTTAATCGTGACAATCTGAAATCTTCACGGTGTCATTCAAGTGGTTTGCATTCAAAGTAATCTACCTAGGCCTAGAATTCGAATGTTATGACTACCACCCACAAATGGAGGGAGATCTTGATGAACTAATTCCTGTTCATGTGAATGCTAATGGAATGTTTAAAAAGTAATAATTAAATTTGCAGTTAATTCATGATTCTATTTTAGAGTGCCACACAAAAATTACTGGATTTATATTTTCATTCTAGCACCATGGTATAATTAAGGATATTGACTAATTTTTAATTAATGCTTTTATAAGTATTCAACCATGATTCTTCATTAAATGGAGTCATAATTTAGTGACTAATAATTGGTAAGAACATATATATAATTTAATAATATCCTCACATTCTCTCTTTTTATATGTGTGTATATATATACATATATATGCAGGTATATATGTATGTATATATAATATACATATATATGTATATAATATCAATCTACACATCTATCTATTGGGCACTACTGTGGCTTGATTACAGGTCCTCAGAATTTCCTGGATGCTCAATTTGCCAGAGGCCGGTGTGCTAAGACTGACTCCATTTATGGATTGGGCATTGTAGGTAAGTTGAAATACCAGCATGGCCAAAAATTTATTTGTGGAGTAAGAAGCCAATTTGATACCATTTTTTCCTTCTCTGTGAAAATCCTGGGTCAATACAACGTATAATCCATATGCAAATATATCCTATGTGATACGTATAATAAAGGAAATGTTATATGTGTAATAATAATAAATAAATAAGGGTAATAAATGTCATATGCAGTAGAACCCATATATGTAAATACATCTCATATATATGAAGAGATTATGTTTTCCAGTGCTGGGGCTTCAATTCAGGCCCTGGGAACTGGTCTCAATTTCTTTTTTTCTTTCTTTTCTTTCTTTCTTTCTTTCTTTCTTTCTTTCTTTCTTTCTTTCTTTTCTTTCTTTCTTTCTTTCTTTCTTTCTTGCTTTCTTTCTTTCTTCCTTTCTTTCCTTCTTTCTTTCTTTCTTTCTTTCTTTCTTTCTTTCTTTCTTTCTTTCTTTCTTTCTTTCTTTCTTTCTTTCTTTCTTGCTTGCTTTCTTTCTTTCTTGCTTTCTTTCTTTCTTTCTTTTGCCAGTCATGGTGCCTGAAATCTGGGCCAGGGCACTGTCCCTCAGCTCTTCAGCTCAAGGTTAATGCTCTACCACTTGAACCACTTCTAGCTTTTTCTGCTTATGTGGTGCTGAGTTATTGAGCCCAGGGCCTCATGCATGCAAGGCAAGGATTCTACCACTGAGCCACCTTCCCAACCCCATGAATTTCTTGTCTTCAAGGACGGTGAGCTTTCCCCTTCACACACAGTGTCACAGAGTTACCCAGACCCTGAGTTCAAATCCCAGGCCTGATAGAAAAATGGTGCAATTTTCTAGCCAGGGTCTCATTGTTATTATTACTTTTTTTGGCCTAGCACAGGGCTTGAACTCAGGTCTTCGCATCTCTGCCACAGCTGATCATTGGATCCTACCACCCTACTTCAAATTTCGGAGCTGGCAAAAAAATATAAATAAATAAAAAGGAGAACGATAAAACTGAGAAGTTCAAGAAGGTGGTTTTACTTTTTTTTCCTTTGTATTGTGACCATCCTTGGTCTAAATGACAAGCCCCAGAATGTGTACATGACATTGCATTGCTAATGTTTCGTGGGCTATTAGGGAAGCCTTAGCTGAAACCAGCAACTTAGGCCTGGAAGAATCTTAGAACTGCCACTAATGAATGGTGGGAGGTTCTAAGAAACGCATTCTGATATACATCTGTACAAATGGAATGTTATAAAAGTAACATTTAAATTAGTAGTTAGTGTATGATTATATTCTAAAATTATACACAACAATTATTCTTTTTTTTAATTTAATTTTATTTTATTTGAGAATATACTGTACAGAGGGGCTACAATTACATGGGCAGGATAATGCATACATTTCTTACCAAGCATTGCAGCCTCCTCCTTTATTTACCCTTCACCTGCCTTCCCCGCCTCCCCCCTCCCCCCACCCAATTATACCCCCCTCCCCCCCCACACCGACATTGTAAAGCTGGTTTTGACATGACATTTTGTACTTCTCATTGTTGCAACAGGTCCACCTGAATCCTTAAACGACTTGTTTGTCCCCATCTCCTCCACATGTTATACTGATATCAAATATAGTGAAAGCGGGGGTTACACTGTGGGGGAGGGACATACAAAGCAACAAAGAAATAATCTTATAAATGCGTTAGAAACACATGCATGAAAGAAACGAAAACATTAAAATACATATTTAAGGGTTCATTTTCCTAACATCACATTATCTGACCTTTTCCGCTTGACTCATACCTATACTATATATTGCAAATAACGGAAACCATGGGACCTATGCTTCTTTGGGCCTGGCTTACTTCACTTAATATAATTTTTTCCAAGCCTTTCCATTTCCTAACAAATGGGGAAATGTCATTCTTTCTGATGGAGGCATAGAATTCCATTGTGTATATATACCACATTTTCTTGATCCATTCATCTACTGAGGGGCATCTGGGTTGGTTCCATATCTTACCTATGGTAAATAATGCTGCAATAAACATAGTTGTGCTCGTAGCTTTAGTGTGGTCTTGTTTGTAAACATTTGGGTAAATGCCCAAAAGTGGGATTGCTGGATCATAGGGGAGATCTATGTGAAGTCTTTTGAGGAACTTCCATACTGCTTTCCAAAGTGGTTGAACAAGTTTACATTCCCACCAACAATGAAGTAAGGTTCCTTTCTGTCCACATCCCCTCCAGCATCTGTTGTTGTTAGAGTTCTTGATTTTTGCCTTTCTAACTGGAGTTAGGTGAAATCTCAATGTTGTTTTGATTTGCATTTCTTTTATGGCTAGGGATGTTGAACATTTCTTCATGTGTCTATTGGCCATCCTTCTTTCTTCTTCAGAGAAGCTTCTCTTTAAATCTTTCACCCACTTATTTATTGGGAAGTTGTTTCTTTGAGGATTTGTTGTTGGGGGGTTTAATTTTTTGAGTTCCAAGTATATTTTAGATATGAGACCCTTGTCCGTTGTATGGCTAGTAAAGATCTTCTCCCAATCGGTGGGCTTTCTATTGATCTTGCCAGCTATGTCATTTGCCCTGCAGAAGCTCTGCAATCTTATGCAATCCCATTTGTCCAACCTTTCTTTGATTTGTTGTGCTTCCAGGTCTCTATTCAGAAAATTTCGGCCTGAGCCAAGGAGACCTAATGTTTCTCCTATTCCATCCTGTAATGTTTTCAGAGTGTCTGCTTTGAGTTCAAGGTCTTTGATCCATTTGGAGTTGATTTTGGTGCAGGGTGATATATAAGGATCTAGCTTTAGTTTTCTACATGTAGTTAACCAATTTTGCCAGCACCATTTACTGAAGAGGCTGTCTTTCTTCCATTCTATTGTTTTAGCTTCCTTATCGAAGATTAGATGGCTATAGGTCTGTAGGTTCATTTCTGGGTTTTCAATTCTATTCCATTGGTCCTGAGGTCTGTTCTTATGCCAATACCAAGCTGTTTTGATTACTATGGCTTTATAGTAGAGTTTGAAATTTGGTATTGATATTCCTCCAGCAGTGTTCTTTCCGTTGAGGAGCGTTTTTGCTATTCGGGGTCTTTTATTGTTCCATATGAATTTTTGGATTGCCTCTTCTATTTCCTTGAAGAATGAGGGTGGAATTTTGATAGGTATCGCGTTGAATTTGTAGATAGCCTTGGGAAATATTGCCATTTTCACGATGTTAATCTTGCCAATCCAGGAGCATGGGAGGTTTTGCCATTTTTTAAGTTCTGTGTTGATTTCCTTTTTCAAGATTTTAAAGTTTTCATCATAGAGGTCCTTCACTTCTTTGGTTAAGTTAATTCCTAGGTATTTTATTTTTTGTGGTGCTATTACAAATGGAGTTGCTTTCCTAATTTCAGCCACACTTTTCTCATTGTTGGCATATAGAAAAGCCATTGATTTTTGGGGGTTAATTTTATAACCTGCTACTTTACCAAAGTTTTGAATCAGCTTGAGTAATTTGGGAGTGGAGTCTATGGGATTCTTTAAATACAAGATCATGTCATCTGCAAAGAGGGAGAGTTTTATTTCTTCTTTCCCTATTTGGATCCCCTTTATGTCTGCATCTTGTCTTATTGCTGTAACTAGGCATACAAATACTAGATTGAAGAGAAGTGGAGAGAGTGGGCATCCTTGTCTTGTTCCTGAGTTAAGAGGAAATGGCTTTAGTTTTTCACCATTGAGTATAATGCTGGCTGTAGGTTTGTCATATACAGCCTTTATTGTATTGAGGAATGTTCCATGGATTCCTAATTTTTCCAGAACCATCATCATAAAGGGGTGTTGGATCTTGTCAAATGCTTTTTCTGCATCTATTGAGATAACCATGTGGTTCTTATTCTTGCTCCTGTTGATGTGATGAATAATATTAATTGATTTGCGTATATTGAACCAGCTTTGCATCCCTGAAATGAATCCTGTTTGATCATGGTGTATGATTTTTTGGATGAATTGTTGAAGTCGATTGGCCAAAATTTTGTTGAGAAGTTTTGCATCAATGTTCATCAAAGAAATGGGTGTATAGTTCTCTTTCTTTGATGAGTCCCTGCCTCTTTTTGGGATAAGGGTTATGATGGCTTCATAGAATGTGTTCGGTTGTGAGCTTTCTCTTTCAATTTCATTGAAGAGTTGGAGGAGTATTGGTGTGAGCTCTGCTTTGAAGGCCTTGTAAAATTCCGCTGTAAAACCATCTGGTCCTGGACTTTTCTTAGCTGGGAGGTCTCTTATTGCTGTTTCTATTTCAATGCCTGATATGGGCCTGTTAAGCTGGTTTAACTCATCTTGGTTTAGTTTTGGCATGTCAATATTTGCTAGGAAAAGGTCCATTTCTGTCAAGTTCTCAAACTTATTAGCATAAAGTTTTGAGAAGTATTCCCTTATAATGTTCTGAATCTTGGTTGTTTCCGTCGTGATGTTTCCATTCTCATCTCTGAGTTTATTAATTTGGGTGTGTTCTCTCCTTTTTCTGATAAGGTTTGCTAAGGGTCTGTCAATTTTGTTAAGTTTTTCGAAGAACCAACCCTTTGTTTTGTTGATTCTTTCTATAGTTTTTTTGGATTCTAATTCATTTAATTCTGATTTAATTTTTATTATTTCTTTCCGTCTATTGGATTGGGGTTTATCTTGCTGCTCTTTTTCAAGGAGGTTTAGATGTGTCATTAAATTGTTAGTTTCAGATCTCTCCAATTTGTTGATGTAGGAGCTCAGAGCTATAAACTTACCTCTGAGTACTGCCTTTGCTGTGTCCCAGAGGAGCTGGTAATTTGTGTGTTCATTTTTGTTGAATAGCATGAACATTTGAATTTCCTTTCTAATCTCTTCCATGACCCACTCATGATTCAGCAGTGTGTTGTTCAGCCTCTATGTGATACCGGACTTTCTTTGGTGGCTTTTGGTGTTGAGTTCTAATTTTATTCCCTTGTGGTCAGAGAGAATGCAAGGTATAACTTCAATGTTTCTGAATTTAGACAAGTTTGCTTTGTGGCCTAAAATGTGGTCTAATTTAGAAAACGTTCCATGTGCTGCTGAGAACAACGTGTATTCTGATGCTGCTGGGTGAAATGTTCGGTAAATATCTGTTAAGTCTAGTTGATCTATGCATCTGTTTAGATCTGCGGTTTCTCTGTTGAGTTTTTGCCGAGTTGATCTATCTAGTGGGGAGAGTGGTGTGTTAAAATCCCCAACAATTAATGTCTTTGGATCTATATGGGATTTGAGGGAAAGTAGTGTTTCTTTGATAAATTTGGGTGCTCCATTGTTTGGTGAATAGACATTTAGAATTGTAATATCCTCCTGAAGCAGAGATCCTTTAATTAGTATGTAGCGACCTTCTTTATCTCTTCTCACGAATTTTCATTTGAAGTCTATTTTATCTGATATTAGGATTGCAACTCCCGCCTGTTTATGAGGGCAGTTTGCTTGGTAGATTTTGTTCCAGCCTTTAACCTTGAAAATGTGTTTGTTTTTATGGGCAAGATGTGACTCCTGCAGGCAGCAGATAGAAGGGTCTTGTTTTTTAATCCAACTAGACAGTCTATGTCGCTTAATTGGAGAGTTCAGTCCGTTAACGTTAAGAGATAGGACTGAGAGGTATTTGGGAGTTCCTGCCATGTTATCCACCTTCTTGGGGGCTGTGAAAACTGGGTTCTTCCTAAGGTTCTTGGATTCTCAGTTTGTGTGCAGTTTCTTGGCCTTTGTTGCGTTCTTGTTGGTTTTCTATGTGTAGGACATCTTTAAGAATCTTTTGCAGGGCTGGTTTGGTGGAGATTTATTGTTTCAATTTTTCTTTGCTATGGAAGGTTTTTATTTGGCCTTCAGTTATGAAGGAGAGTTTAGCTGGGTACAGTATTCTTGGTTGATAGTTGTTTGTTTTTAGGGCATGGCATACGTCATTCCAGGCTCTTCTTGTTTGATTGTCTCTGCTGAGAAATCTGAGGTGATTCTAATTGGTTTCCCTTTATAGGTGATTAGCCTTTTCTCCTTGACAGCTTTAAGGATCTTTTCCTTGGTCTGGGTTGATCCTGTGTGGATTATAATGTGACGGTGGGATGTCCTATTCTGGTCTGGTCTATTTGGGGTTCTAAAAGCTTCTTGTATCTGAATAGGCCTATCTTTTTGTATGTTTGGGAAGTTCTCTGCTAGGATCCTGTTAAACAAATTTCCTAGACCATTAACTTCTGTTTCTAGGTGCTCCTCTACACCCATTATCCTTAGATTGGGCCTTCTGATGGTGTCTTCCAGGTGTTGGATAGACCTATCATATTTCTTGGACTTGTCTTGGATGGTTGTATGTTCTTTCTCTATAATATCTAGGCTGTCTTCAATCCCTGAGATTCGATCTTCTGCATGGTCTAACCTGCTGTCAAGACTCTCTACTTTGTTTTTTATCTCTTTTCCTTCTAATTGGTCAGCTTTGATGGCTTCAAGTTCTTTGTTGAAGCTCTGTTTTAGGTCTTGTATGAATTTCTTTACTTCCTTAATTTGGTGTTCAGTGTTTGTTCTCAAATCACTTAGTTGATTGGTTATGGTTTCTTTGGACTCCCATTCCTTCTGTTGGGTTCCATTCAGCATTCCGTTTGTGGTCTCCCTGACTTCCTTCAGCTCTTGTTAATGGATTCCATGAATGCCTTTAGTGATCTTTGTGTATTCTCTACCTGGTCTCTCAATTCCTGAATTACTCTTTGATTAGCTTCCTCCCGTCTGTGGGATTCCTGCAGTTCTCTTTCTTGCCGTTCGTGGGATTCCTGCATTTCTCTTTGAGTGTTCTCAGCCTGCTCACGCCATTCCTCCCTTTCTCTTTGAGTATTCTCAAGTTGTTCACGCAAATCCTGTATCAGTTTTTGAGTAGCTTCCTCACGCTTATGATATTCCTGTATAAACTTCTGGGATGCCTCCTCTCTCTCCCTATCATGCTCATACAGAGTCCTTTGTACATTGTCAAACTTCTCATTTATCATGTTTGCTATTAGTGTTTGTAGAGCTATTTGGGAACTCTCCTCTGGATTATTCTTTGTCTGTTCTAATCCCTGATTATCAAGATTGGGAATTGAGATACCTGAATTTGCCATTTTTCTTGTGTTTTTCCAGCTTACTCGGCCCATTTGAGATGAAGATTGCACCAGTTTTGTGCTAGAACACTCTCTTAAGGCAACCATCAACCAAAGTTTGCATTTGTACAGTCAATAGTCTACAGATACAATCTAGTTCAACAGATACATCTATTCAACATCAAACAACTATATGTTAAAGGACTTCGAACCGCAGAAAAGAATTTGGAAAACCAGAAATTATTAGGATTAGGGAGAGATGTGGGTAAAAAATAGGAATAGATTGGTGTGGGGAGGCACAGGGAGAGTTAACTATGTCCTAATCACAATGCAGGAAATGGGTTGGATAGGATGCAATTAGAGAGAGAGAGAAAAAGAAGAGACGGAAAGGGGAATAAAGAGAGACCAGAGAAAAAATAGAAACGTAAAAATTAATGTTATTATAGAGGTTAAAAGACCGTCTATTTAGAGAGGAATGTGAATATGTTCAGAGAAGGGGAGGGACATAGAGGAGATGTGAAAAACTTTAAGGATGGGAAAGGGAGAAGAAAAGATCAGAAGTTCAGTAGAGCTAGATAAAAAACAAAAAGATAATTAAGAAAGAAAGAAAAAGAAAAAGAAGACAAGAAAAGAAGGGAAAACGCTCATTCACGTATTCCTAAATTAAAAATTATAAGATGAGGAAAAAAAAAAGTTACTGGAAAACGATTTTTTTTCAGAAGAGGCAAAAATTAAAGATTAATAAAAGTTTTAGAAGGGAAAAAAAATTTATATATATATATATATATATATATATATATATATATATATATATATATATATATATGGTAACAAAAAACAAAAAAACAACCAAAAAAAAAGAAAAGAAGAAGAAGAAGAAAAAAAAAGAAAAAAAAGAAAAAAAAAAGTCTTTTGATTTTTTTTTTTTTGGGGGGGAGGAGTGGGAAGAATCCTGTATCTCCCTTTTGTCTGTAACCAGTCTCTTGTTGGAGTCTCTGGTCAGCTTGAGGTCCTGTGGCTTGATTGGTTTCTTAAGTCGGTTGGTTGGAAGAGGCAGAAAAATGCTCTGCTTTACCCAAGATTTTGAGATCCCCCTCCCAGGTTAGTTTTCTGGGAGGGTGATCTGCTTTGAGAATCACAAAAGAGGGGGATGTGGTGGTGAGGCTAGGTTCTGGGTAGAGTTGAGGCCTTTCAACAAACAGTAGCTTTTCCCTGGGGCTATTTTGTGATAAAGCTCACAGCGCCCAGCCTGGAGCCATTCTCAGGGTTTCTGTTTTTCAATTGATTGTGGTGGCTGCTAGAGGGAGGGGCAGCCTCTGGCTCTGGTTACCCAGTGAGGCAAGGCACTCCAATGGCTGGCGCCTGAGCTGGGTGACTTTTCCCTGGATGGAGCTGAGTCTGGCAGGTCACTTCGCCGTTAAGTTCTTGTGACCTGCTAAATGACTCGTTTTATTCCAAGGCCTGAGCTGGAGCTAGCATCTCCTCCGAGCTTTGTCGGTATCCAAGATGGAGATCACCGGTGCTGGGGGGGGAGGGGTAGCCTTCCCTCCTCTGCTTCCTGAGAAGGAGTGAGGATGTCGGGCTTGTACTCACGCCGAGTCTTGGATCCTGGGTCGTCTCTGGTCTGCAAACAGCAGGATGAAGATTTCCGCTCCTTGTCGGTTCTTGTTGGTGTTGAGTAGAATCCGCTCATCCGCTGCGTCTGGCTCCTTCGTCCCGGACTCTCTATGTCTCAGGTATGACCCCGCGGCGGTGGTCGCCGCCGCGACCCTGCCGCCGTAGCGGCAGCTGCTGTGTTTCCTTGGCTTCCCCTCTCTTGTCTAACTCTCTGTCCTGTGATGGCACACTTGGTGTGATTCTCTGGCTTAGGACTGTTCACTGGAACTCTATAACTGCTTTCTATGCGAGAGCTTGTTCAGATTCCAGCTTCTCCTCCGCCATCTTCCTGGAACTACACACAACAATTATTCTACATTAACTAATTTTCAATTAATGTTTTATTATGTATTCAATCATGATACTTAAAAAAGGAAGGAATAATTTAATTGCCAATAATTGATAGTAATATCATATATGCAGTTTCACAATATACAGATATCTCTTGTTTTATACATATACATCTATCTATCTATCTATGTATCTATGTATGTATGTATGTATGTATGTATGTATGTATGTATGTATGTATGTATGTATCTATCTATCTATCTATCTATCTATCTATCTATCTATCTATCTATCTATCTATCTATCTATCTATCTATCTATCTATCTATCTCTGTCTACCAATCTACACATTTATCTGTTTATACACTTGTCACTCCTGGGTCTCAGTGTTAGAGTACTCACCGAGTATGTGCAAAGTCCTGGGTTCCATTCCTCACTACCACTTGCACAGAAAAATCCAGGAGTCATGCTGTTACTCAAGCAGTAGAGTACTAGCTTTGAGCATAAAAGTTTAGGGACTGTGTCTGGACACTTACTCAAGCTGCGGAACTAGCACCAAAACAAAACGATAGAATGTTCTGACTACGAAGATATAAGGATAGGACTGCAAATACATCATCGTAGAGCAAGCTAGGAGTCTGGTGCTGAGAGCTGCCATCTAACATGACTTAGCCAGAGGTAAACTGCTGCAACTCAGCTACATGGAACCGGATGCTTGTGGCTCAATCAGCCCTGTCATCCAAGATACTGGGAGCTGAGATCAGACACTGGTGGTTTTAAAATCCAGCCCTGACAGGAAGTCTGCAAAACTCTGAGCTGTGGCTCAAAGTGGTAGAGCTCTAGCCTTGAGCAAATGATCTTAGGACAGTACCCCCAAACTTTCAGTGGAATCTCCGTGGCTGAGTCCCCGCCCCCTCCAAAAAAACCCACCCCTCTAAATCATTACATGTGAACTTTGTGTAGTTTTTGACACTGATGAAAGCACCCTAATTATAATGACAGCGTGTGAGATACAGCTATGTCATGAGTCTTATATGAGGAATGGTGTACATTCTTGCATTCTTGCATCTGGTCCTTGTAAGAGCTACACAGATTATTGTGCAGATGAGAACCTTGAGGCTCAGATATGTCCCCATGTCAGGGCCAAAATGATGTATGTACTGAAATCTAGTGAGTTTTCTCCTGCAGACAATTTTTTTGGTTTAATTTTCTTGGTCATGAACCTTGAACTCAGGGCCTATCCACTGACTCTTCACTGTTGGGCTCATGGCTAGCACCCTACCAAGGGCACCCAAGGACACCCGTAAAAAAGTGTTACAGTCTAGGCATCTGTGGCTGATATTTGTCATCCTGCCTACTTTGACACATTTTTTTCCTGCTCTGTAAAAATCCTGGGTCTCAGTATGAAGTATAATCCATATGCAAATATATCCGTGTGATAAGATGCAATAAATGAAATAAATGTTATATATGTAATAATAATAAATAAAATAAATAATGAATAAATAAGGGAAATAAATGTCATATGGAGTAAGCCCATGTATGTAAAAAGATCACATCTATGAATATCAATTTTTCCAGTGTTGTTGCTTAAGTTCAGGCCTGGAAACTCTTCTGAAATTCTTGTCTTCAACAACAGTGAGCTTCCACTCTTCCGCAGTGTCACAGAGTTACCCAGACCCTGAGTTCAAATCCCAGGCCTGCCAGAAAAATGGAGCAAATTCCAAGTCACAGCCTTAATTTATTTTGTCCAGTCCCTGGGCTTGAACTCATCTTGTTGCAATTCTGCCTCAGGTTCGATCACCCTAGGTTGGGGTGCAGCCAATGGACCCACAGCACATCCTGAGATCCTAGGACCCGAGTTCAAATCTCGGGACTGATAAAAAAAGGAGAAGGTCAGGGAAGGTGGCTCAGTAGTAGAGTGCTTGCCTTGAATGCATAAGGCCCTGGGCTTGATTCCTCAGCACCACATAAGCAGAAAAAGCTGTAAGTGGTGCTATTGCTCGTGGTAGAACACTATTCTTGAGTGAATAGTTGAGGAACAGTGTCCAGACCCACATTTCTGGCCCCACACCCAACAAAAAATAAAAAAAAAAAAAAGAAAGAGAGGGGGGAAAAAGTAGAATAAGGCTAAAACTGGGAAGTTCCAGAAGGCGGTTTTACTTTGTTTTTTCCTTTGCATTGTGACCATCCTGGGTCTAAATGAAAGGGCCCGGAAAGAGTATGTGAGCTTACACTGCTGAAGTTTGGTGGGCTATCAGGCAAGCCATAGCCAAAACCAGCAACGTATGCCCAGGGTTCAAATCCCGGGACCGCCAACTACAAATGGCGGGAGAGCCTAAGAATCGCATTCTGACATACATCCATATTAATGGAATGTTGTAAAAGTAACAATTACATTAGTAGCTAGTATATGATTATATTTTAAAATTGTAAACAATAATCATAGTACATTGACTATTTTTCAATTAATACTTTATTATATTTTCAACAATGAGAAATAAAGGAAGGAATAATTTAATTATGGATAATTGGTAGTAATATAGTATATGTAATTTAATAATATAGATATCTTTCTTATTTTATACATATATATGTATATATATAAGCTATGTATATATCTATTTCTACACTTGTCACTCCTGGGGCTCAGTGATAGAGTGCTTGCCTAGTATGTATGATGCCCTGGGTTCGTTTCCACACTATCACATGCACAGAAAAAGCCAGAAGTGGTGCTGTTACTCAAGCACCAAAGAAAAGTTAGAATGTTCTAACTGCAACTATACAAGACCAGGACTTTAAATACTTCATGACAGAGCAAGCTGGGAATCTGAATATGACAGCTGCCATCTATCCAGACCGCCAGAGGTTAACAGCTGCAACCCAACTCCATCCAACCAGATGCTGCTGGCTCATCTCTAGCTGCTCAGGGGATGAGATCTAACACTGGTGGGTTGAAAACTCAGCCCTGGCAGGAAGTCTGTGAGACTCTGAGCTGTGGCTGAAAGTGGTATAGCTCTAGCCTTGAGGAAAAGATCTTAGGACAGTACCCACAACCTATGAGTGCAATCCCTGGGTCTGATGATCCTTCCTCCCCTTCCCGCCCCCCCCCCCGACTAACGACCCATCTAAACTATTAGATGTGAACTTGTGTGGTTCGTGACATGTTTCTGAAGGAATGGTGATACTGATGAAAGCATCCTAATTCTAATGACAGCTTGTGGGATATAGCTATATGAAGAGTCCTTCCTGGGGTGCTAGGTCCTTCAAGGAGTGCTGTGTTCTGAGTCGTTCACTGGGTGCTATGTGCTGAGTCCTTCACGGGGTGTATTCTTTCATATGATCCTTGTTTGAGCTCCAAAAGTAAGATGATTGTGCAGATGAGAAACTTGAGGCACAGATATTTCCTAAGGCAGTTCCAAATTTATGAATGTACTGAACTCTATTGACTTGTCTTCTGCATACAATTGTTTTGGTTTAGTGTTCTCCATCATGAACCTTGAACTCAGAGCCTAGACTCTGATTTTCCTCTTATGCTCAAGGGTAATACTCTACCACGTGGAGCCAAGGACCCCCTTGTAGCAAAGTGTCATGTGTTAGGTGTCTTTACTTGAGTTCTATCATCCTGCCTGCTAAAGAACCTGAGGATCTGGGTTCAAAACTATCCCACACAAAAGGTCCCATGACACTATCATCTCCTATTCACCACTTAGAAACTTGAAGTGGAAGCTGGGTGCTGGTGACTCATGCCTGTCATGCTAGCTACTTACTCAGCAGGCTGAGAGCTCAGGATCATGGTCCAAAGCCAGCCTGAGCAGGAGATTCCTTGAGATGTTATCTCCAATGAACCACCAGAAAACCTGAATGTGCTGTGTAGCTCAAGTGGTAGAGCTCTCCACTTGAGCTGAAGAGCTGAGTGACAGCACCCAGGCCCAGACTTGAACTCCTCCAACTTACAAGAAAAGAAAGAATGAAACCTGAAGTGCTGTGCTGGGAATGGGTCTTAGGGTTAGAGTGCTTTGCATGTATGAAACCCTGGCTTTGAATTCTCAGTGGCACCTCACTAGAAAAAAAGTCTAAAATGGTTCTGTGGCTCAAGTGGTAGAGTGCTATCCCTGTACAGGAGAAACTCGGGTACAGTGCTCAGGTCCTGAGTTCAAGCTCCAGGACTGGTATATGCACACAAATTACCTCCCCCTGCCCCAGATACCAGAAGTGAAACTGTGACATCAAAGGGTAAAGCACTGGGAAATAGGCCCTGAGAGGAGACTTGAGCTGATACAGCTTCTTTCCAGGCTTTGCCTTTGTTGGGGGATTTTAGAAAAAAAACTTTTTTTTTTTTTTTTGTCAGTCGTGGGGCCTGAACTCTGGGCCTAGGCGCTATCCCTCAGCTCTTCAGTTCAAGGCTAGTGCTCTACCACTCCAGCCACAGCAACACTTCCGGCCTTTTTTTTTTCTTTATGTGGTGCTGAGGAATCAAACCCAGGGCCTCATGCGTGAAAGGCAAGGACTCTACCACTGAGCCACCTCCCCAGCCCAGAAAAAAAAACTTTAAACAAGGTAAACTAGACCTTGGCTCCAACCAGCCCTGTTCCTGGAATGGAAAGAATGCCTCTAGGTCCCCCTCTCCTTAACAACCTAACTCACCTTGATTGTTGAGTGAAAGACTGACCCATAAAACAGATGGTTGTAATCTGACTCCAACTACCGGACACCACCTGCTTACTGTGGTAAACCCTGCCTTTCACACATGCTTACAGTAAACTCTGCCTATTAGCCACCTGTGTGTGGTCTGGTATGACCATGCAATCCTTTCGTTTGGTATGATCCCATTGGTCACCTGTGCATGACCAGGCTCGACCTCATGGATTTTGCCTTTAAAAACCAAAGAATGGGGGCTGCTCAGGGTGGCAGTATCAGACCCTGAGCCTGTGCTGTGGCCCTGGCCAGTCAGTGTAGAAAACTTCTCAATACAGTTGCTTCTTTGTTAACAACTTAGTTGCGGTGGGATCTGTCACTCCAGATGACTAGGTGGGTTTGCCTGTCTGAGTAGGGGACTTCCTATTACACATTGAGCTTCTGTTCTGAGCTCATGGTCAGTACTCAAGCCCTGTGTTCAACCTGTAAACCTATCCACCCAAGGACCAACTAGGAGAGGTCAAAGGTTTCCAAACCTGATGAGCTCCACCAGCCCTACATAACGGAACATTGTGATTTTGCAAATATGCTTAGATGTGATTTTGCAAATGTGCTTAGATGTAGCAAGCTTCCAAAAACCGAGGTACGCATCGTTGCCAATAATGAATCACTGCATTAGGTTCAGCTCCCTAGTTGTTGTCTGCCAGAAGAAATCTTGAATTAATTGTAGCAGTTTGTTTCAACACTGGAATATAGTCTAACAAGACAGGATAAGTGCAGGGAACATGCCCTGCCATGGGAGGTGGCACAAATGAAGGTTTCCTGTCAAAACAGAGCACTGGGGAGAGAGATATCTTGGGGTACAAAGAGGCTTTTTTCTCCTGGTCTTCAGAGCCTGCCCACACTCACCATCACTAGTTGGCCTGGATAGAGTTGTTACAGAGCTGTACAGGAGTTAGACCTTTTGTCTGCCTGTTCCAACAATGAGGCAGACTTCCTCCAGCAACCTGGGTGTGGAGAAACCCTCAGGATACACTGGGAACAGGGAGGGGTGTCCTGGAACATGCACTGTCTTGAAAGCACCCTCTGTGCTATGAAATCATTCTATGCAAAGAAAATTTCCTAGCTGGGTGCCTTTCTTCACAGCGACTCTGGATGTTCACCAATAGAAATACATTCACGTATACACAGACACAAGGAGTTACTGGCTCTATTTTTTTGGGGGGGTCAGGTCCTGTGGTTTGACCTGTGAGCTTAGACATTGTCCCTGAGCTCCTTTTGCACAAGGAAGCACTTTATTGTGCCTTAAACCATGATACATCATTAATTGAAGGCATAATTTAATGTCTAATAATTATTAGTAATATATTACATGTAATTTCATGATATATAGACATTTCACTTTCTATACAAATATATTTATATATTTAAATATACACTGGAATATACATATACATCTTTCTCTCTCACTCTCTATGCCTATATATGTATTTGCAGCAATTATGCATCTATCTATTCATATATTGGCCACTCCTGGAGGTTAAACTTAGGTCCTGGGAACTCCCTGGCAGTGAATTTGTTTGAGGCTGCTGTGCTTACATTGATCCCTTGATGCATTGGCATTCCAGGCCCTAAGTTCAAATCCTAGAAGTGTCAAAGACAATAGGTGGATTAAGAAACCAATGTTGACCTGTTCTGCTGTCTGTGGAAATATGGTTTCCTAAGTACAATATATAATACCTATGTAAATACATATATATGATGTACATTATAAATGTATATAAATATTTTGCCAGTCCTGGGGCTAGAATTCATGCCCTGGGAAATGCTCTTGACTTTCTTTTATTTAAGGAGGGTAAGCTTCCACTTCACCACAGCAAAATAGAGTTACCCAGGCCCTGATTTCAAATCCAAGGTATGGCAGATAAAATGTCCCAAATTCCAAGCTAGGACCTTAACTTTTTGGGGGGGGGGCAGGCACGGGGCTTGAACTCAGGTCTTCACAACTCTGCCTCAGCCTAGATTACCCTAGGCTGGGGTGCAGCTTTTACACCCACAGATGATCCAAGAATCGTAGGACCCAATTTCAACTCCCAGCACTGGCCAACAAACAAACAAACAAACCAAAATGGAAGAGGAAAAACCAGAATGTTTTACACAACAGTTTTACCTTTGCTTCTTTTCACAGTGACCATCCTGGGTCTCACTGACTTGGCTTGAAAATTGTACATGACTTTGCATGGCTGAGGCTGGTGGGCTGTCAGTGAAGCCTGAGGTTAATGCAGACAACTGGGCCCTGAGTTGGATCCTGGGACTCCCACATACACATGGTTGAAGATCCTAGGAAACTGGTTCCTATCTTTAGGAACACTAATAGAATGTTTCAAATGTGCTAATTGAATTACTAATTAACTAGTCTTTCTAATATAAGATTGTATACATTAAATATAGGTCATTTATTAATTTAATTAATACTTTATTAAGTCTTCTACTGTGATTAATTAATGGAGGAATAATTTTGGACCAAATAATTAGTAGCAATAGAATATACAAAAGTAAGATATAGACATCACTCTTTATATACATTTATGCACTAGTATCTACATAAATGTCTGTCTGTCTCTCTTTGTATATGTTTACAGATGCATATACATATGTAAATACACACACACTGCATTTTACACATCTATGTGTTTATATATTGCCCACTCCTAGGGCCAAATTTGACCGAAAACTCCATTTGCATCAGACTGGTGTGCTAACATTGACCCACCCCCCATTCATGAAGTGGGCTTTCTAGGCCCTGAGTTCAAATCACAGAACTGCCAAAACTTAAGTAATCCTGGTGGAAGAAGCCAAATGTCCCACTTGTCTTCCTTATCGGTGAAAGTCCTGGGTCTCAGGAATGAGGTAAAGTACATTGGCAAATCTATATCCTATGTAATAAGATGTAAAAAAGGTTACGTGTGTAATCATACTCACTAAAATACATAAGAAATAAATAAAACACAAAATAAAATGAATAACCACACTAACTGCAATATGCAGTAAACATGTGTATGTAAATATGAATCCTGTATTTAAAATACATACGAATATTATTTTTGCAAGAGCTAGGACTTGAATTCAGGCCCTGGGACAGGCCTGACTTTCTTATCTACCATCACAGTGAGCTTCCCCTTCTCCCACAGTGCTGTAGATGTACCTAGGCCCTGAGTTCAAATCCCAGGACTGGCAGAAAAAATGGCATGACTCCCAAGCCAAGCAGCCTCATAATTTTTAAAATATTTTAATGTATTTATTTATTTATTTATATTTATTTTGTCAAGCACAGAGCTTGAACTCAGGGCATGGCAACTCTGCCTCAGCATCGATCACTCCAGGATGGTGTGCAGCCACTGGACCCACAACCTGAGTTCCCGGGGCCCAAATGCTGACAGGAATAATAAATACATAAAACAACACAGAAACAAAGAAGAAAAACATGAAACTGGCAGATGGCTGCCAGTTTTACATTTGTTTTCGTTGCAAGGTTACCTTCCTGTGTCTGAATGACATGGCTCAAAGTGTTGGAAACCTGGCATTGCTGAAGGCTGAAGGGCTACCAGGGAAGCCATAGGCCAACATGGCAACATAGGCCCTGGGTTCAAAGCTTGGTCCTGACTCGTACAAATGGTAGGAAATCCTAATAGTCTCATTCCTATTCATAGGAATACCAATGGATGGTTATGAATGTCAAGGTTGAATAAGTTGTTCCTGAATGATACCGATGGATTTTCATGAATATTTTTGACACATTAAAAGAATACTATTAATTACATGGACTCAATAGTTTTAATTAACAAATTAATTAACAATTCATTAAGGATGAAAACAATAATATAAATTACATAGAGGCATTAAAAATACCCAAATATTGGTAGGAATGTAGCCTATTTAACTGAATAATGTATAGACATCTCTGGCACTCTATAAAGATCTATATTTATTTGTGTACTACCATCTGCATATCAATCTGTTCTTATTTTGTCAACCCCTGTGGCTCCATCTCAGGTGCTGGAAACTGCTTTTCAGCTCCATATGCCCCAGGCTGGCATACTGACAATCACCCATTCATGAATTGGGCCTTGTAGGTTGTGCGTTCAGATGCCAGCACTCACAACAATTGATTCATAGAGTAAGAAACTCTTGGTGACACAGGTTTTCCTTTGCTGTGAAAGTCCTGGATGTCAGGTTTGAAGTTTCATACATAGACAAATCTATCCTATGTAATAAACGTAATAAATAGTCCATGTGTAAGAGCAGTCAATAAAATAAATGGTAAATAAATGAATAAAACAAAAAAAATGAATAGATACACTAAGTACAATATGGAGTCAATATATGGGGCTGAATCTCAGGGCCTGGGAATAACCTGGCAGCTGAATTGGCTAGAGGCTGCTGTGCTAGCAGCCACCCATAAATGACTTGAGCCTTCTCGGCCCTGAGTTTAGATCCCAGCACTGCCAAAAATGTAATCATAGAGTGGGAAGCCGAATGTGACACATGATTTTCTTTTCTTTGAAAGTGCTCAGTGTCAGGTAGGTTGTATAATTTGGATGCAAATCAATATGTTGAGTAAGTAGAATGTCACAAAGGTAAAAGAAGTCATAGGTGGAAGAATTGTCACTACAATAAATGGTAAACAGATTGAATTAGTAATGAATCATTCTACGATAAAATTAGATGCGGTAATTATAGGATGTGGATTAAGTTTAATTAATATTTTATTAAGTATTAACAGAATAAAAGTTTCATGGAGACATAAATACCTAATAATTGGTAGTAGCACATGATTCATAATTTAATAATATATAGACACCTGGCTCATTCTATAAAATATTTAATTATATGTATGGATGTATGTACATATATGATAAACAATAACAGGATATTGAGTATTAATTAATGCTTTATTAATTGTTAGCTGGGACACATCATTAAATGGAGTTATAATTTAATACCTAATAATTGATAACAATATTATCTATAATGTAATAATATAGACATCTCTATTTTGTCTATATAATATTTATATACAACAATCTATTTATACCTCCTTTACTCCTGGGGCTCAGTGATTGAGTGCTCCTCTAGGAAGGACAAAGCCCTGGATGCGATTCCTCAGTGCCACATAAGCAGAAAACCTGGAAGTTCTGCTGTCTTTCAATCAATTGAGTGCTAGCCTTGAGAACAAATGCTTAGGGAGAGTGTCTAAGCCCTTACTCAAGCCCCACCACTGCCACCAAAAAATGGTAGAATGTTCTAACTGCAATTATAGAAGAACAGGACTTCAAATACCACATCACAGAACAAGCTAGGAGTCTGGCACTGACAGTTGCTACCTACCTGACTTAGGCATATGTAAACAGCTGCAACCCAGCTCCACAGAAGCAGATGCTGCTGGCTTACCCCCATCATCCTGGCTGCTTGGGAGCTTTAAAACAAAGCTCTGGTAGGAAGTACGTGAGACTCTTGGAGATGTGGCTCTAAGTAGTAGAGCCTTAGCCTTGAGCAAATGTTATTAGAACAGTATCCCCATGCGTTGAGTTCAAGCCCTATGGGTAGCCTGCTCCCCCCAAAAAAACACCCCACTAAACCATTACATGTGAACTTGTGTGATTTGGGAAATGTTTCTCAAAGAATGGTGACACTGATGAAAGCAACCTAATTCTAATGACAGCTTGTAGAATAGAGATATGTGCTGAGTCCTTCATAGGGTGCTCTGTGCTGAGTCTGGCATAGGGTGCTGTGTGGTGAGTTCTTCACAGGGTGCAGTGTGCTGAGTCCTGCATTGGGTGCTGGGTGCTGAGTCTTCACAGTATGTTGTGGGCTGAGTCCTTCAAAGAGTGCCATCTGCTGTGTCCTTCACAGTGTGCATTCTTTCATATGGTCCTTGTAAGAGCTACACAACTGAGATGATTATGCAGACAAGAATATGGAGATGCAGATATGTCCCCATGGCAGGGACAAAATTATATATTACTGAAGAGTGGGTGAGTTGTTTACTGCAGACAATTGTTTTGTTTTGTTTTTTCTCAGTCATGAACCTTGAACTCGCGGCATAGGCACTGACCCTTACCTCTTGGGCACATGGCTAGCACTCCACCATGTAGAGCCAAGGACCCCCTTGCAGTAGAGTGCCACAGCCTAGGGGTCTATAGCTGAGGTCTGTCAGACTGCCTTCTCAGGAAGCTGAGATCTGAGGATCTGGCTTCCAAACTATGCCAGTCACAAAAGATCCCATGAAACTATTATCTCCAATTCACCACTAAGAAACCTGAAGTGGAAGGTGGATGCTTGTCACTCATGCTTGTCATCCTAGCTCCTCAGGAGGATGAGATCTGAGAATCATGGTTCAAAGCTAGCCTGGGCAGTGAAGTCCTCGAGACATTTAATTCCAATGAACAATGAGAAAACCTGAAATGGTGCTTTGGCTCAAGTGGTAGAGCACAAGACTTGAGGGAAAGCACACAGGCCCAGACTTCAACTCCTACAAACAAGAACAACAAAAAAGAAAGAAAATAACAGACCTGAAGTAGAGGGCTGGGAATGTGCCTAGATGCTTTGCATCTATGAAACTCTGGATTTGATTTCTCAGGTACACATCACTAGAAAAAAGCATGAAGTGTCTCTGTGGCTCAAGTTGGAGAGGGCTATTCTTGTGCAAGAGAAGTTAGGTACAGTGCTCAGGTCCTGAGTTTAAGCTCCAGGACTGGTGTATGTGTGCACGCTCGAACACACACACACCCACACACAGACCAGAAGTAAAAGCTGTGACACAAAACGGTAATGCACTGGTCTCCTGCACTGAGCTCATGGTCAGCACCCAGGTCCTGTGTTCAACCCCAAAATTTGCCATCCAGGGCTCAACTAGTAGAGGTCAAAGGTTTCAAAACCTAATGTGCTTCAGCAGTCCTAGATGACAGGAAGCATGGTGAGATCAAACATGTGCTTGGATTTTCAAAACTTCCGAAAAACAAGAAGAGGCATCATAGTCCCATCATTACCCACAATGAAACATTTCTTGAGGTTAAGTGGCCTAGTTGTCTGCCAGAAGGACTCCTGAATTATATTGAGCACTGTATCTGAACACCAGAATATAGTCTTACAAAGGCAGGATTAGTGCTGAGAACTTGGCCTGCCAAAGGAGGTGGCACAAATGAAGGCTTCCTGTTAAAACGGAGCACTGGGGAGAGAGATAGCTTGGGTTACAAAGAGGACTTTTTGTCCTGACCTTCAGAGCCCATCCAAACTCATCCTCACTAATTGGCCCATATGGAGTTGTTTGTTACACAGCTGCACAGGACTGAAGCAGTTTGTCTGCCTGTACAGACAGTGAGACAGACTTCTTCCAGCAGGCCTGGGAGGCAGAGAAACCCTGAGGCTGCACTGGGAACTGTGAGGAGAGCCCAGGGAAATGCACTGACATGAAAGCAGTCTCTGTGTTATGAAATCATTATATTGAAAACAAATTTTCTAGCTTGGTGCCTTTCATAATAGCTACTCTGGAGCTTCACCTATAGGAATACATCCACACATACACAAAGACATGGAACCAGTTCCTGGGGTTGAACTATGAGCATAGGCCTTGTCTCTGAGTTACATTTGCTCAAGAGTAGTGCATTAACCTTGAGCAACAGCCCCACTTCTGGGTTTTCTGTGATCTCTTAGAAATAACAGTGTCATGGACTTTCCTATGCTGGTTGGATTCAAACTCAGATTCTCTACATCTCAGCCTCCTGACGAGCTGGGATTACAGTCAGCAGCCACTGGCACCTGCCTTTCTTTTCTTCTTCATATTTTAATCTGGACAATTTGACTACTTATCAGCATCATTCCAATGCCTTGAATTTATAAGTAAACTACTCAATGTTCTTTATAGGTGCTTTCTCTGAGAAGGATTTTCTCTCTTCCTCTTCTCTGTACACAGGTTTGAAGCCAAGAGTGAGAAATGATTGTGACATGATTTTAGGAGCAAATGTCCACAGGACATGCCAGTTCATTCACTTATCATTGAGCTACAGTGAATTTAATGTCTCAGGATGAGAGGTCCAAAAACTGGAGCGATCCTCATACTGTCTGAATTGCTCCTTAGGCTTATAAAATTATCTAATACTTATGAGTGTTTTGTGTCTCCAACCTGAAGTATCTAGAACATACTAGAAGCATCTTCATGTTTCCTTTTTTCTCTAGTACATCTCGAGATTTAGACTAAGGGTTTGTATGGAGCAGATCCTCGGCGAATCCCTGAGAAAAGCCACTTGAATTCTCAGGAGATCTCTGTTCAAAGCCAGCCCGAGCAGGAACATCTGGGAGACTCTTATTTCCATTAAACCACCAGAAAACCAGAAGTGAATCAGTGGCCCAGAGGGTAGAGCTGCAGCTTTGAGAAAGAAAGCCGAGCAGGAGATACAAGCCAGACCAGACAGGAAAACCTGTTAGGCGCTTATGTCCAATTAAGCCAGATGGCTAGAAGTGGAGCTGTGGCAGTGGTAGAGTCTCAGCCTTGAGCAAAACAGCTGAGGAACACATAGGGCCCTGAGTTTAAGCCCTGATAGGGCCACCAAAAAAATTCAAAAAGAGAAGGCCAAGTTTATGTATCAGGGTCCTACTTACTTATGTGTGTATATTACCTCCCTGAGTGCAAACAGATTGTATGTATTGCTTCTCCTTTTATGTACAGATTTATTTTTCAGATAGGCTTGTTGCACATACTGCATCATTCTCTTCTTTTCAGGCCCATGGCTTTTTTTCTTCCAGAGTTCCAGGCCTGAGTCCTTATATGATGCAAACATAAGATCTCAGCTGCCTTTATTTACATATTATTATGAGGCCAAGGCAGGAACAGTCACAAATCAGCCAGGGGAAGAGAAGATCAGGGTTTTTCAAATAACGGGTATTCAGAAAATTAAACTTGGGGAATGTAAAATGGTAGCATACTTATGTATAAACTACCATTAAGAAAAACATGAGAGGGCTGGGAATGTTGATTAGTGAGAGAGTGCTTTTCCCTGCCATGCAAGAAGCCCTACAGAGGGTTTGATCCCTCCTCTGTAGCACAAGCATAGAAAAAGCCAGAATGGGTGCTGTGGCTCAAGTAGTAGAGTGCTAGAGACAGTGCCCAAGTCTTGAGTTCAACTCAAGCACAAGTAACTTCTCATCACCAAGGGAACCCCAGGAAGTTTTTGAACAGATGCCCTTTCAGAAGTGGAAGTCAGAGTGTCATAGGCTTTCCTGCCCTGGCTGGCTTCACCCTGTGATCCTCAGACCTCACCCGATGAGCAAGGGTGATAGGCCTTAGCTACTGGTGCTCTGCTAGGTCAGAACTGTAATGACATTGACAATACAAGTGAACTGCTTATCACAAAGGTCTTGGGGAGCATATTAAGCCTTTCTACAATGGACCTTTCAGAACTCTGTAGGACACAAGGTTATAATGCTAGAGTCTGAGAGGCTGGGCATATGGATCTGCTAAACTGGAACCTTGAGCTCTGATTCCAATTCTGGTGTACATCAGCGTCAGCGATCATTTTCCAGAGAATGTTCTCCTAATTAGCAAATAGGAAAAGTACTTTGATTAATGCTCACTTTTTTCCCATTGTGTATCTCCAACTCAAGCCTGGGCACTGTTCCTAAGCTCTTCATCTCAAGGCGAACAATCTACCGCTTGAGCCACAGCACCACATGGGGTCTTTTGCTGGTTCATTGGTGATAAGAGTCTAACAGGCTTTCCTTGCCTAGGCTGTCTTTGAACTGTGGTCTTCAGATCTCAGCCTCCTGAGAAGATAGGGTTCCAGGTGTGAGCCACTGGCATCTGGTCTATTGTTTTGCCAGTGCTCGGGCTTGAACTTAGGGCCTGGGTACTGTCTCCATGCTTCTTTTTCTCAAGGCTAGTGTTCTACAACTTGAGCACTCCACAGCTTCTGGCTTTTTCTGAGTATGTGACACTGAGGATTCAAACCCTGGCATTAATGCATGTTGAGCAAGCTCTCTACCACTAAGCCACATTCCCAGTCCCACCCTTAAAATATTATCCCTCAACTTGCCTATCCTCAAGGAAAGGCTTCTGAGTATAAATCATCAAAGAAATCCCTATAGGAAGGTGTTAAAGATAAACAAGATAAAGCTCATATTTGGGAGAGTCTGAACATGTGAAGACTGTGACAAATGACTCCATTTAACTATGTATCATGTTTCAACAGTTAATAAAGTATTAATGAAAAATGAGTCAATGTCCTAAATTATTGTGTATAATTCTATAATAGATGTGCAAAATGTAATAAATATTATGTGAATAATAATATTAATACAATAAACAATAAGTAAATGAATAAAATATAGAAATACAGAAATACAAAATCAATAATAAAAAAACATAGCTTGTATTAAATATACACATATAATACATAACATATATTACACATGTACATAAATATTATTTCCATTATAGGGACTTAATTCAGGCCCTGGGAACTCTACCCTGAATTTCTTTTCCTCAAGGACACTGAGCTTCCCCTTCACCTACGAGGCAAAAGAGTTACCCGGATGGTGAGATCTAATCCCAGCAGTGGCAGAAATACTAGCCCCAGTTCCAAGACAGTGACTTAATTATTTTTAATGGAAGCAGTTATGTTTATTCAGTTCCATACTGAACATTTTAAAAACAGCAGTGTATAATTTTGTATATCTATTCAGACATGCTTCCCTTACCTGCAAAGTGCTTCTCCGAGTTCTAAATTGTTTCCTTTTTTGTGCATTTTTTGTTGTAAAAATTTTGTATAGAGGGGTTACAGTTACATGAGCAAAGTAATGAGTACATTTACTATTGAGCATTGTTGCCTCCTCCTTTGTTTTCCCTTTGCCATTCCTTCCCTCCCTCCTCCACAGCTATGCCCCCACCCCCCAGCTGAGGTCAGTGAATTAATTTTTGTTTTTTGTTTTGGGATTGGCACAGGATTTGAACTCACGTAGTAGAAACTCTGCACCTTCCCTCACATAGCTACAGATTTACCAAGATCCTGAGTTCAAATCCCAGGTTAGGAAAGAAAACTGGCAGAAATTCCAAACCAGGGGATTTTTTTCAATTTAGTTAAATAAATAATTTATTTAATTATTCTTTTTTTTTTTTTTTGCCAACCATGGAGATTGAACTCAGGTCGCGGCAACTCTACCTCAGCTTCAATTGCTTTAGACTGGGCTGCAGCCTCTCACCCATCGTCGATCCTGGGATCCTAGGCTCAGAGCTCGCAGGAAGAAAAAAAAAGTGGGACAGCAAAAAAAGTGGTGAGCTGCAGGGGACTGGGGGTTTTACGTTATTTTTTTCTTTGCAGGGTGACCATCCTGAGTCTGAATGACATGGCTGCAAAGTGGAGCTGAATTGCTACACTGCTATTCCTGAAGGCTGGTGGGCCATCAGGGAAGCCACAGGCCAACGTGTCAACATAGGCCCTGGGTTAAAAATCTAAGTCCTGACACCTACCAATGGCTGGACAGCACAAGAGACTCATTCCTATGCATAGGAATACTGATTGAAAGAGTAGTTCATGCATCAGTCGAGTCTAAAAGTGGATGTAATAATCTTAGGATTCTGATTGATTTTAATTGATATTTTACTAAGGATGGAAAGAATAATATCACTTCAAATACAGTATAATAAATACCTAAGAGTTGGTAGGAATGTAGTAGGTGTCATTCAGTCAGATAGATGGCTCTGGCACTCTTTACCAATATGTATTAATTGTTTACCACCATTTGCCAATCCATGTATCACTGTTTTGGCCAAACCTGGGGCTCCATCACAGTGCCTGGGAACCACCTCACAGCTTCATTGGCTAGAGGCTGCCGTGCTCACCCTTACCCATTCATGAATTGGGCCTGCTAGGCCCCACGTTCGGATCCCAGCACTGCCAAAATTTATTCTTGGAGTAAGAAGCCGAGTGTGACACATGTTTTCCTTTTCTGAGAGAGTCCTGTGTGTCAGGTATGATAGTGAACACATCTACAAATCTAGATGCTATGTGATAGGAAGTAAACAATGTAATAAACGGGATAGGGGTCAAAAGAGTCAATAAAATAAATGGTAAATGAATGAATAAAACAAGAAATGAAATGAATAACCATACCAAATATGATATTGTCTGACTATATGGAAGTATAAATCCTGTCTTTAAAATGTAAATAAAATGTAAATAAAATGTATACAAGGAGTATGTTTTCCAGGACTGAGGCTTGAATTCAGGCCTAGGGAACAGGACTGACTTTTTCGGCTTCAGATATGACATGATTTCCCCTACCCTGACAGTGCTGCTATTTACCCAGACCTTGAGTTCAAATCCCAGGCCTGGCAGAAAAAATTGCATGAATTGCAAAACAGAGAGATAAATAATTGTTTTTGAATTTTTAAATTGTTTTAATTTTTTTAATTTAATTTTTTTGTTTATTTTTGACCATGCACATGGCTTGAACTCAGATCGTGACAGCTCTGTTGCAGCCTCCAGAACCAAAGCCAATCCTGGAATCCTAAGACCTGATGTCTGACAGGAAAACAAAATGAAAATGACACTAACACAAGCCGTGAGCTGCCCATGGTAGGCAGTTTCTTGGCTTTGATTCCTTGCACGGTGACCATCCTAGGTCTGAATGACATGAATGCCACCCACAGCTGACCTGTTATTGCTGAAGACTGGCAGACTGTCAGGAAAGCCATAGGCCAACCCCGCAACACAGTCCCTGAGTTCAAATCCTGGTCCTGGCACCTACCATTGGCAAGGGATCCCAAGAGACTCCTGCTTGTGCTTAGAAATTCCGATGGAATGGTATCCAACTCATGATTGAATAGTTCGTGCTGCGTTCTAGACTCAAATTAGACGCAATAATCCTAGGATGCTGATTGAACTTAATTAATGGTTAATTAGGCATGAAAAGAATAATACTCCTTCAATGAAGGCATAATAACTACCTAAGACTTGGTAGGAATGTAGCAGATGTCATTGAATACTAGATACACGGCTCTGGCACTCTGTACTAATATGTATTTATTGGTGTACTACCACCTGCCTATCCATGTATGGCTATTTTGGGCACGCCTGGGGCTCTATCTCAGAGCCTGCCAAAAATTTCCTCCTGGAGTAAGAAGCCAAGTGTGACACCTGTTTTCCTTTTCTGTGAGAGTGCGGGGTGTCAGGCATGATGGAGAACAAGTCTACAAATTTAAATGCTATGTGATAGTGTGTATATAATGTAATACATTGTTAGGTGTCATCACAGTTAATAAAATAAACTGTAAATAAATGAATAAAATAAAAAGTACAAGGAATAACCACACCAAACATGATATAGACTGAGCACCTGTCTGGAAGTTCAATCCTATCTATAAAATACATGTAAGGACTATGTTTTCCAGGGTTGGGGCCTGAATTCAGGCCAGGGAAGAGGCCTGACTTTCTGATCTTCAAGCATAGAGAGCTTCCCCTTCCCCCAGAGTGCAACAGAGTTACCCAGACCGCGAGTTCAAATCCCAGGCCTTTCAGACGAAAAATAGCACACATTCCAAGCCAGGGAGCTTCATTAGGTTTTTTCATATTTTTTAAAGTTCACTTTAAGGTTCACCTTTATTTCATACATTTTGATTTTACAACATGAGAGATTTTCAAAAAGGGGTTTAAACACTTATATTTCAGCATAGCACATTGATGTTTCCCTTTTGACCATCTGCCATGAAGAGTGAGAATGAAAATGAGTACATCATTCCTCCCTAGAGGGACAGTTGATGTTATTTCTATTTAGAGTCATTTCTATAACTATAAACTCTCTGCAATTGTATCATGTGAGTTTTCCTCATACCTGCCACAAAATACACTAGGGAAGTCCTCATACCACAAAAGGTTGGGTTTCTGAATAAAAATTCACTTCTTTGAGGACAGTAGGTACTTGTAAGCATTTTGGGAATAAAGTGAATTGTAAAATGAAAAACAAAAACATTGGGACTGGGATGTAGCTCAGTAGTGGAGTACTTGCCTAAAGAGCCTAATACCCTGGAACTAAAGGAAGGCAAGTTTCCTGAAGCTCAGAAGGTTAGAATTTTATGATCTGTATGAACAAACTTCTTTCTTCTTTTTTTTTTTTGTCGGTGGTGGGGCATGAACTCTGAGCTTGGCTGCCCACCTTCAACTCTTCAACTCATGGCAAGTGCTCTACCGCTTGAGCCACAGTGCCGTTTTTGGTTTTTTGGAGATAAGGGTCTCACGGACTTTCCTGCCCAGCCTGGCTTTGAACCACCATCCTCAGATCTCAGCCTCCTCAGGAGCTAGGATTATAGGCATGAGCCACTGTTGCCTGGTGCATGAACAAACTTCTTAAAGATTGATTCTGAGTTAAGAAACTTGGAAAACACTTTTAGTAGAAATAATTTATAATGCCATGGTTAAGACACTAATTCAGAAGTATTTATTCATTGGCTGCTTTCTTAGTTTATTTAAATATATATATATATATATATATATATATATATATATATACTTTTTAATATATCTACATATATATTGTTAAAACATAGCTTTGAAGTGTACCTAAAAGCATATGTGCTCATGTAAAGTTATACAACTACACAAGCTTGATTTTTTATTTTCAGTTTGTTGGTACCATAAATTAGGTGGGATGTGTATACTGTTATTTTGTTCTCTGTTTCTGGAGGATTTCTCTCTGCTTTCTTCCCCTACTCCCCTCTCTCTGCACTTGAATTGACCTTGCTCTTTCTTGGCTTGACTGTTCATAGCTGATTTTCTACCACTTCAGTCATACCTGTAGCCTGGATTTTTGCCAGTTAATTGGAGATGTCATCTCTCAGGCTTATCTGCCTGGATTGGCTTTGAAACTTCATCTTCCAGTTCTCACCTCTTGAGTGGCTGGGATTAAAGATGTGAGCCACTGGGGTGCGTAGGGATGAATTCCACTTTAGTTGATGGATTCTTTCTGTTTTTCTAAGCATGGGATCATCTACTATAGAATTTCTGTGAATGTCCTGGGTCTGAAATAAGATATATAATACATATGCTAATCTGTATACTTCTCAAAAGATGTAATCCATTTAATACAAGTTATAAGTGTAATAATAGTCAACATAAATAATGAATGAATGAATAGTGCAAAAATAAAATAAATACACACTAAAATAATATGCGGTAAACATAAATATGTAGATATTAATCATTATTTCAAATGTGGATGAATATTAATTTAACAGGACTGGGTATTGAATTCAGGCCTAGGGAACAGGCCTGAATTGCTTGTCTTCAAAGATGGTGAGTTTCCCCATCCCCCACAGTGCATTAGAGTTACCCAGACTCTGAGTTCAAATCCCAGGCCTTACAGGAAAAATAAAAAGTATGAATGCAAAGCTGGGGAACTTCATTAGTATTTTTACAATTTTTTTTCATGGGGCTTGAACTCTGGCCTTGGGCTCTGTCCATGCACTTTTCAGCTCAAAGCGAGTGCACTACCGCATGAGCCACAGCACCTCTTCTGGGTTTCTAGTGCTTTATTGGAGATAAGAGTCTCATGGGCTTTACAGCCTGGGTTGGATTTGAACCACAATCCTCAGCCTCTTGAGTAGCTAGAATTACAGGTGTGAGACACTGGCCCCCAGCTATTTTTAATATTTTAATATTTTATTGATAGATTGATTGCCAATCACAGGGCTTGAACTGAGGTTGTGGCAACACTGCCTGAGATTCCATCACCCTACGCTGGGATCATGCAGCTTCTGGACCCACAGCCGATTATGGGATGGTACGCCTCCGGGGCTGACAGGAAAACAAAATGAAAACAGCAAAGAAAAAAATGGCCATCTGTGCATGGTTGGCCGTTTCTTGGTTTTTCCTTCCTTGCATGGTGACCATCCCGGTTCCAAATGACATGGCTACATCCTGTAGGTTACCTGGCACTGCAGAAGGCAGGTAGGCTGGCAGCGAAGCCATAGGCCCACCTGGACAACTAGGTCCTGAGTTTGAATCCCGGTCACGCCACTTACAAAGGGCTGGGGAGCCTAAGAAACTATTGCCTATCCATAGGAGCACCAGAGGAACGTGAACAATATCATGGTTTGATGAGTAGTTCATCAATCAGTCTAGCAGAAAATTAGACCCAATGATCACAGGACATAGACTGATTTTAATTCATAGTTTATTATGCACTAAAAGAATACTATTGCTTAAATGGAGTCCTCACTAAAGACCTGAGAATCTGTAGGAGTGTAGAATGCATCATTGAACACTAAATAGACATTTCTGGCCATATGTAAATATCTAAATTAATATTTATTTGTATATCATCATCTGCATAGAACATTTTTGCTATTTTGGCCAAACCTGGAACTTGATCCCAGGTCTTCAGATCCACTTGACACCTGCATGGGCTACATGCTGCCGTGCTGACACTCACCCCTTCATGAATTGGGCCTCCTAGTCCCTCAGTCAAGGTCCCATCATTTCCAAAAGTTTCTTCCTGGTGTAAGATTCCATGTGTGACACCTGTTTTCCTTTTCTGTGCAAGTGCTGGCTGTCAGGTATGATGTAAATATTATGTATGCAAAGCTATATGCTATGGAATAGATTGGGACAAATGTAATAAATATTATAGGTGTACTCACAGTCCATAATATAAATGCTAAATCAATCAATCAATCAATAATAAAATATAATGAATCACTCCAACAAACACGATTTAAAAAGAATATAGAGATATAACTCAAATATTTAAAATGTCTATAAATGTTATGTTTTTCAGTACTGGTCCTTGAATTCAGGCCTAGGGAAGAGTTGAGAAGTTCATGCATGATTCGCATAGGAAATGACAGGCAAGATCTTAATTAAGACTGCATGAAGTGTGACAATAATTACATTCAGGAAATCAAAGCATTGGGAAAGAACCAAGAGTCACATGGAAGATAGGATTCCAACACAGTTGGCCACATCTCCTATGCTATACAAACAGGCCTTTATTGGCATACTAATTTCATCTTATGAATGGAATGAATATGGTGCCCCACCCCCACCCCGGGGCTAGATCTCAGGTCCTGGGTATGGCCTAGATCCTTAGTGGCTCACAAGAGGTTGTGCTCATGTGGACCCATTTAGCAGTTGGTTCTGCTAGGCCCTGAGTTCAACTTCCAGCATTGCCAAAAGATTCATCCTGATGTGAGATGCCAAACCTTGCAGATATTTTCCTATCCTATGCAAGTCCTGGGTCACAGCTAGGATCTAGAAAGCATAGGCAACTCTATACCCATGGGAATAAGTTGTCATCCATGTGAGCACAGTTATATATGTCATCCTATCTTCAATAAAATACACAATACATAGATGAATAAGACACACACAAAAAAAGATTTACTACACTGAAAACAAGGTGCATACCACAACTCTATGTAAACAGAGATCCTATCCTTTCAGTCTTTAAAGACGGTGATCTTACCCTACCCCCACAGTGCAACAGAGTTACCCAAACCTGAGTTCAAATCCCAGCTCTCACAGTAAAATGGCACAAATTCTGAGCTAGGGTTCTTCATTCATAGTTTTTCAATTTTTTTTTTTTTTACTAGACTCGGGGCTTGAACTCAAGTCATGGCAACTCTGCCTCAGCTCTGATCATCCTAGGGTGCAGCCTCTGGATCCACAGCCCGTCCTCGGACCCTAGGACCTGGGGCTTATTGGAAAAAAAAAAAGAAGCCGGGAGGGGAAATAAAGCTGTGGGAAGTTCCACCTGGCGCTCTTATGTTTATTTTCCTTTGCATGTTGACCATTCTGGGTCAGAACATGGCTGCCTGCAGAGTGAAGTTGACCTGGCATGGCTGAAGGCCTGCTGGTTTTCAGGGGAGCCACAGGCTAACCAGACAATGGAGGCCCCAAGGACGAATCCCAGTCAGCCCTGTTACAATGAGGGAATGGCCAGAGACCCTGGGACACTCGTTTCCAGAACTAGGAAGAGTTGTGGAATGCAATCAATCTCATCCTTGAATGAGTAGTTCCTGCTTGATGTGAGTAGGAAATGATAGGCAAGACTCATGGGGTATCAATTATTTTTCATGAAGAATTGATGAAGCATGACCATAATCAACACAGTCATTAAATGGTGGCATCAGGGAAGATCCAAGAATTGGTAGTCACAGGTAGATTTCATCACAGGTTGCCATCTCTCCTACACTATAAAAATATGTACTTATTTGCATACAAACTTGCACTTAAAAATGCATGACTATTTCCCACCCCTCCCAATCCCCTCCTCCTAGGGTTGTATCTCAGGTCCTGGGACTGCCCTACTTCCTTAGTGGCTCACAGGCTAATGTGCTCACTTTTACCCATCCACCAATTGGGCCTGCTAGGCCCTGAGTTTGAATCCCAGCACTGTCAAAAGATTATCCTGATGTGAGAAGCCCATCAATCCATCTGTTTTCCTGTCCTGAGAAATACCTGGGTCTCAGGGAGGACAGAGATTACTACATAGGCAACCCTATACCCAAGGGAATGGGTTGCCATCCATGTCAGCACAGTTATATCTGTCATCATAATCAATAAAACACACATTGCATCCATGAATAAGACACAAAATAAAGAGAACAAATACACTGAATGCAAGATGTCACCCATCCATATATGATAATATAGATCCTGTATTTAAATTATGAATTCATGACTATATTGATCCCTGCTTCCTGTGCTCAGTCTCAGGACCTGGGTACATCCTAGCTCCGTACTGGCTTGCAGGCTGGTGTGCTCAAATTGACCCATTCACCAATTGGGCCTGCTAGGCCCTGAGTTCAAATCCCAGCACTGCCAAAAGCTTCACCCTGATGTGAGAAGCACATGGATCCACCTGTTTTCCTGTCCTGTGAAAGTCCTGGGCCTCAGCGAGGATGGCAACTCTATAGCCATGGGAATAATTGTCATCCATGTCAGCACAGATATACCTGTCAGCATACTCAATAAAATACACAATACATCCATGAATAACACCCAAAATAAAAAAAAGATAACCACATTGAAAGCAAGATGCATACCACACCTGTATGTAAATAGAGATCCTGTGTGTTAAAGAGGTGGGCTTGTTATTTTGTCCAGTGCTTGGGCTTCAAATCAAGCCCTGGACCAGGCCTGACATTCTAGTCTTCAAGGATGGTGAGCTTCCCCTTTTCCCACAGTGCAATGGGGTTCCCCAGACCTGAGTTCAAATCCCAGCTCTAGCAGTATAACACTGTGAGTTCTTAGATAGAGTGCTTCATTCGTAACTTTTCATTTTTTTTTTTTTGCCAGACCCAGGACTTGAAGTCAAGTCATGGCAAATCTGCCTCAGCCCTGGTCATCCTAGGCTGCAGCCTCTGGAACCACAGACCTCGGACCCTAGGTTCCCAGGGGTTCCTGGGGAAAAAAAAAAGCCTCGAGGGGGAATAAAAGCAGAGGGAAGTTCCACCTGGCACTTTTACATTTATTTTCCTTTGCATGCTGACCATGCTGGGACCAAACACGGTGGCCGGCAGAGTGAAGGTGACCTGGTGTGGCTGATGGTCTGTTGGCTATCAGAAGATCCAGAGGCCAACCCAGCAATGTAGGCCCCAAGTTCAATTCCTGGTCAGCACCCATACATTGAGGGAATGGCAGGAGATCCTGAGATACTCATTTGCAGACCTAGGAAGAGTCATGGAATTCAATGGATCTCATCTTTGAATGAGTAGTTCCTGCTTGATGCGAGTAGGAAATGATAGGCAAGACTCATGGGGTATCGATTATTTCTTAATGAAGAGTTGATGAAACATGGCCATAATCATCAGAGTCATGAAATGGAGGAATAGGGGAAGATCCGAAAATCGTTAGTCACAAGGTAGATTGGATTCCATCACTGGTAGCCATCTCTCCTACTCTATACAAATATGTACTTATTTACATTCTACTTTTAGATTTTGAATGGATGACTATTGTCCTCCCCACTATCCCCCCCTTGCGGGGCTCAATCTCAGGTCCTGGGAACGGCCTAGCTCCTCAGTGGCTCACATGCTGGTGTGCTTACCTGGACCCATATTCGCGTATTGGGCCTGCCAGTCCCCATGTCAGATCCCAGCACTGCCAAAAGATGAATTCTGATGTGAGAAGCCAATCCTTGAAACTCTTTCTGTGTCCTGTGAAAGTCCTGGGTCTCAGCTAGGATGCAGTATGCTATATAGGCAACTCTATATTCATGGGAATCAGTTGCCATCCATGTCAGCACAGTTATAGCTGTCATCATATGCAATAAATTACAAAATGCATCCATGACTAAGACACACAATAAAAAGAATAACTACATTGGATGCATCATGCATTCCACATCTATATGTAAAGAGAGATCCTATGTGTAAAATAGGTGAGAATATGATTTTTGCCAGTGCTGGGGCTTCAGTTCAGGCCCTGGTACTAGGCCTGACCTTGTAGTTTCAAGGATGGTGAGGTTCACCTTCGCCCACAGTGCAACAAAGTTACCCAGCCCTGAGTTGGAATCTCAGAGGTGGCAGAAAAATGGTGAGAATTCTGAGCCAGGGTGTGTTATTATCATTATCATTATTATTATTAATATTAATATTGCCAAGCATGGGATTTGAACTCAGTTCATGACAACTCTGCCTCAGCTTTGATCACCTCAGGCTGGCGGGCTCCCATGGGCCTATAGCTGATCCTGGGATCCTAGGCTCTGAAACTTTGCAGGAAAAAATGTCAGAAAAATGACAGAAAAAAATGACAGAAAAATGATGGAAAAAATGTCACAGGATGGATTTTTTAATATTTTCTTTTGCACGGTGACCACCCTGGGTCTGAATTACATGGCTGCAAAGGGTACTTCACCTTGCATTGGTGAAGGCTAATGGGCTATCAGGGAAGGCATAGGCCTATGCGGCAAAATAGACCCTGAGCTTGAATCCTGGTCCTGATACCTACCAATGGGGGGAAATCCGACGATACTTGTTCCTATGCATGGGAATAACAATGATATGTTAGCAAACTCATGATTGAATGAGAAGTTTCTGCATGTATTGGTGTAGTCCAAAATTAGATGCAATGATGCTAGGATGATAATTCATCTTAATGAATGGTTTATTAAGCATGAAAAGAATACTATTCCTTCAATGGTGGCATAATGAAGACCTAAGAGTTAGTAGGAACGTAGTTGATGTCATTGAATCCTAGGTAGATGTCTCTGGTACTCTGTACAAATAAATATTTATTGGTTTTCTACCACCTGTTTTTCCATGTATGGCTATTTTGTCCACTCCTGCAGCTCAATCTCAGGGTCTGGAAATGCCCTGGGGCTTCATTGGCTAGAGGTTGCCATGTTGACATACCCATTCAGGGTCGGAATTGGGTCTGCCAGGCCCTGAGTTCAGATCCCAGCACTGCCAACAATTGGATCATGGAGTAAGAAGCTGAGTGTGATATCTGTTTTCCTTTTCTTTGAGAGTCCTGGGTGTCACACATGATGAAGAACACATGTACAAATCTAGAAATTATGTGATGTGTTGTCATCAATATCATAAATGGAATGTGTGTCATCACAGTCAATAAAAAATCTCATATCTAAAATATACTTGGAACTCAAAAAATTAAATCCCCCAACAATAAATCCTCAAAGAAACAATTGCCCAATAAATAAGTGGGCAAAAGACTTAAGGAGAAGCTTCTCTGAAGAGGACAGAAGGATGGCCAATAGACACATGAAGAAATGCTCAACATCCCTAGCCATAGAAGAAATGCAAATCAAAACAACATTGAGATACCACCTCACCCCAACTAGAATGGCTAGAATCAAGAACTCTAATAACAACAGATGCTGGAGGGGATGTGGACAAAAGGGAACATTACTGCATTGTTGGTGGGAGTGTAAACATTTTCAACCACTTTGGAAAGTAGTCTGGAGGTTCCTCAAAAGACTCCATATAGAGCCCCCCTATGACCCAGCAATCCCACTTTTGAGCATTTACCCAAATGTTTACAGACAAGACCACACTAAAGCTACCAGCACGACTATGTTTATTGCAGCACTATTTACTAGAGCTAAGATATGGAACCAGCCCAGATGCCCCTCAGTAGATGAATGGATCAAGAAAATGTGGTATATATGCACAATGGAATTGTATGCCTCCATCAGAAAGAATGACATAGCCCCATGTGTGAAGAAATGGAAAGACTTGAAAAAAATTATATTAAGTGAAGTAAGCCAGGCCCAAAGAAACATAGGTCCGATGGTTTCCCTTATTTGCAATATCTAATAAATGTCAGAGTCAAGCAGAAAAGTTCAGATAAGGTGATGCTAGGGATATGAACCCTAAGATATGTGCTCAAATGTGTATTTCTTTCTTGTAATTGTTTCTAACACATTTATAAGATTATTTCTTTGTTACTTTGAATGTCCCTCCCCCACAGTATAATCCCTGCTTTCACTGTATATGATGTCTGTATAATTTGTGGAGGGGAAGGGGAAAAACAATTCATTTTAACAGGGATACAGGTGGTCCCATTTCAACAATGAGATGTACAAGTTGTTATGTCGAAAATTAACTTTACAACTTTGGTGTGGGATGGCAGGGGGGAGTGGGGAGTATTGGGTGGGGGTGGAGGGAAGGATGGGAACGGACGGGAAGGGGAAACAAAGGAGGAAGCTACAATGCTTGATAAGAAATGTACTCATTATCTTGACCATGTAATTGTAACCCCTCTGTACAACATTTTCACAATACAAAAATGGAAAATAAATGAAGAAAACAAAAATACAATAAATAAACACAACAAACAGGTCATAGACTGAACATTTATGTGTAAGTACAAATCATACCTTTACAATGTACATAAAGAGAATGTTTCCAGGGCTGGGACTTGAATTCAGGCCAAGGGACCAGGACTTACTTTCTTGTCTTCAAGCATGGTGAGCTTCCCCTTCATCAACAGTGCTTCAGTTTTACCCAGGTCTTAAGTTCAAATTCAAAGGTAGGAAAAACTGCGTTAATTGCAAGCTAGGGAGCCTTTTTTTTTTTTTTTTTTTGCCTTTTTTGCCAAGCACGGTCTTGAACTCAGGTCATGGCAACCTTGCCTCAGCTTTCATCACCATAGGCTGGGGTGCAGCTGCTGGAAACACAGCCTATCCTGGGATCCTAGAAGTTCAGGCCTTGTGCAGGGAGGTGGGGGAATGCACAGAAAAAAAGTGGCGAGATGGCGTTTTTACATTTTCTTCCTTTGCACTACGGCCATCTGGATCTGAGTGATCTGGCTCCAAAGGATATTTCACCTTGCATTGCTGAAGGCTTGCAGACTACTGGGGAAGCCATAATACCGAACAATGATTAGTCAGGCACCAGTGGCTCTCACCAGGCCTCCTTGATACTTACAAGGCTGTGATAGGAGGATCATGGTCAAAGTCAGCCTAGGCAGGAAAGTCCTTGAGACCCCTGTCCAACCTCAATGCCAACAAAGCAAAAGTAGAGCTGTGTGGCTCCAGTGGTAGAGGGCTAATCTTGATCAAGATCAGCTCAAGGACTGTGCCCAGAGACTGAGTTCAAGGTCCAGGATTGGCAACAAACAGACATACATCACCATCTGTGAAGCCATCTGGCTAAAGCAGGTCTCACTCTTGTCCCCAACTGGATTGGACAGAGTTTCCAGATAAAGGAGCTGCTGTCATCTTGACTCTGTCCATTCTGTATGCATCCCAGGATTCCAGGCACACCCCCATTCTTTCATGGTTCTTTTTGGCCAATGGGATACAAGAATAGTGGCCATGCCCACATTCCATGCTTCCCAGTAGCACCAGGGTTTCACTCTGTTGGTTGACACCACTACCAGCAGTTGAGGAAGGTAGAGGTGGCTGAGTGGTGAGCAAGAGACTCCAGGTGACTTTGAGGTAGAATAGGAAATGATGTCCAAGTCGGTGAGTGGGAGAATAGAGGATTTCCTAGAGCCTGGGAATGTGGACAGCCCAACTTTCCCGTCCCATTGCTCAGATGTCTGAAACAATAAGAATCAATGAGAGAACTGTGGGCAAGAAACTGCCACAAGAAAACCAGTAGTATCCTCCCAACAGACCTGAAACATTGAAGAAAACAAAGAACACGAAAAAGCCCAAGACAAACACCACTGGGGACCCGGATTGAATGGAGAGTCCGTCGAAAGGTGATGCCGACCATGGGCCTCCCCTGCCTTTGGACACAGTCACAGCCACCAGGGTCCAGAGTGTCAAGGGTCCCAATACCACCAAGGATCCACAGAGGTGCTACCTGCATGTGGTGCCAACCATGGACCACAGAAAAGAAGAAACCAGGCACTCTGTGACAAGATCCAACAACTGAAGCAGGGAAAGACAGACCCACAGGGTCAATGGGAGTGAGAGAGGGAGAAGATAGACCAGATACATGCAGCACCAAAAATGGAGGTAGAGATCCACAGGCACCCATACAGTGGTTGGTTTTAGCAGAAAGCGATTTACAATGTGCACTGGCCCAAGTGCAGCGGGTCACTGATGACAGAGAAAGGGAGCATGAAGCTGTCACCAGCTGCCTGCAAGCTACAGAGTGGCCCGTGGCAGAGCTGGAGATAGCAGCTTCTGTGGTCACTGCTGCAAAGGAGACCAAAATATTCTTCATACAGCTGAATGATGTAACCTTTCAGGTTGAGGAAAAGACCAGAAACTTTGATGACCTGGAGCAAGTGAACACAGAGTTGCTGGAGAAGATGGAAGCGCTGTAGACACAGGGGAGCAACATGAAGAAGAGAATATGCAAGTTCCAACAAGCACTGGAGGGCGTGAGGTAGTGAAGATGGAGTTGAAAAATCTGGACAACTACCCTATGACCCAGCAAGTCCACTTTTGGGCATTTACCCAAATGTTTACAAGAAAGACCACACTAAAGCTACCAGCACAACTATGTTTAATGCTGCATTATTTACCATAGCTAAGATATGGAACCAACCCAGATGCCCCTCAGTAGATGAATGGATCAAGAAAATGTGGTATATATACACAATGGAATTCTATGCCTCCATCAGAAAGAATGACATAGCCCCATTTGTTAGGAAATGGAAAAACTTGGAAAAAATTATATTAAGTGAAATAAACCAGGCACAAAGAAACACAGGTCCCATGGTTTCCCTTATTTGCAATATCTAGTACATGTATGAGTCAAGTGGAAAAAGTCAGATAATGTGATGTTAGGAAAATGATTCCTTAGAAAGGTATTTTAATGTTTTTTTTTCTTTCATGCATGTGTTTCAAACGCATTTATAAGATTATTTCTTTGTTGCTTTGTATGTCCCTCCCCCACAGTATAACCCCCGCTTTCAATATATTTGATGTCAGTATAACTTGTGGAGGAGATGGGAAAAAACAAGTTGTTTAAGGATTTAGGTTGACCTGTTGCAACAATGAGAAGTACAAATTGTCATGTCAAAAATGAGCTTTACAATGTCGGTACGGGGGAAGGGGGGAAGGATTGGGTGGGCGGGAGGGGAGAGGCTGGGAAGGGAGGTGAAGGGTAAACAAAGGAGGAGGCTGCAATCCTTGGTAAGAAATGTATTTATTATCTTGCCCATGTAATTGTAACCCCTCTGTACAGTATGTTCACAAATAAAAGAAAATTAAAAAAAAAAGAAAAACCTGGAGGAACAACTTCACATCCAGGTCCAGGAAAACCAGTCTCCGTCTTCAGAACGTGGAGCAGCAGGAGCAACTGCAGAGACTGGAGGAGAAAGCCTAGGATCAGCAGGAGATCCCTGAGACCCCACAATGTGCATGTGTGTGGGATGGACAACTGGAGGAAAAGCTGGCCCTGCTGTGGGATGCTCTCCACAGGGTGAGCAGTGAGAAGGAGGAGCTTGCCAGCATCCTGGACACAAAGCAGCAGATGAAGAAACATCTGCGGGAACAGTAGGACTGCTCAGAGGAGAAGATAGAGAAATGGATAGTGGTGGCTGAGAGAGAGAGAGTCAAGCAGCTCAGGAGCAGCAGGAGCAGTCCCTGGGCCAGTGCAGGAGTTCAGAGCCTCCTGTGAATGGCACATTGTCTCTAATGAGTGACTGTGCTCTGAGAAGGAGGCCCTGCAGCAGCACTTAGAGAGGCAGACCCAGCTTCTGGAGCAGCTGAAGCAAGTGCAGGGCTCAACAAACTGGAAGGACCAGGTGATGTCCTCAAAGTGGCAGGACACTCTCAACTTCCTGGAAGCCACCAGATTACAGGAGGAGTGCCTGCAGGCCCAGCTGAGCTTCCTGGCTTTCCCTGTGAAAGGGGAAGGCATGAGCCCTGGAGAAGCAAAAGGTAAGGAGGTGAAACCCCCCGACCCTTGTGACCATCAGAGAGGATGGAGATGTCCCCCAGACCAAGAGTGACATGGCTCTGAGAGCGCTCTTGGAGGATGAGATACACAGGGGGAAACTCCTGACACAAGAATGGCGGGCCAGCTGCAGGCACCCCCTGGCCAACCCAGCAGCTCAGTGCCAGACTGAGCTGGAGCCACAGGCCCTCAAGCCCATGAGCTGCCACCACAGCATGCGTGGGATTGGAAAGTGGGTAACGAGCATCTGAGAAGAAAATCTGCTTTGTCCATGACCTGCCTGATGAGGTGGACTTCCAGAGTCCAGCAGGTGAGCTTCACCATTGATGCAGCCAGCTGACGGCACACATCTAAACTATCAAGGAGTCCCTCATGGTGTGTAAAGAGCAGATGGTGGTCCTGAATGAGCTGTGTTGGGGGAAAGCCCAGTGCACGCACTGGCTGTCCCAGGAGAAGATCAAGAAGAGGAGAGTGTTGCGGAGCTGCTGTCACTCCTAGCCAGGGAAGGCAAAGACAGCAGTCTCCAGATGCCAGCACAGGCTGAGCCTCCCACCCTCCTCCCCAACACTGCTTCAGAAGCAACTTGAAGACAGCATGGAGACTGCCAGAGGAGAGGTCAGGGTTGCCGACCCAATACTGGACTCCCTCAAGTAGTATGTCCTGCCCCGATGCCCCACATCCAGATCTGCTCACAACTACCAGACTCAGGGGAGGAGTGCTCTCTCACTTTCTCCTGTAGATTGATGTGGATGATGACTCTCTATGTGACATACTGACTCTCAAAAGCCTTGGCAGCCACCAGAAGTAGGTGACCAAGTGGCTTTCTCTCAGGCCTCCATCTGCTGCGCAACGGGAAGGTTAAACTGGGGGTAGGGTAGGGCAGAGGCTGAAGGGAGCTGGCCCAAACTCAAGGGACATCTAATGGCCCATTGGTGGCCAGGAAAGAGGTCTATGTTTTGCTTATCACAAAGAGTAAATTGTTTGAAAAAAAAAGCCTAAAAACAAAGATTTGTTCTTCCAGCCCTGGGGCTTGAACTCAGGGCCTGGCCACTGTCCCTTAGCTCTTTTTGATCAAGGCTGGCCCCAATTCCCCTTCCAGCTTTTTCTGTGTGGAATAGAACCAAGGGCTTCAGGCAAGCTAGGTGAACACTCTACCACTGAGCCACATTTTCAGGTAGGATGATTTTTCCCCCTCCCAAACCCATATGTCCATTCCTCAGATAAATAGGAAGTAGGGCTTAGGATGAATATGAAGCATAACTCTGGTTCCCCCCAAAATATTCCCCTGCCCCCTCTTCCCACACCCTGAGTTGAACCTTCTCTTCTAACATTGAGGGATGAGAGAGGGAGAGGGGAGTCCCAAGAGAGTACCAAAAACCGTGGAACCCTGAGTCCCACATCCTCCCCCCACACAAGTGGTGCTCCAGATTCTGATCTTACCTGACTCATTGTAAAGTCTACACTGTCTCCCCACCACTGCAAGGCTCAGGATGAAATAAGGGTCAGCCCAGGCCTCAGTCCACACCCAAAGTGGAAGCTCCTAGTCCCAGACCTACTTCCACCTCTGACTGCCCCTAGTTAGGCCAGACCCACCACTCACCACTATGTTGGTGCTGATGACCTCATGGATGGATTCCCGGAAGAAGGTCTATGGAAAACAGCAGGAACAGCAGGGTGAGCAGGGCAGAAGAAAGTGGGGTTATTGCTCTGGGATCTTCCTTGGAGCCCTCCCGTCAAGCCAGACCCATTCTGACCCAAAGCATAGACAAGGCCAGGGGGTGAGTCCAGATGGAGGAGTGCAGGACTAAAGGAGGTACTGCTTTGTCTTGGAGGACTTGATTAATTCCAATTATAATTAATTCCAATTATATTTGGCCCATGCCAATCTCAAAGGCATCATGCAATACCTCTCCTTGTTGGCCGTGAGCACTGTCCCTGAGCTCTTTTTCTCAAGGCTGGCACTCTACCACTTGAGCCACAATGCCACTTTTATTTCTGACGGTTCATCGATAAGAGTCTCATACACTGTCCTGCCCAGACTGGCTTGGCACTGTGATCCTCCAGATCTCAGCTTCCTGAGTAGCTAGAATGACATGCATGAGCCACCAGTGCCCAGTATGTGATGCCTTTTGAAGGCATCTTGGCGAGTCTGTAAATGAAAGAGCCTGGATAGACCATGACCCAATCAAGGAGCTGGGATGGGGGAAGGTTGACCTTCTAGCCATTCTGTTCCCCCAAAATTGAAGATGCCAGGTGATGTTGTATGCACCAAACACCTAGGCCAGCAGCCACCAGGCTTAGTGGGGGAAAAACTAGAGAATACTCAAAGACTGCAGTGTAGAAATCTCTGATTTTGCATGTATGTGGTGTGTGTGTGTGTGTGTGTGTGTGTGTGTGTGTGTGTGTGTGTGAGTGTGTGTGTGTGTGTGTGTGTGTGTGTGTGTGTTTCTGTGTGAACTCAGGGCCAAAGCTCTATCCCTGAGTTTTCTCACTCAAAACTCATGCTGTGCCACTTGAGCCACAGCCCCACTTGCTTTTCGAAGGTTAATGTAGGTAAGAGTCTCAAGGTCTTTCCTGTCCAGGGTGGCTTTGAATCATGATGGGTGCCCAAGAGAAGCAAGAGTAAACCCAACTCTCAAGTACAATCCCTACGGTGGGCCACTCCTGCTCCCTGTTGGACACATGCGGAACATGCGGTTCCATGCCATTATCCTCTAGAGTTCAATTTGGGCAAGTTACTAGGGACAAGCTGACTTTTGCTCACCCCCATTTCTGATGCCAGAGCAGGTCTGTTTTCCACCCTAGGCCATGAGATCTCCAGGAGGCCCAGCATTCAGGGACACAGGGAAGGGAGAGGTCAGCTCCAGGCTGAGCTAAGAGCCTTTGCCCACAGATACCCCAACTTGGCCTTACTTATCACCATAAGACCTGTCAAGGAACAACCCAAAAAAACAAAATTGGAGCTGTGCCTCCAAGTGGTAGAGCTCTAGCATTGAACCAAAGAGCTCAGGGACAGGGCCCCCAAGCTTTGAGTTCAAGACCCCCAGCTGACTTCCCCCATAAAACACAGCTTCTCTAAATGTGAACTAGTAGGATTTGTGAAGTGCTTCTGAAGAATGGTGATACTGAAGAAATCACCTTAATTCTAATGACAGCTGAACTTGTGACATAAAGCTATGTGCTGAGTCCTTCCCAGGGTGCTATTTACTGGGTCCTTCCCTCATGGGAGTTATGTGCTGAGTCCTCAAAAAGGTGCTGTTTGCTGAGTCATCCCAAAGGGTGCTATGTGCTGAGTCCCTGAGAAGAGTGGGCCATCCTGGGATTTTTAATGGGGGCTTAGTGCTGAGTCCATTACACAACGTGCTGAGTCCTTCAAAAGGTGTGGTGTGCTAATGCATCCTAAAGGGTCTTGCGATGTGTGAGCCCTTGAGAAGAGAGGGATGAGGTGTATTTTGAGTGCTGTGTGCTAAGTCCTTTACAAAGGGTGCTCTGTACTGTCCTTAAAATGGTGCTGTCTGCTAAGAGCTTCCACAGTGTGATATGTGCTGAGCCCTTCAAAATTGTTCTCTGTGCTGAGTTTATCGAAGGAAGCTGTGCACTGGGTGTTTTACACAGCGTGCTTCAACACAGAGTGTGATGAGTCTCTGGAAAAGTATGCTATGTGCTGAGAGTTTCAAAGTGGCCATGCACTGAGTCCTTTAAACTGTGGGCTATAGACCTCCCTCCTTCAAAGAGTGCTGTGTGCTGAGTACTCTACCCAGCATACTACATGCTGAGTCCTTCAAAGGGAGCTGTGTGCTGAGTCATTTACACAGGGTGCTTTGTGCTGATTTTGGAAGTGTGCTGTGTGCTGAATCATCCCAAAGGGTGCTATGTTCTGGGTCCTTGAGAGTTGGTTATCCCCAACAATAACACAGACACAAACACAAACAAACATACACACACGAGTGTTACCATGCACCTACTTGGTGTATGGAGTGGAGGAGGATGGAGGAGAGTCTTCCCCAGTGGTGGAGCTGAGGGGAGATTCGATCCTCTGGGCCTGTACTGTGGGTAGAGGGTCGTGCTAAGCTGAGGTAAGGCTGCAATTGCCATGGTCTAGAAGCCTCAGGTCCCAGTCAGGGCTGCAATTGTTTCTAAGAGTTGGGGGCGGGGCCCAGTGAAGGAGGGGGCGGGGCTCAGGAGCGCACTTTTGTGGCAGCAATGGCCAGGAGCACAAGGGGCCAGGGGTGTGTGTGCAGCAGGGGCAGGGTGGCCCAGGAGAGGAGTGTGGGGCCGAGAGAGAGCTGGGAGAAGACCGAGCACGAGCACTAGCAGCCGTGTAAATGGCTTCAGTGGCTGGCGGCTGCTCTGATCATAGTGTGGGTCCTGGCCGGGAGAGCAGAGCAAGCAGAGCTTGCATGGCAGGCACATCGCCACATGCAGCCCCTCGGAGGCGCCCAGCCATGGTGGCCCTGAGTCTGAGGTCCCGGTGCTGGGAGCACGGTGATGGCAGTGGCTGCTGAGGCGGCGGCGGCCTCAGGTTAGGAGGCCGCTGAGGCTGAGGTGGTGGCTGAGGAGCAGCAGAGGCTGTGCACAGCTCCACCATGTGCCTGTGCTGCGTTTCAAACATGGCTGCTGCCTCTAGCAGTCACCTGGTGGAGCTGTTGCGCCTCTGGCCTGCTTGTGGCCCTGACTTGGTTCTGGCCCTTGGTCCTCAGACTCCCGGCCTGCACCCGGAGTCGCAGCCTACAGCTTCTACCAGCAGCACACGTGAGTGGCCGACCTGCACCCTGCACCTCACAACCTCCCCTGTATATCCCGTCCCCCACTCTACCCTTTCTCCCCACCCTCGCAGACCCGGACCTTTGCCTCTTGCCTCCCCCTCCCTTCCTGCCTGCGCCTCCACCATGCCCAAAAGTCTGTCCTGGCTCTGCCGCAAATGCACCCCAATGGTGGGGGTTGGAGGTGGGTGTCCACCCGGGGATCCCACCCTCATCCCTAGTGGCCAATGTTTAAGGAAAAGGGGAGCTTCAGGGATGGGGAGGTGGGGGCACCATAGAGCCCCTGGCCTGGAGCAGTGGGAGCCACACAGCTGTGCATCTGCATCCTTCCTCTCCCTGGTGGGAACCTGGTGGATTTAGTCAGAGGTGGGGAGCAGCACCCCACACCTGCCTTCTGGGTTCTTTTCCCTTTTGCTTGGCACGGGGGTGTTGGATGCAGAAGATAGAACCCGTTTTGTGTGAGCCCTTTTCTTCTGTGCTCAGTCATCCATTCACCTGAGGACATTCCCAGAAGAGCCCACTAGAGAGGTGAGGGCACTGTGGTCAGATAGAAGGTGGGTATTTGGGAGAAAAACACACCCCCTCTGACACACATACAACCGGCCTGTACCCCCAACCTCAGCTGTCAACAGTTCTGACTGGGTGATCACATTTCCCAGTTCTGCCAGCTTCTTCTAGTGCTCCCAGTCCATCTGGTCTCCTTGTCCTGCCCAAGGATTTGCCAAGTTGCCCAGAAGTATGTAGGAGGGACGTAGGGAGTCCAACCATGTATATAGCCTTTAGGACCCCATCAAAGTCCCCAACAACTCCCCCACCCCAGGTCAGACACCTTTCTGGAGGCACCTGCTTTTTTGTTTTCTGTCCAGGCTCTGAGAAGCCACGTGTCTCCGGACTCCTTCACCCTGTATCCTGGCCTAGGGTTTTGGTGAATGGGGAGTCCAGGCTGGTTGTTTCCAATGGGAAGGATCTGGCCCTGGTACTAGGGAGAGTCAGGATGGTTCTGCATTATGAGAGCATTGTGCCCCTTTGGTGAGATCTCCTGGTTCTGACAAGGGAACCTCTGTGCTCCAGCTAGTACATTGCCCAGATGAGAAACCAACAAACTCAGGAGAGACACTGCTCTAAATCTGTGTGTGTGTGTGAGAGAGAGAGAGAGAGAGAGAGAGAGAGAGAGAGAGAGAGAGAGAGAGAGAGAGAGAGAGAGAGAGAGAGAGAGAGAGAGCGACAGAGACAGAGACAGAGACAGAGACAGAGACAGAGACAGAGACAGAGAGACAGAGAGACAGAGAGACAGAGAGAGAGAGATCATCTTTCTCATTGTACAGTCACCATGTCTAAAAAGAGCAAAAGCATTTTTAAAAATTTTATTTTATTTTATTTGTGAACATACTGTACAGAGGAGTTACAGTTACATGGGCAGGATAATGCGTACATTTCTTACCAAGCATTGCAGCCTCCTCCTTTGTTTACCCTTCACATCCCTTCCAGGCCTCCCCCCACCCCCCCAATCCCAATCCTTCTCCTTCCCCCCCTTCCCCCCCCCACCGACGTTGTAAAGCTCGTTTTGGACATGACAACTTGTACTTCTCATTGTTGCAACAGGTCCACCTGTATCCTTAAACAACTGGTTTTTCCCCATCTCCTCCACAAGTTATACTGACATCAAATATAGTGAAAGCAGGGGTTATACTCTGGGGGAGGGACATACAAAGCAACAAAGAGATAATCTTATAATTGCATTACAAACACATGCATGAAAGAAAAAAAACATTAAAATACACATCTAAGGGTTCATTTTCCTGACATCACATTATCTGACCTTTTCCGCTTGACTCATACATATACTAGATATTACAAATAAGGGAAACCATGGGACCTACGTTTCTTTGGGCCTGGCTTACTTCACTTAATAAAATTTTTTCCAAGTTTTTCCATTTCCTAACAAATGGGGCAATGTCATTCTTTCTGATGGAGGCATAGAATTCCATTGTGTATATATACCACATTTTCTTGATCCATTCATCTACTGAGGGGCATCTGGGTTGGTTCCATATCTTAGCTATGGTAAATAATGCTGCAATAAACATAGTTGTGCTGGTAGCTTTAGTGTGGTCTTTCTTGTAAACATTTGGGTAAATGCCCAAAAGTGGGATTGCTGGGTCATAGGGGAGTTCTATGTGAAGTCTTTTGAGGAACCTCCATACTGCTTTCCAAAGTGGATGAACAAGTTTACATTCCCACCAACAATGAAGTAAGGTTCCTTTCTGTCCACATCCCCTCCAGCATCTGTTGTTGTTAGAGTTCTTGATTTTTGCCTTTCTAACTGGAGTGAGGTGATATCTCAATGTTGTTTTGATTTGCATTTCTTTTATGGCTAGGGATGTTGAACATTTCTTCATGTGTCTATTGGCCATCCTTCTTTCTTCTTCAGAGAAGTTTCTCTTTAAGTCTTTCGCCCACTTATTTATTGGGCAGTTGTTTCTTTGAGGATTTGTTGTAGGGGGGTTTAATTTTTTGAGTTCCAAGTATATTTTAGATATGAGACCCTTGTCCATTGTATGGCTAGTAAAGATCTTCTCCCAATCCATGGGCTTTCTATTGATCTTGCTAGCTATGTCATTTACCCTGCGGAACCTCTGAAACTTTAGAGCAAAAGCATTTTATTTGTGTGTATGTGTGTATTTATTATTCTTTTTCAATTAATGCCCAGTATGAGCCCAGCCATAATTTTTGTTTTCTCTTTCACCGTTTCATGGCTCCTTTAGAGAAGGTTTTAGTAGATATTCCTTTCCACCTCTTTCTTCCCCTTCTCTGCAGCCCACAATAGCTGCTGGACCTGCGTGGGTCTCCTCTAGGAGGCCTGTGTGAACCACAGACCAGAGTGGACACCTGCTCTTCTGTCTTCAGCCAAAAGGCTCATGAGGCTACTGTGATCACAGCCGCACTCTTCAAGCCAGACAGTCTGCTCTGGTGTGTATGGAGCTAATTCAAGGTTGGGAATGAGTCTGCCAAACATAAATAGGGAATGAGATGGGAGGTAGTAGGGCAGCGGCTGTGAACCTAGGAGGGTCTGGGAAGTGACAAAAGGTGTGACATAGCAGATGGTTCACCACGATTGAGGATGAAAGGGGAATATTACCCAGGGTATTGACGGTGTAAATGGGCATCTGGGCAGGGGGCTCCGGGCCCCCAATGGTGGCGTGGATTCCCTCTAGGAGCAGTGCACTGGTGGCTAGTCCTCCCCGGAGTCCTTCAGACTCCAATCTGTGTTGCTCCTGGGCTGTTTCCAGCTGGGCAATGGTAGGCAAGTGTGTTCCCCCTGCTGGAGCCTACTTGGGATCAGGACATGGCAGTTACCTAGGGCTCTCTGAATGTCATTTTCTGTAACCTGCTGTAGGCTGTCTGGAAGGAAAAGGAGACCACTGACTTTGGAACCCTTTAAGTTTGATTGGGACAAGTTGAAATGCCAGCTTTTCCAGGTTTTTTTCCTTGAAGCTGGCAATTTCTACTAATGCTTGGGATACTGGGTCAAATGAGAAGGACCATTTCAGCCACCAAACAATGACATTCAAGCAGCACAAGCAGAGTTGCCGAGCCAAATGGTCTCCTGCTATGAACGTTGTGCCTTGACTGCCTTTGTCCGGCAGCTGCCGATTCTCCTCCAGCTCTCTCTCGGGTGATCACTACAGTCGAGGATGTTGTGGGTAGCAGAGATTGTGATGTTGCCATCTGCTGCCTGATCGCTGTGAGCAGAGACAATTCCCAGGACCTGTACTGGACTCTGGGAGATTCAGAGACCCAGGATGCCTCATGGATCCTTTTCTACAACATGAAAATTGGGGGCCGAATATGGTGGACCATCCTGTCTGGCCCTATGGAGTGCAGAGGAGACCCCTTGAACCAGGCTTTCACCTCACAGCAACCTTGTTCACAGTTGAGTGGGGAATTGAGTGCCATACAGCTGGTCAGAGTGGCTGGACAGAGATCTTTGAGAAGATAGGCATTTCAGAGACCCCAGAATACAGTGAGTACATCATGGCTCATGTCCTTGGAACCAAAACAGTTAAGTGCGGTGGAACCAGGAGGGTGGGAAGAGGGAGGAGGGAGAACTGTGGGAGAGCTAACACAGGTTTTACCCCCACCCAGGATGCTTACCTGAGTTGGATGGGACTGTTCTGTAGTATTGTCATAGACAGATGCTCAACTATTTATCTAACAAAACATTACAGTGTGTGCCAGTTTCTGGGGGCGGTGACAGAGGGGGGGCATACATGATAAAAGTTTCCAGATCTGGTTCCACAGCACATGAAGAAATCTTGGTTTGAGCTGGATGCTGGTGCCTGACACCTGTCATCCTAGCTGCTTAGGAGGCTGAGATAGGAGGATTGAGGCTTAAGGCCCAGGCAAAAAAGCCTGTAAGACTATTATCTCCAACTTACTACCAAAAAGAAAATGCCAGAAGTGGATGAGTAGCTCAAGCTGTAAACTGTTGGCCTTGAGTAAAAAGGCTCAGGGACAGCACCAAGGCTCTGAGTTCATGGCCAGGAATGACACAAAGAAAGGAAAGAGAAAGAGAGGAGGGAAGGATGGAGGGAGAAAAGGAGGAAAGGAAGGAAGAAGGGAGCATGCAAGCCTTGGTTTGGAGTCCCTGGATCAAGGGAACCAACCATTCACAATCTCTGTGGGGACAGTTTCAGAGCCTAAAGCTATTGTGTAAGACCAAGCCACTGACCCATTCATGACATCAGCAACATCATTATATCCAAATCTGAGTGGTCGCTGACTGCAGAGGGAAACAGCCTCAGGTAGATCCTGGGGCTCAGGGTGGGTCGCAGAGTTTCAATCTCCCCTGGATCACGGAGTTTATTTTCTGGTCAGATAAGAAGAAACTGTCCAAGGGCTAGGGAGTTATAGGGTGAGGGAGTGGCAAGATGGGGCTGGCAAGGGATAAGCAGGAAGATGAAGAGGGAGGATGATCCCAGATCCAGTGTGTCAGGCCATTGGAGCCATGACCTCACCTGACAACCCAGACCATCAGTGATAGACTCTTCAACCCAGCCACATGGCTATTAAAAGTCCTGGCACTCTGGGTTCACCTATGACAACCTGGCTGTCATCCACTGCAGGATGCCTGTGCAGTACATCCTTGTGGACTGGCACTTTTGCTGGCTCAATCTGAAGATGACACCTTCAGTGTTCATTCCTCAACCAGAGACAGATGTAAGCATGCCACTAGAAGAGGACACCCAGGGAATGAGGGCGAGAGTCAGACCCGTGTTGCTCTGAGACTTCCTCTAGGGGACTTTGGGCCCCGTGACTGCCATTCTCAGAGGTAAAGGTGGGTCTCCTTGCTGGCTCAGCCTTTAGTCTAGATGGCAGATGTGGGATTTAAAGAGGGTGGACTGAAGGTCGAGGCTGCTGAGAACACCAGAGGCACTGGGCTCTGAGCAGGGTTGTTTCTTTGAGGATACTCACAACCCAGGAATATTACTGAGATGGATCAGCCCTTTTCTCCTCCCTGAGAGAGAGGGACCTAGAGCCCTCCAGTCTGCATCTCTTGGCTGAGAAATTCATTCATTCCCATATCCTTTGTTTGGATAACTAGATCTCACCTGACTGCCCAGTGTCAAGACAGGACAGTGAGAGATCTTGAGTCCTTCATGAGATCACTGGATCCTCAGTATGAGATTGTACTTGAATATCCTGAGTTGGTGCATGGTCAGTCCCATCTCAGCCTGCCATGACCTAGGACATAGAATCTAGAGAATCAGAGCAGGATGGGGTCTATTCTGTGAGTCTTGAATATTATGTGTGAGCTTTGAGCTCCCATGTGTTCACCTGCTTCCTTTTCTTGGGTGCGTCTATGCTAGAAAAAGTTTAAAACTAGGGCCTGGGTACCATCCCTTGTTTCATGCTCAAAGCTAGCGCTCTACCTTTTGAGCCACAGCTCGACTTGCAAGGTTTTTGGGTGTTTAATTGGAGATAAGAGTTCTGAATGACTATGCTGCCAAGGGTAGCATCCAACTGCAGTCCTCAGAACTCAGTCTCCCGAGAGGATAGGATGACAGGCATGGAAAAGCCTCTTTGGCCGGGTGCCAGTGGCACATGGCTGTCATCCTGAATCTTAGGATCATGGGTGAAAGTCAACTTGGGCAGGAAAGACCCTCAGAGTCTTCTCTCCAATAAAGCACCAGAAAACTGGAAGTGGTGCTGTGGCTCAAGTAGTAGAGTGCTGGACTTGAGCTGAAGAGCTCAAGGATAGCACCCAGGCCCAGAGTTCTAGCCCCACAACCAACAAAAAGAAAGAAAGTAAAACATCTTTGCCTGCAAAGGACGGTAGAGAAGTGTTTGTGTGTATGTGTGTGTGTGGGGTGGTGGTGGTAGACATTTAGCGCCCTGCTCAGTCATCATTTTAGATGGATTGTCCCAAACACTTAGTTCACGGCAGACGATTCTTGACCACTGGTGAAGCTCTGGGTTGGATGTCCACCATTGGACCTAAGTCTCCTCATGGGACAGTTGTGAGTAAATAAGGGATTAATACAGAGGGATCTCTGGAGCAGGGCCAGGCACAGAGGGAGCAGGTGTCAGATACAGTTCTCAACAATTCTGTGAGCATATGACAGGAAGTTGCCAGGAAAGGGCTCAGATGGGGTCTGTTATTAATCATGCAACAGGTGTGGGATTATGAAACAAAACATGGCTGCCTTTCATCATTACCCTGTCCCCATGCGGAAGGGATCTTTCACTCTATTCATTTTTCCAGCTGGGGAAAATGAGTCATGGAGAAGCCAGGTGAGCTACTCATGACCTCCAGCTGACAAGAATCTTGGCCTGATTTCTCTGCCATGCCTCCTAGAACAGTGGGTGTTATTCAGTCCACTTCTTGTGGTGGGATGTCCACTTCTTGTCATTTGTGGGGATTGAATTCTGGGCCTGGATGCAATCCCTGAGCTCCTCAGAACAAGGCTAGTCCTCTACCCCCTGAGCCAAAGCATCACTTCTGGTTTTGTTTTGGTTCTTTGAGGATAAGAGTCTCACAGACATTCCTCCCCAGCCAGCTATGAACCACAATCTTCACATCTCAGCCTCCTGTATAGGTAGGATTATAGGTCTGAGCTGCCAGCACCTGACTTAAGTGTAATTCTGGACCTTTGTCTTTCTCTCTCTCTCTCCCCTGCTCTCTCTCTCCCCCCCCTCTCTCTGTCTCTCTCTGTCTCTCTCTCTCCCTCTCTCTTTCTCTCTCAGTTATTGGTTGAATGAGTGCTGGAGGAGGTGGCCCAGCATCCCCATTTCCTGGAACCCAAGGTGGCCCTCTCATTCTGGAGGTGGGCTGTGGGTCAGGAGCTGTTTTGCTCAGCCTGTTGAAGCAGCTTCATGAGATAAGCCCCTCTGTGCCCTGGCTAGACCATGACAGTTATTCATTGTCCATCCCATGAGTCCTTCCCCACATCCCTCTGCTACACCGTTGAAGAAAAGTGGATGAGGAGGGGTAACCTTGTTCCCCTGCCCAGCACAATCCAGGACCTCTGACCTATACCCCCACCTATCTGACAAGACCCTGGATATAAGACAATAAAAACACTCTGTGTGTACTACCATTTGCTGGGGAGTGTCGTTTTGGTTACGGTGGTGGGGTTCGGAAGAAAGACCCAAGACCTGACACCTCCGGGGGGGGGAGGGCGGGAAATTTGTTCTGGTGACAGAGCCATGTCATTGCTGTGGATAAGGATGAAGCCACCATCAGACTGACCCAGAACAATGCTCAAAGATAGGTAGGCTGTTGAAGTATCAAACCCACTCATGTCTGCTTCCTACTCCCAACAAGGAGGTGTAGTATGGGTGGCCTGGCCCTGGGCTTAAGGGATTATAAATGGATGGTGGCAGTCAGGAGCTCATGGCTCCCACCCATCATCCTGGCTCTTTGGGAGGCTGAGGTCGGATGTCTGTGACTCAGAGCAGCCCGGGCAGGAAAGTCCAGGAGATTCTTATCTCCCATAAACCACCTCCCTCACCAAAACCACAGACAAAAAAGCCAGATGTGGTGCTGTGGCTCAACTCGTAGAGCCTCAGCCTTAACAAAAGAAGCTCAGGGATAACACCCAGGCCCTGAATCCAAGCCCTAGGACTAACACAATCATAAAATAAATGAACACTGTACACCTTTTAGCTGACTACCAAGAAAGATGTATTCAGTTTTCTCGCTGGTACATTCAGCCAAACGTAAGGGGATGCCTTTGATTTTCCCCCAACCCTCTCCTTCTCTCCTTTATCTGTCCAGGCTTAGGTTGCAGGACAGAATTCAGATCATCCCCCTGGATGTAACCTTAGGTACCTTCTCCCATCCACCTCCCTTGGGGTCAAGATCCTGGGTGGACTCCCTGCTGGGAGGATGAGGCACCACAGAGCTGAGGGTAGGGACCCCAACACTCACACACATACACACACACAAACACACAAACATCCCTTAGGCAACCCAGACTAGCCCTTTCCAAAGACCTGTTATCTCCTTGGATTAACTGACCTAGGAGAGGAATTTGATTCCCTCTAACTGATTATTTTAACTTGGGCTTGCTAGTTGATAGGAGTTGAACGTGAGCCAACAAAAACCAAAAAAACTTTGGTGCTCATCACCTCAGTCTCAGGGCCAAGCCTGACATCCTGGCTACTTGGGAGGCTGAGATCTGAGGATCACAGTTTGAAGGCAGCCATAAGCTGGAAAGCCCATGAAAATCTACTCTCCATGGAACCACCAAAAAGCCAGAAGTGGAGCTGTCGCTCAAGTGGTAGAGCCAGCCTTGAGCAATAAAACTCAGAGAGACAGCTCCCAGGTCCTCAGTTCAAGCCCACACAAAGAAATGGTCCTGTCTTGTTGCCCACAGATTGCCCAGGCCTCGAGCCCCTCTCACGGAGTGTGATACAACACCTGCCCCTGGGTGGTGTATCAGGGCCTTCAGAAATCCGGTGGTGGAATCCAGGCCTTCCCCTTTGTGCATTCTCAACTCACACTGGCTGGAAACCAGAGCTTGATAAGTTTGGCAGCCTGCACAGCGGAGAATCTCCAGCTATGCCAAGGTGATCAGAAAGGGCTTCTTGGAGACAACATAGCAGAGCATGTTCATTTCCAGCCAGGGCTTCTGGTGAGAGACTTGGTATAGATGTGCGAGACTGTCCCAAGACAGGCCTGAGGGGTCACAGAAGGACAGCTATCCAGGGCTGGAATTGCGTCTTAGAGGTAGATGGCTCGCCTAGCACACAGGAAAGCATGGGTTCGATTTCTAAGTCCTGCATACACAGAAAAAGCTGGAAGTGGCACTGTGGCTCAGGTGAAAGAGCACTCCTCTGGAGACAAAGAAAGTCAGGGATAGTACCGGTGCCCTGAGGTCAGACCCCAGGGCTGTCACCAAAAATGAGTTCTCCCAGGGACCTTGGTGACAGGTGTATGGCTATGCCCTGAAGCTCTTAGTAGATCCATCCGTGCTTTGTGTCTCCTTTGACAGAGGGGAGCTGGACACTCCTGCCCTTTGCACCCCTGTACCCAGTTTTCAGCAAGCCTCCCAAGGTCTTCCACCAGGACATGGACCAGTTGGCCCCGGAATTCCTCAGGTATCAGTTTGGTGGGGCAGGGGGACATAGGGGAGGCACCAGAACTTCTAGTGGGTCTGATCTGCCCTGGAAGATCAGGCAATCCGGAGGAGGCAGATGGGAGCTTAGAGGAGGTTAGTGATGTGGAGGGGGCCCTTTAATCCCCATGGCCACACCCAGATTCTAGCCTCCCTTTGCTGTGTCTGAGGGAGGTAGAGGGGTGTCTAGGTGGTATCTTCTAGAGGAGCACTAGGTGGAAATTCTGAAGGACTAGACACCTTAAGCCATGAGCCGCTGGCTCACACCTGTCATCCCACACCTGTCATCCTTGCCACTCTGGAGTCTGAGATCCAGAGGATCTTTTTCCCAGCCCTGGCAGGAAAGTCCCTCCAGAGCCTAATCTCCAGTCTCCAATCAGAAGTGGCACTGTGGCTCAAGTGGTAGAGCACTGGCCTTGAGGAAAATTAGACATCAGTGACAGTACCCAAGCCCTGAGTTCAAGGCTCTCAACCAAAACCAAAACAAAAACAAAAACAAAAAACCAAACAAGAAAGAAAGATACCCCTTCCTTGCTTGCAAGAGATAGTGAAGTATTGGGGTGGTTGAGGTTGTGAGAGCAGATGCTGGCCCCACAGTACAGACATTTCTAATAACTCCCCAGGTTTACCACAGTGTGAAGCCAACGCAGGGTGGGTGGTGCCTTACCAAGAACTCCAGAGGTTATGGCTATGGCATGCAGGGAGTGGGTGAATGGGAGCAGGGGTGGAATGGTAGTGTCAATTATATGCTCTCTATCCATGGAAGAAGGTTTTGAATGCTGGTGACCAAGTCTGAAGTGTAGGGTTACATTTGGTTTGTGTCTTGATGAGTTGGGTTTTTCCTTGGAATAAGAAGGTGGCTGCTGAGGAGGCTACAATGCCTGATTAGAAATGTACTCCTTATCTTGCCCATGTAATTGTAACCCCTCTTTATAGTATTTTCACAATAAAAAAAGAAAGAAAGAAAAGAGCTGAAGAAAAAAAGAAGTTGGGTGTAGCCGGGCGCTGCCAGTGGCTCATAACTGTCATCCTAGCTACTCAGGAGGCTGAGATCTGAGGATCACCGTTCAAAGCCAGCTTGGGCAGGAAAGTCTTTGAGACTTTATTCCCTTTGAACCACCATAAAATTGGATGTGGTGCTGTGGCACCAGGAGTAGAGAGCACACCTTCACCTGAAGAGCTGAGGGCCTTCTGGCAGGCCCAAAGTTCAAACCCCATAACCTACAACCAAACAAAAGGTAGCTGAATTTTCTGCATAACAATGTCTACAGTAGAAATGCCATGATGTGTTTTGAACCATTCCAGACATGTGAGAGGCTCTGAGTTTTGTCTACAGTTGGTCTGATGATGGTATTGCCATCATCTCTGGCGTGGAATATTCAGGGTGCTCAGGGACTGCTGAGGCTTTTGGCTACCACTGTGTGTGTCTGTGTGTTCATGTGTCTTTTGTCTGCGTGTGTCTGTGTCTGTGTGTTTGGATGTAGAAGACCTGGGCCTTGAACTCAGGGTCTAGGTGAAGTTCCTTTGCTTCTGTGCTCAAAATTAGTGCTCTAACACTTGAGCTGCAGCTCCATTTCTGGCTATTTGGTGGTTCATTGGAGATAGAAGCCTCACAGACATTTCTGTGCTGGCTGGCTTTGACCTCAGCCTCCTGAGTAGCTAGGATGACAGGTGTGAGACACCAGTGCCATATTTGTGTGTGTGTGTGTATGTGTGTGTGTGTGTGTGTGTGTGTGTGTGTGTGTCCCTCATCTTTCTCTGCCCACTTCCTGAGTGCCTGTCTGCCTCTTTCTGACCTTGGATGGTGCTCCTTCTCCACACCGACTTTGTCTTTATCCTCCTATCAGGGTCTACAATGAGTCCTATATTGCCAGAGACCTGAGTTCAAGCTTTTCTTTGGGGCCCAAGTCCATCTGTCCAAATCTTTGGCCTCCTGCAGGGGATTCTGGGTCAGCAGGGCTAGCTGCAATAGAATCTTGCCTGCCTTTAGGTGGGGAACTCAGACATGGGATGTCCTGCCCTTTTCCTCAGCTAGACCTCTGGCTGCATGTCTCTCTCAGCAGGCTGGCAGTGGAGTGGGGGAAGGGTGTTGTCGGTGACTCTGGCCAACTCCAGCTTGATAGTGGACTGAAGGCCGCCGAAGCAAGGAGGATTCTGGGCTGCATTGGAGGTGAGGCCAAGGTGGCTTGGAAATATCTATTGGTGTCTAGGAAATGTCAACATACTTTATCGCAGGCAAGTCTAACTTTCAGCCCCAGCTGGGCCTCTCCAATCCTTCTAGAGAATTCGGGATGCCCAGAATACAGAGGCACAGATTTTAGATTCCAGGGCCAGGGAATTGGGGGAGGAGAGACTGGCACGGCCAACACCTCAATGTTCTGGGGCATTAGCCTTGACCTGGGTATGCCCCCACTTGTGTACGTTCACTTCTTAACCCAGACCTGGCCAGTAACACCCACTTGTGGTTCTGTGGAAGTGGCAGGAGTGGAAGTGAGATTTAGGATGACCAACATCTGGATTTATGGCCTGAGGGAAGGAGGGGGACAAAAGTTGTATTAAAAAAAAACTCTTAGTGCTGGAACTCCGGTCCTAGGCACTGAGCTTCCTTTGCTCAAATCTAACAATCTACCACTTGAATCACAGCTCACATTTCATTTTTTTTAGTAGTTTAGTGGAGATAAGATTCTCATGATCTTCTCCGTCTGGGCTGGCTTCAAGCTGCCATCTTAAGAGCTCAGCCTCTTAAGTAGTTAGGATTGCTGCTATGAGCCACTGGCACCTGCTAAGGATGTTAGTGTGTGTGTCTGTGTGTTTACTAGGGCTTGAACACAGAGCCTTTAGCTTGTTTGCACAAGGTTGGTGCTCTACCACTTGAACTACAGTAGCTCTGCTTCCCAGCTTTTTGGTCATTCGTTGGAGGTAAGAGTCTACCCAGGCTAGCTTTGAATCTTGCTTGATCCTCCTGTGTCAGCCTTGAGTAGCTACGATTATAGGCATGAGCCACTGGCATCCAGCTGCAAGGATGTCTCTTCATACTGTCTTCTGTTCTAACAGCTGTCTACTTGCCCTGGCCTAGATCTCTGATCTCTACATCAGCTCCCAGCAGCCCTTGACTGTGTGGAGAACATAAAGCTCAAACCTGTCAAGTATCCTATTTCTATGTCTTCAGGGGAGGGTACGTTTCCTCTGAAGCCTAGAGGAGTAGAGGGAGGGGAAGGAAGGTTAGCTTTTGATGGTGCTAAACTCGGAGAGAGGTACATTTTCTTAGCCAAGAAGGAAAGTGTGGTCAGATGTTAACAGCTCATGCTCTCTTATTCTTAGCTCCTCAGGAGGCTGAGATCTAAGGATTGGCATTCAGAGGCAGCCCACCTCACTTTTCTTGTTTTTTTTTTTTTTTTGTATCTGTAGGATCTTTTTTTTTTATTGTGAAAATACTGTACAGAAGGGTTACAGTTCCATGGGCAAGATAATGAGTACATTTCTTATCACCAGCTCACTTTTCTAAAGTGTGTGAGACTCTCCTTTCTCAATAACCACCTAAAATTATAAGAACAGCTGTGGCTCAAGTGATAGAATTGCTAGCCTTGAATAAAAAAAGTGGGACAGAGCCCGGGTCCTGAGTTCAAGCCCTAGTACCAAGATGTGCCTTTGCACACACAAACACACACACACACACACACACACACACTCACACACTCACACAGACACACACAGAGGAAGGTAGTAATGATGAGTTGAGCTAGAACTGGGGGCAGTCTAGAGGCACAGTCATAGTGAACTTTCGACACATAAGTTATTTCTCCCCAACTCCTTCTTGGGCTGAGGTGTCTGGGCCATGGCAGTAAGTTCCATGGCACCTGCACCTCCATCCATGCATAGGGTACAGGACCAAGGGAAGAACACGATGGATGCTCGTTTATACTCAGTGCATGATTGCAGATCTTCATCTGCCACTGAGCAATGGTGAGGAAAGCAGGGCTCTGAGCCCTGGGACTCCTGGGATAGCCACTGCTACAAGCAGCAGCCAGCCAGCTGTGGATTCCTGAGCCTACAAGTCTTTCATGAGCCCAACTCAACACCCACCCAAGGTGTGCCTGACAAATTTGTCCCAGTGAGTAGGCATTACCTGCTGTGCCATCTTGCAGCCCTTGCCCCTCCTGGCCCAGAAACTTGGTCTGAAATGCTGATTTACGGCTCAGATCCACACTGCACCCATGACAGATGCCATTCTAATGACCTGACCGATGACTTCTGGTCTCCCTGGAGGGAGTGGCTGGCTGCTAGGTGTCCCAATGGGATATCTCAGCCAGGACATAAGTCACCTGTTGCACAGCCCATGCAAACCTGGCAGGGCTTCACTTATTAAATGGCAGAGAAGGATGCTTTGTTCAAGCTGCTGGTTCAGACTTAGGACTCTCTGAGGATTTGCCCAGGTTGGGCGGATGGACATGGGCAACCTGCTGAATGCCCATCATCCATACATCATCCATCCATACAGAGAGACATGGAGTTATTGCCTCCTTTTTTTTTGGGGGGGGTGAGGCAGGTTCAGGGTTGAACTATGAGTCTAGGCCCTGTCCCTGAGCTCCTTTTGCTCAAGGATAGCACTCTGCTCTTGAGTCACAGCCCCACTCATAGGCTTTTTTTCTTCCTATGATCTCTTAGAAAGAAGATTATTTTGGACTTTCCTGCCTCAGATGAATTCAAATTGGCATTCTATACATATCAGCCTCCGGAGGAGTTAGGGTTATAGGTAGGAGCCACTGACACCTGGCTTTCTTTTCTTCTTGTTGTTCTTTTTTTAAATCATGACAATCTGAAATCTTCATGATGTCATTCCAATGTTTACATTCAAAGTACTCTACCCAGGCCTGGGATTGGAATGCTATGACTACCACCCACAAATGGAGGGAGATCCTGATGAACTAATTCCTGTTCATGTGAATGCTAATGGAATGTTATAAAAGTAATAATTAAATTTGCAGTGAATTCATGATTCTATTTTAGAATGCCACACAAAAATTAATGGATTTATATCTTCCATTCTAGCACCAGGATATGATTAAGGATATTGACTATATTTGTAATTAATGCTTTTATAAGTACTCAACCATGATACCTCATGAAATGCAGTCATAATTTAGTAACTAATAATTGGTAAGAACATATATATAATTTAATAATATCCTCACATTCTCCCTTTGTATGTGTGTGTATATATAAATATATACATATATATGCAGATATATATGTATTTATATATTATATATATAATATCAATATACACATCTATCTATTGGGCACTACTATGGCTTGATTACAGGTCCTCAGAAATTCCTGGATACTCAGTTTGCCAGAGGCTGGTGTGCTAAGACTGTACCCTGTTTATGGATTGGGCATTGTAGGCTGAGTTGAAATTCCAGCATGTCCAAAAATTTATTTGTGGAGTAAGAAGCCAATTTTACACTTTTTTTTCATTCTCTGTGAAAGTCCTGGGTCTCAATACGATGTATAATCCATATGCAAATATATTCTATGAGCTATGATATAATAAAGGAAATGTTATATGTGTAATAATACTAAATAAATAAGGGTAATAAATGTCATATGCAGTAGAACCCATGTATGTAAATAGATATCATATATATGAATATTATTTTTTCCAGTTCTAGGGCTTCAAGTCAGGCCCTTGGAACTGGTCTGAATTTCTTTTTTCTTTATTTCTTTTCTTTTCTTTTCTTTTCTTTTTTTTTTTTTTTTGCCAGTCATGGTGCCTTAACTCTGGGCCTGGACACTGTCCTTCAGCTCTTCGGTTCAAGGTGAGCACTCTACCACTTGAGCCACTTCCAGCTTTTTCTGCTTATGTGGTGCTGAGTTATTGAACCAAGAGCCTCATGCATGCAAGGCAAGCACTCTACCACTGAGCCACCTTCCCAGCCCCATGAATTTCTTGTCTTCAAGGACGGTGAGCTTTCCCCTTCACACACAGTGTCACAGAGTTACCCAGACCCTGAGTTCAAATCCCAGGCCTGCTAGAAAAATGGTGCAATTTCCTAGCCAGGGTCTTACTGTTATTATTACTTGTTTTTTGGCCTAGCACAGGGCTTGAACTCAGGTCATCGCATCTCTGCCACACTGATCATTGGATCCTGCGACCCTACTTCAAATTTCGGAGCTGGCAAAAAATAAAAATAAAAAGGAGAAGGATAAAACTGAGAAGTTCAAGAAGGTGGTTTTATGTTTTTTTTTCTTTGTATTGTGACCATCCTGGGTCTAAATGACAAGACCCAGAATGTGTACATGACACTGCATTGCTAATGTTTAGTGGACTATTAGGGAAGCCATAGCTGAAACCAGCAACTTTGGCCTGGAGGTCGAATCTTGGAACTGCCATTAATGAATGTTGCGAGGTTCTAAGAAATTCATTCTGATATACATCCGTACAAATGGAATGTTATAAAAGTAACATTTAAATTAGTAGTTAGTATATGATTATATTCTAAAATTATACACAATTATTCTACATTGACTAATTTTCAATTCATACTTTATTATGTATTCAATCCTGATACTTAAAAAGGAAGGAATAATTTAATTGCCGATAATTGGTATTAATATCATATATACAGTTTCATAATATACAGACATCTCTTGTTTTATACATATACATCTATCTATCTATCTATATCTATCTATCTATCTATCTATCTATCTATCTTTATCTACCAATTTACACATTTATGTGTTTATACACTTGTCACTCCTGGGTCTCAGTGATAGAGTGCTCACTGAGTATGTACAAAGTCCTAGGTTCCATTCCTCACTACCACTTGCACAGAAAAATCCAGAAGTCATGCTGTTACTCAAGCAGTCCAGTACTAGCTTTGAGCATAAAAGTTTAGGGACTGTGTCTAGACACTTACTCAAGATGCAGGACTAGCACCAAAACAAAACGATAGAAGGTTCTGACTGCAAAGATATAAGAATAGGACTGCAAATACCTCATCTTAAGGCAAGCTAGGAGTCTGGTGCTGAGAGCTGCCATCTAACCTGATGTAGCCAGAGGTAAACTGCTGCAAACCAGCTAAACAGAACCGCATGCTTGTGGCTTCCTCAGCCCTGTCATCCAAGATACTGGGGAGCTGAGATCAGACACTGGTAGTTTTAAAATCCAGCCCTGACAGGAAGTCTGCAGAACTCTGAGCTGTGGCTCAAAGTGGTAGAGCTCTTGCCTTGAGCAAAAGATCTTAGGACAGTACCCCCAAACTTTCAGTGGAATCCCCGTGGCTGACTCACCGCCCCCTCCCTACAAAAAACCCACTCCTGTAAATCATTTGATATGAACTTTGTGTAGTATGGTGACACTGATGAAAGCACCCTAATTCTAATGACAGCATGTGGTATACAGCTATGTCATGAGTCTTATATGAGGAATGGTGTACTGAGTGCATTCTTGCATCTGGTCCTTGTAAGAGCTCCACCGATTATTGTGCAGATGAGAACCTTGAGGCTCAGATATGTCCCCATGTCAAGACCAAAATGATGTATGTACTGAACTCTAGTGAGTTTTCTCCTACAGACAATTGTTTTGGTTTATTTTTCTTGGTCATGAACCTTGAACTCAGGGCCTCGACACTGACTCTTCCCTGTTGGGCTCATGGCTAGCACCCTACCAAGGGGACCCAAGGACACCCATACAAAATGTTACAGTCTAGGCACTTGTGGCTGATATCTGTCATCCTGCCTACTTTGACACATTTTTTTTTCTCTGTAAAAATGCTGGTTCTCAGTATGAAGTATAATCCATATGCAAATATATGCATGTGATAAGATGTAATAAATGAAATAAATGTTATATATGTAATAATACTAAATAAAATAAATAATGAATAAATAAGGGTAATAAATGTCATATGGAGTAAGCCCATGTATGTAAAAAGATCACATATATGAATATCAATTTTTCCAGTGTTGGCGCTTAAATTCAGGCCTGGAAACTGAAATTCTTGTCTTCAACAACAGTGAGCTTCCCTTCCCCCGCAGTGTTACAGAATTAACCAGACCCTGAGTTCAAATCCCAGTCCTACCAGAAAAATGGAGGAAATTCAAAGTCACCGCCTTGGGCCTTGTCCAGGCCCGGGGCTTGAACTCCAATTGTGGCAATTCTGCTTCAGCTTCAATCACCCTAGGATGTGGTGCAGCCAATGGACCCACAGCCCATCCTGAGATCCTAGGTCCCAAGTTCAAATCTCGGGACTGATAAAAGAAAAAGGAGAAGGGCAGGGAAGGTGGCTCAGTAGTAGAGTGCTTGCCTTAGATGTAGCAAGCTTCCAAAAACCTAGGGAGGCACCGTTGCCAATAATGAATCATTGCATTAGGTTCAGCTCCCTAGTTGTTGTCTGCCAGAAGAAATCTTGAATTAATTGTAGCAGTTTGTTTCAACACTGGAACACAGTCTAACAAAGACAGGATAAGTGCAGGGAACTTGGCCTGCCCCGGGAGATAGCACAAATGAAGGCCTCCTGTCAAAACACAGCATTGGGGAGAGGGATATCTTGGGGTACAAAGAGGCCTTTTTCTCCTGGTCTTCAGGGCCTGCCTACACTCATAATCACTAGTTTGCCTGGATAGAGTTGTTTGTTACAGAGCTGTACAGGAGTGAGGCCTTTTGTCTGCTTGTTCCAACAAAGAGGCAGACTTCCTCCAGCAACCTGGGGTGTGGAGAAGCCCTGAGGCTACACTGGGAACAGGGAGGGGAGCCCTGGAACATGCACTGTCTTGAAAGCACTCTCTGTGCTATGAAATCATTCTATTCAAAGCAAATTTCCTAGCTGGGTGCCTTTCTTCATAGCCACTCTGGAGGTTCACTGATAGAAATGCATTCACACATACACAGACACATGGAGTTACTGGCTCTATTTTTTTTTTTTTTTTGGTAAAGATCCTGAGGCTTGAAATGTGAGCTTAGACATTGTCCCTGAGCTCATTTTGCACAAGGAAGTGCTTAATTGTGCCTTAAACCATGATACATCATTAAATGAAGGCATAATTTAATACCTAATAATTATTAGTAATATATTACGTGTAAATTAATGATATATAGACATCTAACATTCTATAAATATATTTATATATTTAAACATATACTGGAATATACATATACATCTCTCTCTCTCACTCCCTATGCATATATATGTATTTGCAGCAATTAGGCATCTATCTATTTATATACTGGTTATTTCTGGAGGTTAAACTTAGGTCCTGGGAACTCCCTGGCAATGTATTTGTTTGAGATTGCTGCGCTTACATTGATCCTTTTATGAATTGGACATTCAAGTCCCTCAGTTCAAATCCCAGCAGTGCCAAAGACAATAGGTGGATTAAGCAGCCAATGTTGACCTGTTCTGCTCTCTGTGAAAATACTGTTACCTAGGTACAAGATGTGATACCTACGCAAATGCATATATATGATGTACATTATAAATGTATATAAATATTATTTTGCCAGTCCTGGGGCTAGAATTCATGCCCTGGGAAATGCTCTTGACTTTCTTTTATTCAAGGAGGGTGAACTTCCACTTCACCCACAGCAAAATAGAGTTACCCAGGCCCTGATTTCAAATCCTAGGTATGGCATATAAAATGTCCCAAATTCCAAGCCAGAACCTTAATTCATTTTGAGGGGGGGCAGGCACAGGGCTTGAACTCAGGTCGTCACAAGTCTGCCTCAGCCTTGATTACCGTAGGCTGGGGTGCAGCTTTTACACCCACAGATGATCCAGGGATCCTAGGACCCAATTTCAACTCCCAGCACTGGCCAACAAACAAACAAACAAACCAAAATGGAAGAGGAAAACCAGAAAGTTTTCCAAAACAGTTTTACCTTTGTTTCTTTTGCACAGTGACCATCCTGGGTCTCACTGATTTTTCTTTAAAATTGTACATGACTTTGCATGGCTGAGGCTGGTGGGCTGTCAGTGAAGCCTGAGGTTAACCCAGACACCTGCGCCCTGAGTTCGATCCTGGGACTGCCACATAGACATGGCTGAAGGTCGTAGGAAACTGGTTCCTATCTCTAGGAACACTAATAGAATGTTTGAAATGTACTAATTGAATTACTAATTAACTAGTCTTTCTAATGTAAGATTGTATGCATTAAATATAGGTCATTGATTAATTTAATTAATACTTGATTAAGTCTTGTACCATGATTAATTAATGGAGGAATAATTTTAGACCAAATAATTAGTAGCAACAGAATATACAAAAGTAAGATATAGACATCACTCTTTATATAGAGTTATACACTAGAATCTACATAAATGTCTATATGTCTCTGTATAAGTTTATAGATTCATATACATATGTAAATACACACACTGCATTTTACAAATCTATGTGTTTATATATGGGCCACTCCTAGGACCAAATTTGCCAGACAACTTCATTTGCATCAGACTGGTGTGCTAACATTGACCCACTCCCCATTCATGAAGTGGGCTTTCTAGGCCCTGAGTTCAAATCACAGAACTGCCAAAAACTTAAGTAATCCTGGTGGAAGAAGCCAAATGTCCCATTTGTCTTCCTTATTGGTGAAAGTCATGGGTCTCAGGAATCAGGTATAGTACATTGGCAAATCTATGTCCTATGTAATAAGATGTAAAAAAGGTTATGTGTGTAATCATACTCACTAAAATACATAAGAAATAAAGAAAACATAAAATAAAATGAATGACTAACTGCAATATGCAGTAAACATGTGTATGTAAATATGAATCCTGTATTTAAAATGCATACGAATATTATTTTTGCAAGAGCTAGGACTTGAATTCAGGCCCTGGGAACAGGCCTGACTTTCTTGTCTACCAGTACAGTGAGCTTCCCCTTCTCGCACAGTACAGTAGATGTACCTAGGACCTGAGTTCAAATCCCAGGACTGGCAGAAAAATATGAGATGAAAAACAAACCTGAAGTAGAGGGGTGGGAATGTGCCTTAGGGATAGAGTGCTTTGCATCTATGAAACCCTGGACTTGACTTCTCAGGAACACATCACTAGAAAAAAGCCTGAAGTGACTCTGTGGCTCAAGTGGGAGAGGGCTATTCTTGTACAAGAGAAATTAGGTACAGTGCTCAGGTCCTGAGTTCAAACTTCAGGACTGGTGTATGTGTGCACACGCACGCTCACGCACACACACACACACACACACACACACACACACATGTCCTGAGTTCAAACTCCAGGACTGGTGTATGTGTGCACACGCATGCAAGCACACACACACACACACACACACACACACACACACACACACACACACACACACACACACACACCAGAAGTAAAGTGGTGACACAAAATGGTAAAGCGCTGGGCTCCTGCACTGAGCTCATGGTCAGCACCCAGGCCCTGTATTCAACCCCAAAACCTTGCCACCCAGGGCTCAACTAGGAGAGGTCAAAGGTTTCAAAACCTAATGTGCTTCAGCAGTCCTAGATGACCGGAAACAAAATCAGACATGTGCTTGGATTCCCAAAGCTTCCGGACACCTAGCAGAGGCATCATAGGCCCATCATCGCCCTCAATGAAACATTTCTTGAGGTTAAGTGCCCTAGTTGTCTGCCAGAAGGACTCCTGAATTATATTGAGCACTGTATCTGAACACCAGAATATAGTCTCACAAAGGCAGGATTAGTGCTGAGAACTTGGCCTGCCACAGGAGGTGGCCCAAATGAAGGTTGCCTGTCAACACGGAGCACTGGGGATAGAGATAGCTTGGGGTACAAAGAGGCCTTTTTGTCCTGACCTTCAGAGCCTGTCCACACTCATCCTCACTAATTGGCCCAGATGCAGTTTGTTACACAGCTGTGCAGGACGGAGGCCTTTTGTCTGCCTGTTCAGACAATGAGAGAGACTTCTTCCAGCAGGCCTGGGAAGCAGAGAAACCCTCAGGCTGCACTGGGAACTGTGAGGGGAGCCCAGGAACATGCACTGTCATGAAAGCAGTCTCTGTGTTATGAAATCATTGTTTTGAAAACAAATTTTCTAGCTTGGTGCCTTTCATCATAGCTACTCTGGAGCTTCACCTATAGGAATACATCCACACATGCACAATACATGGAAGTAGGTCCTGGGGTTGACCTATGAGCATAGGCGTTGTCCCTCAGTTACTTTTGCTCAAGTGTAGTGCATTAACCTGGAGCCACAGCCCCACTTTTGGGTTTTCTGTGATCTCTTAGAAATAACAGTGTCATGGACTTTGCTATGCTGGCTGGATTCAAACTCAGATTCTCTATATCTCAACCTCCTGAGGAGCTGGGATTACAGTCAGCAGACACTGGCACCTGCCTTTCTTTTCTTCTTCATTTTTAATCTGGACAATCTGACTACTTAACAGCATCATTCCAATGCTCTGAATTTATAAGTAAACTACCCAATGTTCTTTATACGTGTTTTCTCTGAGAAGGATTTTCTCTCCTCATCTTCTCCTCTGGCCACAGGTTTGAAGCCAAAAGTGAGAAATGAGTGTGACATGATTTGGGCAGCAAATGTCCACAGGACATGCCAGTTCAATCACTTAGCATTGAGCTGCAGTGAGTTTACTGTCTCAGGACGAGAGAACCAAAAGCTGGAGCGATCCTCATACTGTCTGAATTGCTCCTTAGGCCTATAAAATTATCTAATATTTATGAATGTTTTGTGTCTCCAACCTTAAGCATCTAGAACACAACAGAAGCATCTTCATGTTTCCTTTTTTCTCTAGTACCTCTAGAGATTTAGACTAAGGTTTTGTGTGGAGCAGATCCTCAGTGAATCCCTCAGGAAAGCCACTTGAAGTCTCCTCAGTAGATCTCTGTTCAAAGCCAGCCTGAGAGGAAAGTCTGTGAGACTCTTATTTCCATTAAACCACCAGAAAACCAGAAGTGAATCAGTGGCCCAGAGAGTAGAGCTCCAGCTTTGAGAAAGAAAGCTGAGCAGGAGATACCCGACAGACGAGGCAGGAAATCCTGGCAGGCGCTTATGTCCAATTAATGACCAGATGTCTGGAAGTGGAGCTGTGGCAGTGGCAGAGTCTCAGCCTTGAGTAAAACAGCTGAGGAACACATAGGGCCCCGAGTTTAAGCCCGGGGATGTCCACCAAAAAAATTCAAAAAGAGAAGGCCAAGTTTATGTACCAGTGTCCTACCTACTTATGTGTGTATATTACCTCTCTGAGTGGAATCAGATTGTATGCAATGCTTCTCCTTTTATGTACAGATTTATTTTTCAGATAGGCTTGTGGCACGTACTGCATCATTCTCTTCTTTTCATGCCCATGGCTTTTCTCTTCCAGACTTCCAGGCCTGTGTCCTCATATGAAACACACTTAAGATCTCAGCAGCCTTTATTTCCTATTATTATTAGGCCAAGGCAGGAACAGTCACAAATCAGGCAAGGGAAGAGAAGATCAGGGTTTTTGAACTAACTTGTATTCAGAAAATTAAACTTGGGGAATGTAAAGTGGTAGCATACTTATGTAGAAACTAACATAAAGAAAAAATGAGAGGGCTGGGAATGTGGATTAGTGCCTAACATGCAAGAAGCCCTGGGTTCGTTCCTCTGTAGCACATGCACAGAAAAAGCCATAATTGGTGCTGTGGCTCCAGTAGTAGAGTGCTAGAGACAGTGCCCAGGCCTTGAGTTCAACTCAAGTACAAGTAACTTCTCATCACCAAGGGAAATCCAGGAAGCTCTTGAACATCAGCCCTTTCAGAAGTGGAAGTCAGAGTGTCATAGACTTTCCTGACCTGGCTGGCTTCACCCTGTGATCCTCAGATTCCAGCCTCCTGAGCTAGGGGATGGGCCTTGGCTACTCGGGCTTGCTAGGTCAGAACTGTAAAAACATTGACAATACAAGTCAACTACTTATGACAACCGACTTGAGGAGCATATTAAGCCTTTCTCCAATGGACCTTTCAGAACTCTAGGACACAAGGTTATAAAGCTAGAGTCTGAGAGGCTGGGCAAATGGATCTGGTAAACATTAACCTTGAGCTCTGACTCCAATTCGGTTGTACATCAGAGTTAATTTTCCAGAGAATGTTCTCCTAATTAGCAAATAGGAAAAGTACTTTGATTAACCCTCACATTTTTCCATTGTGTGTCTCAAACTCAAGCCTGGGCACTGTCCCTGAGCCCTCCATCTCAAGGCGAAACTCTACCACTTGAGCCACAGCACCACATGGGGCCTTTTGGTGGTTCATTGGTGATAAGAGTCTAACAGGCTTTACTTGCCAGGCTGTCTTTGGACTGTGCTCTTCGGATCTCAGCCTCCTGAGAAGATAGGGTTCCAGGTGTGAGCCACTGGCATCTGGCCTATTGTTTTTGCCAGTGCTGGGGCTTGAACTTAGGGCCTGGGTGCTGTCTCCATGCTTCTTTTTCTCAAGGCTAGTGCTCTACCACTTGAGCACTCCACAGCTTCTGGCTTGTTCTGAGTATGTGGCACTGAGGATTCAAACTCTGACATTCATGCAGGTTGAGCGAGCTCTCTACCACTAAGCCACATTCCCAGTCCCACCCTTACAATTTTATCCCTCAACTTGCCTATCCTCAAGGAAAGGCTTCTGAGTATAAATCATCTAAAGAAATTCCTATAGGTAGGTGTTAAGATAAACAAGTCAAATCTCATATTTAAGAAAGACTCTAAACATGTGAAGACTGTGACAAATGCCTCCATTTAATTATGTATCATGTTTCAACACTTTATAATAAAGTATTAATGAAAAATGAGTCAATGTCCTAAATTATTGTGCATAATTCTATAATAGATGTGCAAAATGTAATAAATATCATGTGAATAATAATATTAATACAATAAACAATAAGTAAAAGAATAAAATATAGAAATACAGAAATACAAAATCAATAATAAAAAATCATAGTTTGTATTAAACATACACATGTAATATGTAACATATATTACACATGTACATAAATATTATTTTCCATTATAGGGACTTCATTCAGGCCCTGGGAACTCTACCCTGAATTTCTTTTCCTCAAGGACAGTGAACTTCCCCTTCACCTACGATGCAAAAGAGTTACCCGAATGGTGAGATCAAATCCCAGCAGTGGCAGAAATACTGGCCCCAATTCCAAGACTGTCACTTAATTATTTTAAGTGGAACCAGTTATTTTTATTCAGTTCCATACTGAACATTTTAAAAACAGCAGTTTGCATATCTATTCAGACATCCTTCCCTTACCTGCAAAGTGGTTCTCCAAGCTCTAAATTGTTTCCTTTTTTGTACATTTTTGTTGTAAAAATGTTGTATATAGGGGTTACAGTTACATGAGCAAAGTAATGAGTACATTTACTCTTGAGCATTGTTGCCTCCTCCTTTGTTTTCCCCTTGCCATCCCTTCCCTCCCACCTCCACAGCTATCTCCTGAACCCCCAGCTGAGGTCAGTGACTTAAGTTTTTTGCTTTTGTCTTAGCACAGGATTAGAACTCAGGTAGTAGAAACTCTACACTTTCTCTCACATTGCTACAGGTTTACCAAGATCCTGAGTTCAAATCCCAGGCTAGGAAACAAAATTGGCAGAAATTCCAAACCAGGGGATTTTATTTTTTTTGACAACCATGGAGCTTGAACTCAGGTCATGGCAACTATACCTCAGCTCTGATTGCCTTAGACTGGACTGCAGCCTCTCATCCATAGTAAATCCTGGGATTCTAGGCAAAGAGGACTTGCATGAATAAAAAAAAAATGTAGGCCAGCACAGAAAGTGGCGAGCTGCAGAGGACTGGGGGTTTTACGTTATTTTTTTCTTTGCAGGGTGACCATCCTGAGTCTGAATGACATGGCTGCAAAGTGGAGCTGAACTTCTATTCCTGAAGGCTGGTGGGTCATCAGGGAACAAATAGGCCAACCTGTCAACATAGGCCCTGGGTTAAAAATCTAAGTCCTGACACCTACCAATGGCTGGACAGCACAAGAGACTCATTCCTATGCATAGGAATACTGATTGAAAGAGTAGTTCATGCATCAGTCGAGTCTAAAAGTGGATGTAATAATCCTAGGATTCTGATTGATTTTAATTCATACTTTACTAAGGATGGAAAGAATAATATCACTTCAAATACAGTATAATAAATAACTAAGAGTTGGTAGGAATGTAGTAGGTGTCATTCAGTCAGATAGATGGCTCTGGCACTCTTTGCTAATATGTATTAATTGTATACCACCATGTGCCAATCCATGTATCACTGTTTTGGCCAAACCTGGGGCTCCATCTCAGTGCCTGGGAACCACCTCACAGCTTCATTGGCTAGAGGCTACCGTGCTCACCCTTACCCATTCATAAATTGAGCCTGCTAGGCCCCGAGTTCGGATCCCAGCATTGCCAAAAGTTTAATCTTGGAGTAAGCAGCTGAGTGTGACACATGTTTCCTTTTCTGAGAAAGTCCTGGGTGTCAGGCATGATAGCGAACACATCTACAAATCTAGATGCTATGTGATAGGAAGTAAAGAAATGTAAAAAATGGTATAGGTGTCATCAGAGTCAATAAAATAAATGGTAAATAAATGAATAAAACAAGAAATGAAATGAATAACCATACCAAACATGATATTGTCTGACTATATGGAAGTATAAATCCTGTCTTTAAAATGTAAATAAAATGCATATAAGGAGTATGTTTTGCAGGACTGAGGCTGTAATTCAGGCCTAAGAAAGAGGCCTGACTTTCTTGTCTTCAAGTATGGTGTGATTCCCCTAGCCTGACAGTGCTGCCTATTTACCCAGACTTTGAGTTCAATTCCCAGGCTTGGCAGAAAAAATGGCACGAATTGCAAAACAGGGAGATAAATAACTTTATTAATTTTTTAAATTGTTTTAATTTTTTAATTGTTTTACTTTTTTAATTTAATTTTTTGTTTGTTTTTGGCCATGCAAATGGCTTGAACTCAGATTGTGACAGCTCTGTCTCAGCTTACATCACACTAACCTGTGGTGCAGCTTCCAGAACCAAAGCCAATCCTGGAATCCTAAGACCCGAGGTCTGACAGGAAAACAAAATGAAAATGACACTAAAACAAGCCACCAGCTGCCCATGGTAGACGGTTTCTTGGCTTTGGTTCCTTGCATGGTGACCATCCTAGGTCTGAATGACATGGATGCCACGCACAGTTGACCTGTCATTGCTCAAGGCTGGTGGACTGTCAGGAAAGCCATAGGTTAACCCTGCAACACAGTCCCTGAGTTCAAATCCTGGTCCTGACAACTACCAATGGCAGGAGATCCCAAGAGACTCCTGCCTGTTCATAGAAATTCCGATGGAATGGTATCCAACTCATGATTGAATAGTTCGTGCAGTGGTCTGGACTCAAATTACAAACAATAATCCTAGGATGCTGATTGAACTTAATTAATGGTTAATTAGGCATGAAAAGAATAATACTCCTTCAATGGAGGCATAATAACTACCTAAGACTTAGTAGGAACGTAGCAGATGTCATTGAATACTAGATACACGGCTCTGGCACTCTTTACTAATATGTATTTTTGGTGTATACCACCTGCCTATCCATGTATGGCTATTTTGGCCACCAGTGGGGCTCGATTTCAGAGGTTACCAAAAATTTCCTCCTGGAGTAAGAAGCCAACTGTGACACCTGTTTTCCTTTTCTGTTAGAGTGCGGGGTGTCAGGCATGATGGAGAACAAGTCAACAAATCTAAATGCTATGTGATAGAGTGTAAACAATGTAATACATGGTTAGGTGTCATCATAGTCAAAAAAATAAATTGTAAATAAACAAATAAACCAAAAGGTACAATGAATGACCACACCAAACATAATATAGACTGAACACCTGTCTGGAAGTTCAATCTTATCTTTAAAATACATGTAAGGACTATGTTTTGCAGGGTTGGGGCCTGAATTCAGGCCTAGGGAAGAGGCCTGACTTTCTGATCTTCAAGCATAGAGACCATCCCCTTCCCCTAGTTGCAAGAGTTACTCAGACCCTGAGTTCGAATCCCAGGCCTTGCAGACAAAAAAATAACACACATTCCAAGCCAGGAAGCTTCATTAGCATTTTTCATATTTTTTAAAGTTCACTTGGCCTTTATTTGCCACATTTTGATTTTATAACATGAGAGTTTTTCAAAAAGGGGTTTAAACCTTTACATTTCAGCATAGCACATTGGTGTTTCCATTTTGACCATCTGCCATGAAGAGTGAGAATGAAAATGAGTACATCATTCCTCCCTAGAGGGACAATTGATGTTATTTCTATTTAGAGTTATTTCTATAACTATAAACTCTCTACAATTGTATCATGTGAGTTTTCCTCAGTGCCTACCACAAAATACACTAGGGAAGTCCTAATACCACAATAAGTTGGGTTTCTGAATAAAAACTCACTTTTGTGAGGACAGTAGGTACTTGTAAGCATTTTGGGAATAAAGTGAATTGTAAAATGAGAAACTAAAACATTGGGACTGGGATGTAGCTCAGTAGTGGAGTACTTGCCTAAAGAGCATAATACTCTGGAAGAAAAGGAAGGCAAGTTTCCTAAAGCTCAGAAGGTTAGAATTTTTTGATCTGTATGAATAACCTTCTTTCTTTCTTTTTTTTTTTTTTTTTTTTTTGTCGGTGGTGGGTCTTGACTCTGGGCTTGCCTGCCTGCCTTCACCTCTTCAACTCATGGCAAGTGCTCTACGGCTAGAGCCACAGTGCCATTTCCAATTTATTGGAGATAAGAGTCTCACGGAATTTCCTGCCAGGCTGGCTTTGAAACTCCATTCTCAGATCTCAGCCTCCTGAGTAGCTAGGATTATAGCCAGGAGCCACAGACGCCCAGAGCATGAACAAACTTAGATTGATTCTGAGAAAAGAAACTTGAAATACACGTTTAATAGAAATAATTTATAATGCCATGGTTAAGGCACTAATTCAGAAGTATTTATTCATTGGCTGGTTTCTTAGTTTATTTAAATATATATATATACATTTTAATATATATATATGTATATATATGTATATATATATATACATATATATTATCAAAACATAGCTTTGAAGTGTACCTAAAAGCATATTTGCTCATGTAAAGTCATACAACTGCACAAGCTTGATTTTTTATTTTCAGTTTGTTGGTACCATAAATTAGGTGGGATGTGTGTACTGTTGTTTTGTTCTCTCTTTTTGGAGGATTTCTCTCTGCTTTCTTCCCCTACTCCCCTCTCTCTGCACTTAATTTCAGCTTGCTCTTTCTTGGCTTGATTGTTCATAGCTGATTTTCTACCACTTCAGCCATACTTGTAGCCTGGCTTTTTGCCAGTTAATTGGAGAGGTTGTCTCTCAGGCTTATCTGCCTGGATTGGCTATGAAACTTAATTTTCCAGTTCTCACCTCTTGAGTAGCTGGGATTACAGATGTGAGCCACTGGGGTGTCTAGGGATGAATTCTACTTTGGTTGGTGTATTCTTTCTGTTTTTCTAATCATGGGATCATCTACTATAGAATTTCTGTGAATGTCCTGGGTCTGAAGTAAGATATAGAATATGTATGCTAATCTGTATAGTTCTCATAAGATGTAATCAATTTAATACATGTTATAAGTGTAATAATAGTCAATATAAATAATGAATGAATGAATAGTGCAAAAAATAAAATAAATACACAGGCAAATAATATGCGGTAAACATAAGTATGTAGATATTAATCATTATTTCAAATGTGGATGAATATTACTTTAACAGGACTGGGGATTGGATTCAGGCCTAGGGAACAGGCCTGAATTACTTGTCTTCAAAGATGGTGAGTTTCCCCATCCCCCACAGTGCATTAGAGTTACCCAAACTCTGAGTTCAAATCTCATACCTGAAAGGAAAATAAAAAGGCACGAATGCCAAGCTGGGGAGCTTCATTAGTATTTTTACAATTTTTTTTTTTTTCATGGGGCTTGAGCTCTGGCCTTGGGTGCTGTCCCTGTGCTCTTCAGCTCATGGCAAGCGCACTACTGCTTGAGCAAAAGCACCACTTCTGATTTTCCAGTGCTTCACTGGAGATAAGATTCTCATGGGCTTTATAGCCTGGGTTGGATTTGAACCACAATCCTCAGCCTCTTGAATAGCTAGGATTACAGGAGTGAGCCACAGGCGCCGAGCTATTTCTAATATTTTAAAATTTTATTGATTGATTGATTGATTGCCAATCAAAGGGCTGGAACCTCAGCTTCCATCACCCTAGGCTGGGATGGTGCAGCCTCTGGACACACAGCCTATCATGGGATGGTAGGCCTCGGGGGCTGACAGGAAAACCAAATTAATATAGCACTGAAAAATCCGCAATCTGTGAATGGTTGGTGATTTCATGGTTTTCCTTTCTTGCATGGTGATCATCCCAAGTCCAAATGACACAGCTGCAACCTGTAGGTTACCCGGCACTGCTGAAGGCTGGCAGGCTGGCAGCGAAGCCATAGGCCAACCTGCACACCTAGGTCCTGAGTTTGAATCCTGGTCACGCCAGTTACAATCAGTTCATCAATCAGTCTAACAGAAAATTAGACCCAATAATCAGAGGACTCGGACTGATTTTAATTCATAGTTTATTATGCACTAAAAGAATACTATTGATTAAATGGAGTTCTCACTAAAGACCTGAGAATCTGTAGGAGCATAGTATGTGTCATTGAATACTAAATACACATTTCTGGCAGTACATAAATATCTACATTTATATTTATTTGTATACCATCATCTGCATAGAACATTTTTGCTATTTTGGCCAAACCTGGAACTCGATCCCAGGTCTTGGGATCCACTTGGCACCTGCATGGGCTAGATGCTGCCGTGCTGAAACTCACCCCTTCATGAATTGGGCCTCCTAGTCCCTCATTCAAGGTCCCATCATTGCCAAAAGTTTCTTCCTGGTGTAAGATTCCATGTGTGCATCTGTTTTCCTTTTCTGTGCAAGTGCTAGGTGTCACGTATGATGTACATATTATGTCTGCAAAGTTACATGCTATGGAATAGATTGGGACAAATGTAATAAATGTTATAGGTGTACTCACAGTCCATAAAATAAATGCTAAATCAATCAATCAATCAATAATATAATATAATGAATCACTCCAACAAACACAATTTAAAATGAATATAGAGATATAATTCAAATATTTAAAATGTCTATAAATGTTATGTTTTTCAGTACTGGTGCTTGAATTCAGGCCTAGGGAAGAGTTGAGAAGTGCATGCATGATTCACATAGGAAATGATAGGCAAGATCTTAATTAAGACTGCATGAAGTGTGACAATACTTACATTAAGGAATCGAAGCATTGGGAAAGATCCAAGAATCAGTAGTCACATGGAAGATAGGATTCCAACACAGGTGGCCACATCTCCTACTCTATACAAACAGGCCTTTATTAGTATATTAATTTCAGCTTATGAATGGATGAATATGTTGCTCCACCCCCACCCTGGGGCTTGATCTCAGGTCCTGGATATGGCCTAGCTCCTTAGTGGCTCACAAGTTGGTGTGCTCATGTGGACCCATTTGACAGTTGGTTCTGCTAGGCCCTGAGTTCAAGTTCCAGCACTGCCAAAAGATTCATCCTGATGTGAGATGCCAAACCTTGCAGATGTTTTCCTATCCTGTGCAAGTCCTGGGTCACAGCTAGGATCTAGAAAGCATACGCAATTCTATACCCATGGGAATAGGTTGTCATCCATGTGAGCACAGTTATATATGCCATCCTATACTCAATAAAATACACAATACATAGATGAATAAGACACAAAATAAAAAGATTAACTACACTGAAAACAAGGGGCATACCACACCTGTATGTATATAGAGATCCTATGTTTAAAATAGATGGGCTTGTCCAGTCCTGGGGCTTCAAATCAGGTCCAGTACCAGGACTGACCTTTTAATCTTCAAAGATGGTGAGCTTCCCTTCCCCCACAGTGCAACAGAGTTACCCAAATGGCACAAATTCTGAGCTAGGGTTCTTCATTCATAGTTTTTTCATTTTTTTTAACCTTACCGGGGCTTGAACTCAAGTCGTGGCAACTCTGCCTCAGCTCTGATCATCCTAGGCTGCAGTCTGTAGACCCACAGCCAGTCCTCAAACCCTTGGACTCTGGGGTTTGCTGGGAAAAAAAAACCCTCAAGGGGAAAAATAGCGGCGGTAAATTCCATCTGGCTCTTCTATGTTTATTTTCTTTTGCATAGTGACCATTCTGTCTCCGAACATGGTTGCCTGCAGAGTGAAGGTGACCTGGCATGGCTGAAGGCCTGCTGGTTTTCGGGGGAGCCACAGGCTAACCAAACAATGAAGGCCCTGAGGACGAATCCCAGTCAGCCCTGTTACGATGAGGGAATGGCGGGAGATTCTGGGACACTCGTTTCCGGACTTAGGAAGAGTCATGGAATGCAATCAATCTCATCCTTGAATGAGTAGTTCCTGCTTGATGCGAGTAGGAAATGATAGGCAAGACTCATGGGGTATTGACTATTTTTAATGAAGAGTTGATGAAACATGACCATAATCATCACAGTCATGAAATGGAGGCATTGGGGAAGATCCAAGAATCATTAGTAACAAGGTAGATTGGATTACATCACTGGTCCCCATCCTACTCTATACAAATATGTACTTACTACCTTCAGATTATAAATAGATGACTATTGTGCTCCCCCTTCTCTCCCTCCCATCCCCCCCGCATGGCTCATTCTCAGGTCCTGGGAACGACCTAGCTCCTTAGTGGCTCACAAGCTGGTTTGCTTACCTGGACCCATTTGCCTATTGGGCCTGCTTCTCCCAGAGGTCAGATCCCAGAACTGCCAAAAGATGAATCCTGATGTAAGAAGCCAATCGTTGCACCTATTTTTCTGTCCTGTGAAAGTCCTGGGTCTCAGCTAGGATGCAGTATGCTATATAGGCAACTCTATATTCATGGGAATCAGTTGCCATCCATGTCAGCACAGTTATAGCTGTCATCATATGCAATAAATTACAAAATGCATCCATGACTAAGACACATATTAAAAAGAATAACTACTCTGAATGCATGATGCATTCCATATCTCTATGTAAAGAGAAATCCTATGTGTAAAGTAGGTGAACATATGCTTTTTGCCAGTGCTGGGGTTTCAGTTCAGGCCCTGGGACTAGGCCTGACCTTGTAGTCTTCAAAAATGGTGAGCTTCACCCTCCCCCACAGTGCAACAAAGTTACTCAGACCTGAGTTGGAATATCAGAGGTGGCAGAAAAATGGTGAGAATTCTGAGCCACAGTGTGTTGTTGTTGTTGTTGTTATTATTATTATTATTATTATTATTACTATTATTGCCAAGCATGGGATTTGAACTCAGTTCATGACAACACTACCTCAGCTTTGATCACCTTATGCTGGCGGGCTCCCATGGGCCTGTAGCCAATCCTGAGATCCTAGGCTCTTAAGTTTGCATGAACAAATGACAGAGAAAATGTCGCCGGATGGATTTTTTATATTTTCTTCTTTTGCACGGTGACCATCCTGGGTCTGAATTACATGGCTGCAAAGGGTACTTCACCTTGCATTGGCGAAGGCTAACGGGATATCAGGGAAGAAATAGGCCCATGCGGCAACATAGTCCTTGAGCTTGAATTCTGGTCCTGACACCTACCAGTGGGGGGAGATCCCAAGATACTTGTTCCTATGCATGGGAATAACAATGAAATGTTAGCAAACTCATGATTGAATGAGAAGTCTCTGCGTGTATTGGTCTAGTCCAAAATTAGATGCAATGATCCTAGGATGATGATTCATCTTAATGAATGGTTTATTAAGCATGAAAAGAATATTATTCCCTCAATGGTGGCATAATAAATACCTAAGAGGTAGTAGCAATCTATTTGATGTCATTGAATCCTAGGTAGATGTCTCTGGCACTCTGTACAAATATATATTTATTGGTGTTCTACCACCTGTCTACCTATGTATGGCTATTTTGTCCACACCTGTGGCTCAATCTCAGGGTCTGGAAATTCCCTGGCAGCTTCATTGGCTAGAGGTTGCCATGTTGACACCCCGATTCAGGGTCTGAATTGGGTCCGCCAGGCTCTGATTTCAGATCCCAGCACTGCCAACAATTGGATCATGGAGTATGAAGCTGAGTTTGATACCTGTTTTCCTTTTCCCTGAGAGGCCTGGGTTTCACACATGATGGAGAACATATCTACAAATCTAGATACTATGTGATGGGTTGTTATCAATATCATAAATGGAATATGTGTTATCACAGTCAATAAAAAATCTCATATCTAAAATACACTTGGACCTCAAAAAATTAAATCCCCCAACAATAAATCTTGAAAGAAACAACTGCCCAATAAATAAGTGGGCTAAAGTCTTAAAGAGATTTTCTCTGAAGAGGAAAGAAGCATGGACAATAGACATATGAAGAAATGCTCAACCTCCCTAACCATAGAAGAAATGCAAATCAAAACAACATTGAGATACCACCTCACCCAGTTAGAATGGCTATAATCAAGAACTCTAACAGCAACAGATGCTGGAGGGGATGTGGACAGAAGGGAACCTGAGTGCATTGTTGGTATGAGTGTAAACTTATTCAACCACTTTGGAAAGTAGTATGGAGGTTCCTCAAAAGACTCCACATAGAACTACCCTATGACCCAGCAATCCCACTTTTGGGCATTTACCCAAATGTTTACAAACAAGACCACACTAAAGCTACCAGCACAACTATGTTTATTGCAGCACTATTTACTGTAGCTAAGATATGGAACCAACCCAGATGCCCCTCAGTAGATGAATGGATCAACAAAATGTAGTATATATACACAATAGAATTCTATGCCTCCATCAGAAAGAATAACATTGCCCCATTTATTAGGAAATGTAAAGACTTGGAAAAAATTATATTAAGTGAAGTAAGCCAGGTCCAAAGATACATAGGTCCCATTGTTTCCCTTATTTGCAATATCTAGTATATGTCTGAGTCAAGCAGAAAAGGTCAGATAAGGTGATGTTAGGGAAATGAACCCTAAGATATGTACTCAAATTTTTTTTCTCTCTTGTGATTGTTTCTAACATATTTATAAGATTATTTCTTTGTTGCTTTGTATGTCCCTCCCCCACAGTATATCCCCTGCTTTCACAGTATTTGATGTAGGTATAATTTGTGGAGGGCAAGGGGGAAACAAATAGTTTAAATAGGGATACAGGTGGACCCATTGCAACAATGAGATGTACAAGTCGTTATTTCAAAAACGAACTTTACAACTTTGGTGCGGAGGGTGCGGGGGGAGGGGAGCTCGGATCAGGGAGGATTGTGGGTGGTGGCTGGGAGGAGGATGGGAAGGGATGGGATGGGGAAAAAAAGGAGCAGGCTACAATGTTGATAAGAAATGTACTCATTATCTTGACCATGTAATTGTAACCCCTCTGTACAGTATTTTCAAAATAAAAAAAAATGGAAAATAAATGAATAAAACAAAAATACAATAAATAACCACAACAAACAGGATATGGACTGACCATCTATACGTAAGTACAAATCCTTCCTTTACAATGTATATAAATAGAATGTTTCCTGGGTAGGTACTTTAATTCATGCCTAAGTTCAGGCCTTACTTTCTTGTCTTCAAGCATGGTGAGCTTCCCCTTTGTCCACAGTGCTTCAGAGTTACCCAGCACTTAAGTTCAAATTCAACGATAGGAGAAACAGCGTGAATTGCAAGCCAGGAGCTATTTTTTTTTTTTTTTTGCTTTTATTGCCAAACACGGTCTTGAACTCAGGTCATGGCAAACATGCCTCAACTTTCATCAACATTGGCTGGGGTGCAGCCGCTGAAAACACAGCCTATCCTGAGATCCTAGAACTTCAGGCATTGTGCGGGGGGGGGTGGGTGGAAGGGGGCGAAGGGAGTTGCACAGAAAAAAAGTGGTGGGATGGCATTTTTACATTTTCTTCTTTTGCACCGTGGCCATCTGGGTCTGAGTGATCTGGCTCCAAAGGATACTTCACCTTACATTGCTGAAGGCTTGCAGGCTACTGGGGAAGCCATAATCCCGAATAATGATTAGGCAGGCACCTGTGGCTCTCACCAGTCCTCCTTGATACTTACAAGGCTGTGAGAGGAGGATCATGGTCAAAGTCACCTTAGGCAGGGAAGTCCTTGAGACCCCTGTCCAACCTCAATGCCAACAAATCCAGAAGTAGAGCTGTGTGGCTCCAGTGGTAGAGGGCTAATCTTGAGCAAGAACAGCTCATGGACTGTGCCCAGATTCTGAGTTCAAGGTCCAGGATTGGCAACAAACAAACATAAACAAAAATCTGTGCAGCCATCTGGCTAAAGCAGGTCTCCCACTTGTCCCCAACTGGATTGTACAGAGTTTCCTGGTGAAGGGGCTGCTGTCATCTTGACTCTGTCCATTCTGTCTGCATCACAGGATTCCAGGCACACCCCCATTCTTTCATGGTTCTTTTTGACCAATGGGATACAAGAATAGTGGCCATGCCCACATTCCATGCTTCCCAGTAGCACCAGGGTTTCCCTCTGTTGATTGACACCACTACCAGCAGTTGAGGAAGGTAGAGGTGGCTGAGTGGTGAGCAAGAGACTCCAGGTGACTTTGAGGTAGAGTAGGAAATGATGTCCTAGTCGGTGAGTGGGAGAATAGAGGATTTCCTAGAGCCTGGGAATGTGGCAGCCCAACTTTCCCGTCCTGGCGCTCAGATGTCTGAAACAATAAGAATCAATGAGAGAACTGTGGGCAAGAAACTACCACAAGAACACCAGCAGTATCCTCCCGACAGACCTGAAACATTCAAGAAAACAAAGAACACGAAAAAGAGAGGAATCCCCAAGACAAACACCACTGGGGAGCCGGATTGAATGGAGAGTCCGGCCAAAGGTGATGCTGACCATGGGCCTACCTTGCCTTTGGACACAGTTACAGCCACCAGGGTCCAGAGAGTCAAGGGTCCCAATACCACCAAGGATCCACAGAGGTGCTACCTGCATGTGGTGCCCACCCTGGACAACAGAAAAGAAGAAACCAGGCACTCTGTGCAAAGATCCAACCACTGAAGCAGGGAAAGACAGACCCACAGGATCAATGGAAGTAAGAGAGGGAGAAGATAGACCAGATACATGCAGCACCAAAAATGGAGGTAGAGATCCACGAGGCACCCATACAGTGGTTGGTTTTAGCAGAAAGCGATTTACAATGTGCACTGGCCCAAGTGCAGCAGGCCACTGATGACAGAGAAAGGGAGCACGAAGTTCTCACCAGCTGCCTGCAAGCTACAGAGTGGCATGTGGCAGAGCTGGAGATAGCGGCTTCTGCGGTCATTGCTGCAAACATCCGAACTATGAGGTGTCCCTCATGGTATGTAAAGATCAGATGCTGGTCCTGAATGAGCTGTGTTGGGAGAAAGCCCAGTGCATGCACTTGCTGTCCTAGGAGATGCTGGAGAAGAGGAGAGTTCTGCGAGAGCTGTTGTCACTCCTCCCAAAGGAAGGCACAGACAGCAATCTCCCTATGCCAGCACAGGCTGAGCCCCCACCACCAACACTGCTTCAGACGCCTCAGGGCCTCTGGTGGGTGAAATGAGGGAAGAGCAGAGAGGTTTGGAAGAATTGCAACTTGAAGACAGCATGGAAATTGTCAGAGGAGAGGTCAGGGTTCCTGACCCCATAGTGGACTCCCCCAGGGAGCACATCCTGCCCCAGATGCCCCACATCCAGATCCGCCCACAGCTCCCAGGCTCAGGGGAGGAATGCTCCCTCACTTTCTCCTGTAGACTGATGTGGATGATGACACTCTATGTGACATACTGACTCTCAAAAGCCTTGGCAGCCACCAGATATAGGTGACCAAGTGGCTTTCTCTCAGGCCTCCATCTGCCGGGTGAAGGGAAGGATAAACTGGGGGTAGGGTAGGGCAGAGGCTGAAGGGAGTTGGCCTAAACTCAAGGGACATCTAATGGCCCATTGGTGGCCAGGAAAGAGACCCATGTTATGCTTATCACAAGGAATAAATTGTTTTCAAACCAAAAAAAAAGCCTAAAAACAAATATTTGTTCTTCCAGCCTTGGGGCTTGAACTCAGGACCTGGCCACTCTCCCTGAGCTCTTTTTGATCAAGGCTGGTCCCACCTCCCCTTCCGCTTTTTCTGTGTGGAATAGAACCCAGGGCTTCTAGCATGCTAGGCGAAAACTCTACCACTAAGCCACATTCTCAGCTAGGATGATTCTCCCCGCTCCCAAACCCATATGGCCATTCCTCAGATAAATAGGAAGTATGGGCTAGGATGAATATGAAGCACAAATCTGGTTCAGACCAAAATATTCCCTTGCCCCCTATCCCACACCCTTAGTTGAAGTTTCTGTTCTAAGGTTGAGGGATGAGAGAGGGAGAGGGGAGTCCCAAGAGAGTACCAACAACAGTGGCCCCCTGAGTCCCACATCCTTCCCCCCACAAGTGGTCCTCCAGATTCCAATCTTACCTGACTCAATGTGAAGTCTACACTGTCTTTCCACCACTGCAAGGCTCAGGATGAAATAAAGGTCAGCCATGGCCTCAGCCGACACCCAAGGTGGAAGCTTCTAGTCCCAGACCTACTTCCACCTCTGACTGCCTCTATTTAGGCCAGACTCACCACTCACCATTATGTTGGTGGTGATGACCTCATGGATGGATTGCAGGAAGAATGTCTATGGCAAAGAGCAGAAGCAGTAGGGTGACCAGGGCAGAAAGAGGTGGTGATATTGCTCTGGAATCTTCCTTGGAGCCCTCCCATCCAGCCAGACCCATGCTGATCCAAAGCACGGACAAGGCCAGGGGTAAGAAGAGATGGAGGAGCACAGGACTAAAGGAGGTACTGCTTTGTCTTGGAGGACTTGATTAATTCCAATTATAATTAATTCCAATTATATTTGGCCCATGCCAATCCCAAAGGCTGCATGCAATGCCTCTCCTTGTTGTTGTTGGCCGTGAGTGCTGTCCCTGAGCTCTTTTTCTCAAGGTTGGTACTCTACCACTTGAGCCACAATGCCACTTTTGTTTTCTGATGGTTCATCGATAAGAGTCTCATACACTGTCCTGCCCAGACTGGCTTGGCACCGTGATCCTCCAGATCTCAGCTTCCTGAGTAGCTAGGATGAACAGGCATGAGCCACCAGTGCCCAGTATGTGATGCCTTTTGAAGGAATCTTGGTGAGTCTGTAAAGGAGCCCCAAAGGGCTTGGATAGACCATGACCCAATCAAGGAGCTGGTATGGGGGAAGGTTGACCTTCTAGCCATTCTGTTCCCCTGAAATTGAAGATGCCAGGTGATGTTGTATACACCAAACCCCTAGGCCAGCAGCCACCAGGCTTATTTTGGAAACAGTAGAAAATACCCAAAGACTGCAGTGTAGAAATCTCTGAATTTGCATGCATGTCGTGTGTGTGTGTGTGTGTGTGTGTGTGCGTGTGTGTGTGTGTGTGTGTGTGTGTGTGTGTGAACTAAGGGCCTAGGCTTTATCCCTGAGATTTCTTGCTGAAGGCTAGTGCTCTGCCACTTAAGCCACAGCCCCACTTGATTTTTGATGGTTAATTGTAGGTTAGAGCCTCAATGACTTTCCTCTCCATGGTGGATTTGAATCATGATGGGGGCCCCAGGGAAGCAAGAGTAAACACCACTCGCAAGGACTATCCCGATTGTGGGCTACTCCTGCTCCATGGTGGCCACACACCGAACATGCAGCCCCATGCCATTATCCTTTAGAGTTCAATTTGGGCAAGTTACTAGGGCCAAGCTGACTTTTGCTCACCCTCATTGCTGATGCCAGAGCAGGTCTGTTCAACCCTAGGGCAAGAGAGCTCCAGGAAGCCTGGCTTTCTAGGGACACAAGGAAGGGAGAGGTCAGCTCCAGGTTGAGCTAATATCCTTTGCCCATGGATACCCTAACTTGTCCTTACTTATCACCATAATACCTGTGAAAGAACAACCCCCCCCAAAAAAAAATTGGATCTGTGCCTCCAAGTGGTAGAGCTCTAGCATTGAACCAAAGAGCTCAGAGACAGGGCCCCTAAACTTTGAATTCAAGACCCCCAGCTCACCTTCCCCCATAAAACACAGCTTGTCTAAATGTGAACTAGTAGGATTTGTGCAGTGTTTCTGAAGAATGGTGATACTGAAGAAAGCAACCTAATTCTAATGACAGCTGAACATGTTACATACAGCTACGTGTTGAGTCTTTCACAGGGCACCATTTGCTGGGTCCTTCCCACATTGGAGTTTTGTGCTGAGTCTTCAAAATGGTGCTGTTTGCTGAGTCATCCTAAAGGATGCTATGTGCTGAGTCCCTGAGAAGAGTGGGACATCCTGGGTTTTTCAAAGGGTGCTGTATGCTGAGTCCATTACACAACGTACTATATGCTGAATCCTTCAAAAGGTTTGGTGTGCTAATGCATCACAAAGGGTCCTGCTATGTGCTGAGCCCTTGAGAAGAGAGGGACAAGGTGTTTTTTGAGTACTGTGTGCTGAGTCTTTTACACAGGGTCCTCTGTACTGTCCTTTAAATGGTGCTATGTGCTGAGTGCTTCCACAGTGTGGTATGTGCTGAGTCCTTCAAAATTGTTCTGTGTGCTTAGTTTTTTGGAGGATGCTGTGCACTGTGTGTTTTACACAGCGTGCTTCAACACAGGGTGTGATGAGTCCCTGGGAAAGAGTGCTATGTGCTGAGTTTTTCAAAGCATGCCATGCCCTGAGTCCTTTACACTGGGGGCTATGGACTCCCTCCTTCAAAGTGTGCTGTGTGCTGAGTACTCTACCCAGCATACTACATGCTGAGTCCTTCAAAGGGAGCTGTGTGCTGAGTCATTTACACAGGGTGCTTTGTGCTGATTTTGGAAGAGTGCTGTGTGCTGAGACATCCCAAAGAGTGCTATGTTCTGAGTCCTTGAGAGGTGGTTATCCCCATCACACACACACACACACACACACACACACACACACACACACACACACACACACACACACACACCAACACAAACACACATACTCACATGAGTGTCACCATGCACCTGCTTGGTATGTGGAGTGGAGGGGGATGGAGGAGAGTCTCCTCCAGGGGTGGGGTTGAGGGGAGATTTGATCCCATAGGCTGGTACTGGGGGTGGGGGGCAATGCTGAGCTGAGGTAAGGCTGCAAGTGCCATGGTCTAGAAGCCTCAGGACCCAGTCAGGGCTGCAATTGTGGCCAGGGGTGGGGGCGGGGCATTGGGGAGCGGGCATGGGGCCCAGGGGCACACTTTTGTGGCAGCAATGGCCAGGAGCCCAAGGGGGCAGGGGTGTGTGCTCAGCAGGGACGGGGTGGCCCAGGAGAGGAGTGTGGGGCCCAGAGAGAGCTGGGAGAAGAGCGAGCATGAGCACTAGCACCCTTGGAAACGGCTTCAGTGGCTGGCGGCTGCTCCAATCATAGTGTGGGTCCTGGGTTGGAGCGCAGAGCATGCGGAGCCTGCATGGCAGGCACATCGCTACACGCAGCCCCTCGGAGGTGCCCAGCCATGGTGGCCCTCAGTCTGAGGTCCCAGTGCGGGGAGCACGGCAGAGGCAGTGGCTGCTGAGGCGGCTGCGGCCACAGTTTAGGAGGCCGCTGAGGCTGGGATGATGCCTGAGGAGGAGCAGAGGCTGTGCGCGGCTCCACCATGCGCCCAAGCTGCATTTCAAACATGGCGCTGCTGGCTTGGACCTGCAGAGCCTCTAGCAGTCACCTGGCGGAGGTGATGCGCCCCTGGCCTGCTTGTGATCCTGACTTGGTTCCAGCCCTAGGTCCTCAGACTCCTGGTACACACCAGGAGATGCAGCCTACAGCTTCTCCCAGCAGCTCAAGTGAGTGGCCGACCTGCACTCCCGCACTCCATGACCCCCCACTACTGTAACACCTCATCCCCCACTGTACCCTTCCTCCCCACCCTCGCGGACCCGGACCCTTGCCTCTCCCCTCCCAGACCAGTCCTGCCTGTGCCTCCACCGTGCCCACAGTCTGTCCTGGCTCTGCCACAAATGCACCCAAGGGGTGGGGAGTGGAGATGGGTGTCCACCCGGGGATCCCACCCTCATCCCTAGATGCCAGTGTCCCAGGAAAAGGGGAGCCACAGGGATCGGTAAAGAGTGGGCACCACAGAGCCCCTAGCCTGGAGCAGTGGGAGCCACACAGCCTTGCATCTGCATCCTTTCTCTCCCTGGTGGGAACCTGGTGGATTTCGTCAGAGATGGGGAGCAGCACCACACACCTGCCTTCTTAGGTCTTTTCCTTTTTCCTGGGGAGGGGGATGTTGGATACAGAAGATAGGCCCATTTGCTGTGTGAGCCCTTGTCTTCTGTGTTCAGTCACCCTTTCACCTGAGGACATTCCCAGAGGAGCCCACTAGAGAGGTGAGGGCACTGGGGTCAGATAGAAGGTGGGTATTTGGGAGAAAAACACACCCCCTCTGACAGACACACAACCGTCCTGTACCCCCAACCCCAGCTGTCAACAGTTCTGACTGGGCGATCACATCTCCCAGTTCTGCCAGCTTCTGCTAGTGCTCCCAGTCCATCTGGTCTCCTTGTCCTCCCCAAGAATCTGCCAAATCATCCATGTATATAGCCTTTAGGCCCTCATCAAAGTCCCCAACAACGTCCCCACCCCAGGTCAGACACCTCTCTGGAGGCACCATGACCCCCTGCTTTGTTTTCTGTCCAGGCTCTGAAGAGCCATGTGTTTCGGACTCCTTCACCCAGTGTCCTGGCCTAGGGATTTGGTGAATGGGGAATCAAGGCTGGTTGTTCCCAAGGGGAAGGGTCTGGCCCTGGAGAAAGGGGAAGGCAGGTTGGTGCTGCATTATTAGAGCATTGTTCCCCTTGGGTGGTTGCCCCTGGTTCTGACTAGGGAACTCCAGTGCTTGAGCTGGTACATTGCCTAGATGAGAAACCATCAAATTCAGGAGAGGCACTGCTCTGAGTCTGTGTGTTTAGGTGTGTATGAGAGAAAGAGAAAGAGAATGAGAGAGAGAAAGAAAGAGAAAGAGAGAGAGAGACAGAAAGAGAGAGAAAGAGAGAGAGAGAGAGAGAATGAGAGAGAGAGAGAGAAAGAGAGAGAGAGAGATCATCTTTCTCATTGTACAGTCAGCATGTCTAAAAAGAGCAAAAGCATTTTTTGGGGGGGATCCGGTTGTGGGGTCTGAACTCTGGGCCTGTGTGCTGTCCCTCAGCTCTTCAGCTCAAGGCTAGCACTCTACCACTTGAGCCACAGCGCCACTTCCGACTTTTTTCTTTTGCTTACATGGTGCTGAGGAATCTAATCCAGGGCCTTGTGCATGCAAGGAAAGCACTCTACCACTGAGCCACCTTCGTAGCCCGAGCAAAAGCATTTTATTTGTGTGCATGTGTGTATTTGTTGTTCTTTTTTCATTAATGCCCAATATGAGCCCAGCCACAGTTTTTGTTTTCTCTTTCACTGTGTCATGGCTCCTTTAGAGAAGGTTTCATTAGATGTTCCTTCCCACCACTTTCTTCCCCTTTCCTGCAGCCCACAGTAACTGCTGGGCCTGCGTGGGTCTCTCCTAGGAGACCTGTGTGAACCACAGACGAGTGTGGATACCTGCCCTTCTGTCTTTAGTCAGAAGGCTCATGAGGTTACTGTGACCACAGCCCCACTCTTCCACCCAAACAGTCTGCTCTCATGTGTATAGTTGGAACTAATTCAAAGTTGGGAACGTATCTGCCAAACATAATTAAGGAATGAGATAGGGGGGGTAGGGCAGGAGCTGTGAAGCTAGGAGGGTCTGGGAAGTGATGAACGGTGAGACATGGCAGATGGTTCATCACGACTGAGGATGAGAGAGGAATCTTACCCAGGGCATTGACGGTGTAAGTGGGCATCTGATCAGGGGGCTCTGGGCCCCCAATGGAGGCATGGATTTCCTCCCAGGGCAGTGTACTGGTGGGCAGTCCTCACTGGAGTCCTGCAGACTCCAATCTGTGACCCTCCTGAGCTGTTTCCAGCTGGGCAATGGTAGGCAAGTGTGTTCAGTCTGCTGGAGCCTGCTTGGGATCATGACATGGCAGTTAGCTAAGGCTCTCTGAATGCCATTTTCTGTAACCTGCTGTAGGCTGTCTGGAAGGAAAAGTGGACCCCTGACTTTGGAACCCATTAAGTTTGATTGGGACAAGTGAAATGCCAGCTTTTCCAGGGTTTTTTCTTTTTTCTTTTTTCTTTTTTTTTGTCAGTCGTGGGGCTTGAACTCTGGGCTTGGGAGCTGTCCCTCAGCTCTTCAGCTCAAGGCAAGCACTCTACCACTTGAGCTACAGTGCCACTTCCGGTTTTCTGGTGGTTTTATTGGTGATAGGAGTCTCATGGCCTCACCTGCCCGGGCTGGCTTTGAACCGTGATCCTCAGATCTCAGCCTACTGAGTAGCTAGGATTTTAGGCATGAGCCACGAGCACCCTGCAAGGGTTTTTTTTCTTGAAGCTGGCAATTTCTACTTAACACCTGGGATTCTGGGTCAAATTAGATGGACCTTTCAGCCACCAAACAATGACGTTCAAAGCGGCACAGGCAGAGTTCCCAAGCCAGATGGTTTCTTGCTACGAACATCGTGCCTTAACTGCCTTTCTCCAGCAGCTGCTGATTCTTCTCCGGCTCTCTCTAGGGTGACCATCACAGTTGTGGATGTCTTGGGGAGCAGAGATTGTGACCTCGCCATCCTCAGCCTGCCCGCTGTGACCAGAGACAATTCCCAGCACCTGCACTGGAATCTGGGAGATTCAGAGACCTGGGATGCCTCAAGGATCCTTTCTCTGCAACATGAAACTTGGGGGCCGGATATAGTGGACCATCCTGTCTGCCCCAGGGAGTGGAGAGGAGGCCCCTTGAGCCTGGCGTTCACCTCACAGCAACCTTGTTCAAACCTGAGTGGGGAGTGGAGTGCCACAGAGCTGGTCAGTGGATGGACAGAGATCTTTGAGAAGATAGGCATCCCAGAGACCCTGGAATCCAGTGAGGACATCATGGCTCATGTCCTTGGAACCAAAACAGTTAAGTGTGGTGGCACCAGGAGAGTGGGAAGAGGGAGGAGGGAGAACTGTTGGAGAGCTACATCAGGCTTTCCCCCACCCAGGATGCTTACCTGAATTAGATGGGACTTTTCTGTAGTATTGTCATAGACAGATGCTCATTTATTTATCCAACATACCGTGACAGCATGTGCCAAGCCCGGGGCGGGAGGGGGGGCGGTCATACACGATGAAAGGTTCCAGTGCTGGTTCCACAGCACATAAAGAAATCTTGGTTTGGGCTGGATACCATTGCTTCACTCCTGTCATCCTACCTACTTAGGAGACTGAGATGGGAGGATTGAGGATTAAGGCCCATGCAGGAAATCCTATAAGACTCTTATCTCCAACTAACTGCCAAAAAGAAAATGCCAGAAGTGGATGGGTGGCTCAAGCCATAGACTGTTGGCCTTGAGTAAAAAGGCTCAGGGACAGCACACAGGCTCTGATTTCAAAGCCTAGGGGTGACACAAAGAGAGGAAAGAAAAAGAGAGGAGGGAAGGATGGAGGGGGAAAAGGAGAAAAGGAAGGAAGAAGGGAGCATGCAAGTCTTGGTTTGGAGTCCCTGGATCAAGGGAGCCAACCATTCACAATCTCTGTGGGGACAGTCTCAGAGCCTAAAGCCAGTATGTAGGACCAAGCCACTGTCCCCTCAGCAACTTCATGACATCCTGGATCTGAGTTGTCGGTGACTGCAGAGGGAAACAGCCTGGGGTAGAACCTAGGGCTCAGGGTGGATCACAGAGTTTCAATCTCCCCTGGCTCGCTGAGTTTATTTTCTGGTCAGATAAGAAGAAAGTGTCCAAAGGCTAGGGAGGATAGGGTGAGGGAGTGTCCAGAGGGGGGGTGGCAAGGGATAAGCAGGAAGATGAAGAGGGAGGATGATCCCAGATCAGGTGTGTCAGGCCATTGAAGCCATGACCTCACCTGACAACCTAGACCATCCGTGATAGAGCCTTCAACCCAGCCACATGCCTATTAAAAGTCCTGGCACTCTGGGTTCACTGTTGATGACCTCGCTGTCGTCCACTGCAGGATGCCTGTGCAGTACATCCTTGGGGACTGGAACTTTTGTTGGCTCAATCTGAAGATGACAGTCCCAGTGTTCATTCCTTGACCAGAGACAGAGGTAACCAGACCACTGGCACAGGACAGCCAGGGAATGAGGGCAGGAGTCAGACCCGTGTTGCCCCCAGACTTCCTCTTAGGGGACTCTAGGGCCCCGTGACTGCCATTCTCAGAGGTAGAGGTGGGTCTCCATGCTGGCTCAGCCTTTAGTCTAGATAGCAAATGAGGTATTTACAGAGGGCCGACTGAAGGTCGAGGCTGGTGAGAATAGCAGAGGCACTGGGCTCTGAGCAGGGTTGTTTCTTTGAGGATACTCAAACCCAGGAATATTACTGAGATGGATCAGCCTTTTTCTCCTTTCCAAGAGAGAGGGACCTAGAGCCCTCCAGTCTGTATCAATTGGCTGAGAAATTCATTCATTCCCATATCCTTTGGTTGGATAACTAGATCTTACCTGACTGCCCAGTGTCAAGGCAGGACAGTGAGAGATCTTGACTCCTTGATGAGGTCACGGGATTCTCAGTATGAGATTGTACTTGAATGTCCTGACTTGGTGCATGGTCAGTCCCATCTAAGACTGCAATGATCTAGGACATAGAGTCTAGAGAATCAGCAGGATGGAGTCTATTCTGTGAGTCTGTAGTATTATGTGTGAGCTTTGAGCTCCCGTGTGCTCACCTGCTTCCCTTTTTGGTGGGTCTATGCTAGAAAAAGCTTAAAACTAGGGCCTGGGTCCCATCCCTTGTTTCATGCTCAAAGCTAGCACTCTACCATTTGAGCCACAGCTCCACTTGCAAGGTTTTTGGGTGTTTAATTGGAGATGAGTTCTCAATGACTTTGCTGCCTAGAGTGGCATTCAATTGCAGTCATCATATCTCATTCTCCTGAGGGGATAGGATGACAGGCATGGAAAAGCATCTTTGGCAGGGTGCCAGTGGCTCCTGGCTGTCATCCTAAGTACTCAGGAGCTGAATCTTAGGATCACGGTTCAAAGCCAGCTTGGGCAGGAAAGACCCTCAGAGTCTTCTCTCCAATAAAGCAACAGAAAACCGGAAGTGGTGCTGTGGCTCTAGTAGTAGTGTGCTGGAATTGAGCCTAAGAGCTCAGCGATAGCACCCAGGCCCAGAGTTCAAGCCCCACAACCAACAAAAAGAAAGAAAGTAAAACATCTTTGCCTGCAAAGGACGTTGGAGGTGTGTTTGTGTGTGTATGTGTATGTGGGGGGTGTGGTAGACATTTAGCGCCCTGCTCATTCATCGTTTTAGATGAATTGTCCCAAACTCAGTTCATGTCAGCTGATTCTTGACCACAGGTGAAGCTCTGGGTTGGATGTCGACCATCAGACCTCAGTCTCCTCATGGTACAGTTGTGAGGAAATAAGAGAGTAATACAGAGGGATCTTTAGAGCAGTGCCAGGCACAGAGGGAGCAGGTGTCAGATACAGTTCTCAACAATTCTGTGATTATATAACAGGAAGTTATCAGAAAGGGCTCAGATTGCGTCTGTTTTTAATAGTTTAACAGGTGTGGGAATATGAAACAAAACCTGTCTGTCATTCATCATTACCCTATTCCCATGAGGAAGGGGATCCTTCACTGTATTCATTTTTCCAGCTGGGGAAAATGAGTCATGGAGAAGCCAGGTGACCTACTCATGACCCCTTGCTGACATGAAGCTAGGCCTGATTTCTCTGCCATGCTTCCTAGGACTGTGGGTGATATTAAGTCCACTTCTTGTGGTGGGAAGTACACTTCTTCTCATTTGTAGGGTTTGAATTCTGGATCTGGATGCTGTCCCTGAGCTCCTCAGATTAAAGCTATTGCTCTACCATATGAGCCACCGCATCACTTCCGGTTTTCTGTTGGTTCTTTGAGGATATGTGTCTCACAGATCTTCCTGCCAGGGCCAGCTATGAGCCATGATCTTCACATCTCAGCCTCCTGTGTAGTTAGGATTATAGGCCTGAGACACTGGCACCTGGCTTAAATGTAATTCTGGTCCTCTCTCTCTCTCTCTCTCTCTCTCTCTCTCTCTCTCTCTCTCTCTCTCTCTCTCTCTCTCTCTCTCTCTCTCTCTCTCTCTCTCTCTCCTCTCTCTCTCTCTCTCTCTCTCCCTCTCCCTCTCCTTCTCCCTCTCCCTCTCTATTCCCCTCATCCCTCTCTCTCCCTCTCCTTCTCTTTCTCTCTCTTCCTCTCTCTTTCTCTCTCTCAGGAACTGGTTGAATGGGTGCTGGATGAGATAGCCCAGCATCCCCATGTGACTGGAACCCACAGTGACCCTCTCATTCTGGAGGTGGGCTGTGGGTCAGGAGCTGTTTTGCTCATCCTGTTGAACCAGTTTCATGAGGTAAGCCCTTCTGTGCCCCGGTTAGACCATGATGGTTATTCATTGTCCATCCCGTGAGTACTTCCCCACATCCCTCTGCTACACTGTTGAAGGAAAGTGGATGAGAAGCTGTCACATTGTCCCCCTGCCCAGCACAATCCAGGGCCTCTGACCTATACCCTCACCTATCTGACAAGACCCTGGCAATAAGACAATAAAAACACTCTGTGTGTACTACCCTTTGATGGGGAGTGTCATTTTGATTAGGGGGCGGGGTTCAGAGGAAAGACCCCAGACCTAACACCTTCCAGGGGACATTTGTTCTTGTGATAGAGCCATGTCATTGCTGTGGATAAGGAAGAAGCCTCCATCAGATTGACCCAGAACAATGCTCAAAGATAGGTAGGCTGTTGAAGTATCAAACCCACTCATGTCTGCTTCCTACTCCCAACAAGGAGGTGTAGTGTGGGTGGCCCAGCCCTGGGCCTAAGGAATTATAAATGGATTGTGGCGGTCAGGAGCTCATGGCTCCTACCCATCATCCTTGCTCTTTGGAAGGGTGAGGTCAGATGGTTGTGACAGAGCAGCCCGGGCAGGAAAGTCCGTGAGATTCTTATCTCCAATAACCACCTCCCTCCCCAAAACCACACATAAGCCAGATGTGCTGTGGCTCAAGTGGTAGAGCCTCAGCCTTAACAAAAGAAGCTCAGGGATGAATTGGGCCTTGTAGTTTGTGAGTTCAGATGCCAGCACTCACAAAAATTGATTCATAGAGTAAGAAACTCTTGGTGACACAGGTTTTCCTTTGCTGTGAAAGTCCTCGCTGTCAGGTGTGAAGTTTCATATATAGGCAAATCGATCCTATGTAATAAATGTAATAAATAGTCCATGTGTCAGAACAGTCAATAAAATAAATGGTAAATAAATGAATAAAAAAATGAATAGCTACACTAAGCACAATATGGTGTCAATATTTGGGGCTCAATCTCAGGGCCTGGAAACAACCTGGCAGCTGAATTGGCTAGAGGCTGCTGTGCTGGCAGCCACACATAAATGACTTGAGCCTTCTAGGCCCTGAGTTTAAATCCCAGCACTGACAATAATGTAATCATAGAGTGGGAAGCCGAGTGTGACACATGAATTTCTTTTCTTTGAAAGTGCTCAGTGTCTGGTAGGATGTATAATTTGGATGCAAATCAATATGCTATGTAAGTAGAATGTTACAAATGTAAAAAAAGTCATAGGTGGAAGAATTGTCACTACAATAAATGATAAACAGATTGAATTAGTAATGAATCATTCTAGGATAAAATTAGCTGCGATAATTATAGGATGTGGATTAAGTTTAATTAATATTTTATTAAGTATTAACAGAATAAAAATTGCATGGAGACATAAATACCTGATAATTGGTAGTAGTACATGATGCATAATTTAATAACCAATAGACATCTGTCTCATTCTAAAAATATTTAATTATATGTATGGATGTATGTACATATATGATAAACAATAACAGGATACTGAGTATTAATTAATGCTTTATTAATTGTTAGCTGGGACACATCAATAAATGGAGATATAATTTAATACCTAATAATTGATAACAATATTATCAATAAAAATGTAATAATATAAACATCTCTCTTTTGTGTATATAATATTTATATACAACAATCTATCTATTTATACCTCCTTTACTCCTGGGGCTCTGTGATTGAGTGCTCCTCTAGTAAACACGAAGCCCTTGGTTCGATTCCTCAGTGTCACATAAGCAGAAAACCTGGAAGTTCTGCTGTCTTTCAATCAATTGAGTGCTAGCCTTGAGCACAAATGCTTAGGGAGAGTGTCTAAGCCCTTACTCAAGCCCCACCACTGCCACCAAAAAATGGTAGAATGTTCTAACTGCAATTATAGAAGGACAGGACTTCAAATACCACATCACAGAACAAGCTAGGAGTCTGGCACTGACAGTTGCCACCTAACCTGACTTAGGCATATGTAAACAGCCGCAACCCAGCTCCACAGAAGCAGATGCTGCTGGCTGACCCCCATCATGCTGGCTGCTTGGGAGCTTTAAAACCAAGCCCTGGTAGGAAGTATGTGAGACTCTTGGAGATGTGGCCCTAAGTAGTAGAGCCTTAGCCTTGAGCAAATGTTATTAGAACAGTATCCCCATGCGTTGAGTTCAAGCCCTATGGGTAGCCTGTCCTCCCCCCAAAAAACCCCACCCCACTAAACCATTAGATGTGAACTTGTGTGATTTGTGAAATGTTCCTCAAAGAATGGTGATACTGATGAAAGCATCCTATTTCTAATGACAGCTTGTGGAATGGAGCGATGTGCTGAATCCTTCATAGGGTGCTCTGTGCTGAGTGTGGCACAGGGTGCTGTGTGCTGAGTTCTTCACAGGGTGCAGTGTGCTGAGTCTTGCATTGCATGCTGGGTGCTAAGTCTTCACAGGATGTTGTGTGCTGAGTCATTCAAAGAGTGCCATCTGCTGTGTCCTTCACAGTGTGCATTCTTTCATATGGTCCTTGTAAGAGCTACACAACTGAGATGATTATGCAGACAAGAATATGGAGATGCAGGTATGTCCCCATGGCAGAGACAAAATTATGTATTACTGAAGAGTGGGTGAGTTGTCTACTGCAGACAATTGTTTTGTTTTGTTTTTTCACAGTCATGAACCTTGAACTCGCGGCATAGGCACTGACCCTTACCTCTTGGGCACATGGCTAGCACTCCAACATGTGCAGCCAAGGACCCCCTTGCAGTAGAGTGTCACAGCCTAGGGGTCTATAGCTGAGGTCTGTCAGCCTGCCTTCTCAGGAAGCTGAGATCTGAGGATCTGGCTTCCAAACTATGCCAGACACAAAAGGTCCCATGAGACTATTATCTCCAATTCACCACTAAGAAACCTGAAGTGGAAGCTCGATGCTTGCACTCATGCTTGTCATCCTAGCACCTCAGGACGATGAAATCTGAGGATCATGGTTCAAAGCTAGCCTGGGCAGGAAAGTTCTCGAGACATTTAGCTCCAATGAACCATGAGAAAACCTGAAATGGTGCTTTGGCTCAAGTGGTAGTGCACAAGACTTGAGGGACAGCACCCAAGCCCAGACTTCAACTGCTACAACCAACAACAACAAAAAAGAAACAAAATAACAAACCTGAAGAAGAGGGCTGGGAATATGCCTAGGGGTAGCGTGCTTTGCATCTATGACACTCTAGACTTGATTTCTCAGGTACACATCACTAAAAAAATAGCATGAAGTGTCTCTGTGGCTCAAGAGGGAGAGGGCTGTTCTTGTGCAAGAGAAATTAGGTACAGTGCTCAGGTCCTGAGTTCAAGCTCCAGGACTGGTATATGTGTGCTCACACGCACACACACACACCCACCCACAGACCAGAAGTAAAAGCTGTGACACAAAATGGTAAAGGAATGGGCTCCTACACTGAGCTCATGGTCAGCACCCAGGCCCTGTGTTCAACCCCAAAACCTTGCCACCCAGGGGTCAATTAGGAGAAGTCAAATGTTTCAATACGTAATGTGCTTCAGCAGTCCTAGATGACAGGAAGCATGGTGAGATCAGACATGTGCTTGCATTTCCAAAGCTTCCGGAAAGCTAGCAGAGGCATCATAGGCCATCATCGGGCTCAATGAAACATTTCTTGAGGTTAAGTGCCCTAGTTGTCTGCCAGAAGGACTCCTGAATTATATTGAGCACTGTATCTGAACACCAGAATATAGTCTTACAAAGGCAGGATTAGTGCTGAGAATTTGGCCTACCAAAGGAGGTGGCACAAATGCAGGCTTCCTGTTAAAACAGAGCACTGGGGAAAGAGATAGTTTGGGGTACAAAGAGGCCTTTTTGTCCTGACCTTCAGAGCCTGTCCACACTCATCCTCACTAATTGGCCCAGATGTAGTTGTTTCTTACACAGCTGTACAGGATTGAGGCCTTTTGTCTGCCTGTCCAGACAATGAGAGAGACTTCTTCCAGCAGGCATGGGAGGCAGAGAAACCCTCAGGCTGCACTGGGAACTGTGAGGGGAGCCCAGGAACATGCACTGTCATGAAAGCAGTCTCTGTGTTATGAAATCATTGTATTGAAAACAAATTTTCTAGCTTGGTGCCTTTCATCATAGCTACTCTGGAGCTTCACCTATGGGAATACATCCAACCATACACAAAGACATGGAACCAGGTCCTGGGGTTGAACTATGAGCATAGGCCTTGTACCTGAGTTACTTTTGGTCAAGGGTATTGCATTAACCTTGAGCCAAAGCCCCACTTCTGGGTTTTCTGTGATCTCTTAGAAATAACAGTGTCATGGACTTTCCTATGCTGGCTGGATTCAAACTCAGATTCTCTACATCTCAGCCTCCTGAGGAGCTGGGATTACAGTCAGCAGCCACTGACACCTGCCTTTCTTTTCTTCTTCATTTTTTTAATTTGGACAATCTGACTACTTAACAGCATCATTCCAATGCTTTGATTTTATATGTAAACTACCCAATGTCCTTTATAGGTGCTTTCTCTGAGAAGGATTTTCTCTCCTCCTCCTCTGGCTACAGGTTTGAAGCCAAAAGTGAGAAATGAGTGTGACATGATTTTGGCAGCAAATGTCCACAGGACATTCCAGTTCAATCACTTAGCATTGAGCTGCAGTGAATTTACTGTCTCAGGATGAGAGGACCAAAAGCTGGAGTGCTCCTCATGCTTTCTGCATTGCTCCCTAGGCCTATGAAATTATCTAATAAGTGTGAGTGTTTTCTGTCTCCTTAAGTATCTAGAACACACTAGAAGCATCATCATGTTTCCGTTTTTCTCTAGTACCCCTCAAGATTTTGACTAAGTTTTGTGTGGAGCATATCCTTGGTGAATCCTGAGGAAAGCCACTTGAAGTCTCCTAAGGAGATCTCATTTCAAAGCCCACCCGAGCAGGAAAGTCTGCGAGACTCTTATTTCCAATAAACCACCAGAAAAACAGAAGTGAATCAGTGGCCCAGAGGGTAGAGTTCCAGCTTTGAGAAAGAAAGCCGAGCAGGAGATACAAGCCAATCCAGGCAGGAAAGCCTGGCAGAAGCTTATGTCCAGTTAACGACCAGATGGCCGGAAGTGGAGCTGTGGCAGAGGCAGAGTCTCAGCCTTGAGCAAAACAGCTGAGGAACACATAGGGCCCTGAGTTTAAGCCCTGGGATGGCCACCAAAAAAATTCAAAAAGAGAAGGCCAAGTTTATGTATGAGTGTCCTACCTACTTATGTGTGTATATTACCTCCCTAAGTGCAAACAGATTGTATGCAGCGCTTCTCCTTTTATGTACAGATTTATTTTTCAGATAGGCTTGTTGCACATACTGCATCGTTCTCTTTTTTTCAGGTCCATGGTTTTGCTCTTCCAGAGTTCCAGGCCTGTGTCCTTATATAGTGCACACTTAAGATCTCATCAGCCTTTATTCACATTTTATTATGAGACCAAGGCAGGAACAGTCACAAATCAGGCAGGGGAAGAGAAGATCAGGGTTTTTGAAATAACCGGTATTCAGAAAATTAAACTTCGGGGATGTAAAATGGTAGCATACTTATGTAGAAACTACCATTAAGAAAAAGATGAGAGGGTTGGGAATGTGGATTAGTGTGAGTGTGCTTGTCTAGCATGCAAGAAGTACCGCGTTTGATCCCTCTGTAGCACATGCACAGAAAAAGCCAGAATTGGTGCTGTGGCTCAAGTAGTAGAGTGCTAGAAACATTGCCCAGGCCTTGAGTTCAACTCAAGTACAAGTAACTTCTCATCACCAAGGGAAATCCAGGAAGCTCTTGAACATCTGCCCTTTCAGAAGTGGAAGTCAGAGTGTCATTGACTTTCCTGCCCTGGCTGGCTTCACCCTGTGATGCTCAGACCTCAGCCTCCTGAGCTAGGGAATGGGTCTTACCTACTGGTGCTCTGCTAGGTCAGAAGTGTAATGACTTTGACAATACAAGTCAATTGTTTATCACAAAGGGCTTGGGGAGCATATTAAGTCTTTCAACAATGGACCTTTCAGAACCCTGCAGGACACAAGGTTATAATGCTAGGGTCTGAGAGGCTGGGCATATGGATCTGCTAAACTTGAACCTTGAGCTCTGACTCCAATTCGGGTGTACATCAGAGTTCATTTTCCAGAGAATGTTCTCCTAATTAGCAAATAGGAAAAGTACTTTGATTACCTCTCACTTTTTCCCATTGTGTGTCTCAAACTCAAGCTTGGGCACTGTCCCTGAGCCCTTCATCTCAAGGCGAACACTCTACCACTTGAGCCACAGTGCCACGTGGGGCCTTTTGGTGGTTCATTGGTGATCAGATTCTAACAGGCATTCCTTGCCTAGGCTGTCTTTGAACTGTGGTCTTCAGATGTCAGCCTCCTGAGAAGAGAGGTTCCAGCTGTGAGCCACTGACATCTGGCCTATTTTTTTTGCCAGTGCTCGGGCTTGTACTTAGGGCCTGGGTACTGTCTCCGTGCTTCTTTTTCTCAAGGCTTGTGCTCTACCACTTGAGCACTCCACAGCTTCTGGCTTTTTGTAAGTTTGTGGCACTGAGGATTCAAGCCCTGGCATTCATGCATGCTGAGCAAGCTCTCTACCACTAAGCCACATTCCCAGTCCCACCCTTACAATTTTATCTCTCAACTTGCCTATCCTCAAGGAAAGGCTTCTGAGTATAAATCATCTAAAGAAATCCCTATAGGAAGGTATTAAAGATAAACAAGTCACAGCTCATATTTGAGAGAGACTCTAAACATGTGAAGGCTGTGACAAATGCCTCCATTTAATTTTGTATCAGGTTTCAACACTTAATAAAGTATTAATGAAAAATGAGTCAATGTCCTAAATTATTGTATATAATTCTATAATAGATCTGCAAAATGTAATAAATATTATGTGTATAATAATACTAATACAATAACAATAAGTAAATGAAAAAATTGGAAATTCAGAAATACAAAATCTATAATAAAAATCATAGTTTGTAATAAACATACACATGTAAAATGTAACATATATTACACATGTACATAAATATTATTTTCCACTATAAGGACTTAATTTAGAACCTGGGAATTGTACCCTGAATTTCTTTTCCTCAAGGACAGTGAGCTTCCCCTTCATCTACGATGCAAATGAGTTACCTGGATGGTGAGATCAAATCCCAGCAGTGGCAGAAATACTAACCCCAGTTCCAAGACAGTGAGAATTACTTTTAATAGATGCAATTATGTTTATTCAGTTCCAAACTGAATATTTTAAAAGCAGCAGTGTATAATCTTGTATAGCTATTCAGACATCCTTCCCTTACCTGCAAAGTGCTTATCTGAGCTCTAAGTTGTTTCCTTTTTTGTACATTTTTTGTAGTAAAAATATTGTATAGAGGGATTACAATTACATGAGCAAAGTAATGAGTACATTTACTATTGAGCACTGTTGCCTCCTCCTTTGTTTTCCCCTTGCCATCCCTTCCCTCCCACCTCCACAGCTACCCTCCCACTCCCCAGATGAGGTCAGTGACTTAATTTTTTGTTTTTGGCTAGGCACAGGATTTGAACTCAAGTAGTAGAAACTCTGCACCTTCCCTCACATTGCTACAGATTTAACAAGATCCTGAGTCCAAATCCCAGGCTAGGAAAGAAAACTGGCCGAAATTCCAAACCAGGGGGATTTTTTTCAATTTATTTAAATAATTTATTTATTTATTCTTTTTTTTTTTGCCAACCATGGAGCTTGAACTCAGGTTGTGGCAAATATACCTCAACTCTGATTGCCTTAGACTGGACTGCAGCCTCTCACCCATAGTCAATCCTGGGATCCCAGAGGGTTTGCAGGAAGAAAAAAAAATCTGAGATAGCACAAAAAGTGGCTAGCTGCAGAAGACTGGGGGTTTTAAGTTATTCTTTTCTTTACAGGGTGACCATCCTGAGTCAGAATGACATGGCTGCAAAGTGGAGCTGAACTGCTATTCCTGAAGGCTGGTGGGCCATCAGGGAAGCCATAGGCCAACCTGTCAACATAGGCCCTGGGTTAAAAATCTAAGTCCTGACACCTACCAATGGCAGGATATCACAAGACACTCGTTGCTATGCATAGGAATACTGATTGAAAGAGTAGTTCGTGCATCAGTCGAGCCTAAATATGGATATAATAATCCTAGGATTCTGACTGATTTTAACTGATAGTTTATTAAGCATGAAAAGAATAATATTACTTCAAAGGCAGTATAATAAATACCTTAGAGTTGGTAGGAATGTAGTAGGCGTCATGCAGTCAGATAGATGGCTCTGGCACTCTATCAATATGTACTAATTGTATACCACCATCTGCCAATCCATTTATCACTGTTTTGGCCAAACCTGGGGCTCCATCTCAGTGCCTGGGAACCACCTCACAGCTTCATTGGCTAGAGGCTGCTGTGCTCACCCTTACCCATTCATGAATTGGGCCTGCTAGGCCCCGAGTTCGGATCCCAGCACTGCCAAAAGTTTAATCTTGGAGTAAGAAGCCGAGTGTGACACATATTTTCCTTTTCTGAGAGAGTCTTGGGTGTCAGGCATTATAGTGAACACATCTACAAATCTAGATGCTATGTGATAGGAAGTAAACAATGTAATAAACCATATAGGGCTCAAAGAGTCAATAAAATAAATGGTAAATTAATGAATAAAACAAGAAATGAAATGAATAACCATACCAAACATGATATTGTCTGACTATATGGAAGTATAAATCCTGTCTTTAAAATGTAAATAAAATGCATATAAGGAGTATGCTTTGCAGGACTGAGGCTTGAATTCAGGCCTAGGAACAGGCTTGACTTTCTTGACTTCAAGTATGGTGTGATTCCCCTAGCCCCACAGTGCTGCTTATTTACCCAGATCTTGAGTTCAAATCCCAGGCCTGGCAGAAAAAATGGCACGAATTGCAAAAAGGGAGATAAATAATTGTTTTAAAATTTTTTTAAATTGTTTTAATTTTTTAATTGTTTTAATTTAATTTTTTTGTTTGCTTTTGACCATGCACGTGGCTTGAACTCAGATTGTGACAGCTCTGTCTCAGCTTACATCACACTAACCTGGGGTATAGCTTCCAGAACCAAAGCTCATCCTGGAATCCTAAGACCTGATGTCTGACAGGAAAACAAAATGAAAATGACAGTAAAAAAAAACCGCAAGCCATACATAGTAGGCGGTTTCTTGGCTATGGTTACTTGCAAGGTGACAATCCTAGGTCTGAATGACATGGATGCCATGCACAGGTGACCTGTCATTGCTCAAGGCTGGCGGACTGTCAGGAAAGCCATAGGCCAACACTGCAACACAGGCACTGAGTTCAAATCCTGGTCCTGACACCTACCAATGGCAGGAGATCCCAAGAGGCTCCTGCCTGCGCTTAGAAATTCCGAAGGAGGGGCTGCGAAAGTGGCTCAGTGGTAGAGTGCTTGCTTTGCATGCCTGAGGCCCTGGGTTTGATTCTTCAGCACCACATAAGCAAAAAGAAGAAAGCCAGAAGTGGCACTGTGGCTCAAGTTGTAGAGCACTAGCCTTGAGCTGAAGAGCTGAGGGACAGCACCAAGGCCCAGAGTTCAGGCCCTATGCCTGCACCCCCCCCCCAAAAAAAAAAAGAAATTCCAATGGAATGGTATGCAACTCATGATTGAATAGTTCGTACGGCAGTCTGGACTCAAATTAGATGCAATAATCCTAGGACACTGATTGAACTTAATTAATGGTTAATTAGGCATGAAAAGAATAATACTACTTCAATGGAGGCATAGTAACTACCTAAGACTTGGTAGGAATGTAGCAGATGTCATTGAATACTAGATACATGGCTCTGGCACTCTGTACTAATATGTATTTATTGGTGTACTACCACCTGCCTATCCATGTATGGCTATTTTGGCCCGCCCTGGGGCTCGATCTCAGAGCAAGCAATAAATTTCCTCCTGGAGTAAGAAGCCAAGTGTGACACCTGTTTTCCTTTTCTGTGAGAGTGCGGGGTGTCAGGCATGATGGAGAACAAGTCTGCAAATCTAAATGCTATGTGATAGATTGTAAACAATGTAATATATGGTTAGGTGTCATCACAGTCAATAAAATAAACGGTAAATAAATGAATAAAACGAAAAGTACAATGAATAACCACACCAAACATGATATAGACTGAACACCTGTCTGGAAGTTCAATCCTATCTTTAAAATACATGTGAAGACTACGTTTTCCCAGGTTGGAGCCTGAATTCAGGCCTAGGGAAGAAGCCTGACTTTCTGATCTTCAAGCATAGAGAACTTCCCCTTCACGCAGAGTGCAAGAGTTACCCAGACCCCGAGTTCAAATCCCAGGCCTTGCAGACAAAAAAAATAGCACACATTTCAAGCCAGGGAGCTTCATTAGCAATTTTCATATTTTTTAAAGTTCACTTTAAGGTTCACCTTTACTTGATACATTTTGATTTTATAAAATGAGAGTTTTTCAAAAAGGGGTTTAAACGTTTACATTTCAGCATAGCACATTGGTGTTTCCATTTTGAACATCTGTCATGAAGAGTGAGAATGAAAATGAGTACATCATTCCTCCCTAGAGGGACAGTTGATGTTATTTCTATTTAGAGTTATTTCTATAACTATACACTCTCTGCAATTGCATCTTGTGAGTTTTCCTCAGTGCCTACCACAAAATACACTAGGAGAGTTCTCATACCACAAAAGGTTGGGTTTCTGAATAAATACTAATTCTGTGAGGACAGTAGGTACTTGTAAGCATTTTGGGAATAAAGTGAATTGTAAATTGAAAAACAAAAACATTGGGACTGGGATGTAGCTCAGTAGTGGAGTACTTGCCTAAAGAGCATAAGACCGTGGAAGAAAAGGAAGGCAAGTTTCCTAAAGCTCAGAAGGTTAGAATTTTATGATCCATACGAACAAACTTCTTTCTTCTTTTTTTTTTTTTTTTTTTTGTCGCTGGTGGGGCATGAACTCTAGGCTTCGCTGCCCACCTTCAGCTCTTCAACTCATGGCAAGTGCTCTAAAGCTTGAGCCACAGTGCCATTTCCAGTTTATTGGACATAAGGGTCTCACGGACTTTCCTGCCCAGGCTGGCTTTGAACTCCCATCCTCAGATCTCAGCCTCCTAAGTAGCTAGGATTATAGGCATGAGCCACTGTCGCCTGGTGCATGAACAAACTTATTAAAGATTGATTCTGAGGAAAGAAACTTGGAATACACTTTTAATATAAATAATTTATAAAGCCATGGTTAAGGCACTAATTCAGAAGTATTTATTCATTGGCTAGTTTCTTAGATTATTTAAAGATATATATACATACATTTTTAATATATCTACATAGATATTATTAAAACATAGCTTTGAAGTGTACCTAAAAGCATATGTGCTCATGTAAAGTTATAAAACTGCACAAGCTTGATTTTTTATTTGCAGTTTGTTGGTGCCATAAATTAGGTGGGATGTGTGTACTGTTGTTTTTTTCTCTGTTTTTGGAGGATTTCTCTCTGCTTTCTTTCCCTATCCACCCCTCTCTGCACTTTAATTCAGCTTGCTCTTTCTTGGCTTGATTGTTCATAGCTGATTTTCTACCACTTCAGCCATACCTGTAGCCTGGCTTTTTGCCAGTTAATTGGAGATGTCGTTTCTCAGGCTTTTCTGCCTGGATTAGCTTTGAAATTTCATCTTCCAGTTCTCACCTCTTGAGTAGCTGGGATTACAGATGTGAGCTACTGGGGTGTCTAGGGATGAATTCGACTTTGGTTGGTGTATTCTTTCTGTTTTTCTAATCATGGGATCATCTACTATAGAATTTCTGTGAATGTCCTGGGTCTGAAGTAAGATATAGAATACGTATGCTAATCTGTATAGTTCTCATAAGATGTAATCAATTTAATACATGTTATAAGTGTAATAATAGTCAATATAAATAATGAATGAATGAATAGTGCAAAAAATAAAATAAATACACAGGCAAATAATATGCGGTAAACATAAGTATGTAGATATTAATCATTATTTCAAATGTGGATGAATATTACTTTAACAGGATTGGGATTGAATTCAGGCCTAGGGAACAGGCCTGAATTGCGTGTCTTCAATGATGGTGAGTTTCCCCATCCCCCACAGTGCATTAGATTTACCCAGACTCTCAGTTCAAATGCCAGGCCTGAGAGGAAAAATAAAAGTTTTGAATGCCAAGCTGGGAAGCTTCATTAGTATTTTTACAATTTTTTCGTGGGGCTTGAGCTCTGGCCTTGGGCACTGTCCATGCACTCTTCAGCTCAAAGCGAGTGCACTACCGCTTGAGCCACAGCACCACTTCTGGTTTTCTAATGCTTTATTGGAGATAAGAGTCTCATGGGCTTTACAGCCTGGGTTGGATTGAACCACAATCCTCAGCCTCTTGAGTAGCTAGTATTACAGGTGTGAGCCACCGGCGCCCGGATATTTCTAATATTTTAAAATTTCATTGATTGATTGATTGCCAATCACGGGGCTTGCACTGAAGTTGTGGCAACACTGCCTGAGATTCCATCATCCTAGGCTGGGATGGTGCATCCTCTGGACCCACAGCCGATCATGGGATGGTACGCCTCGGGGGCTGACAGAAAAACAAAATGAAAACAGCACCGAAAAAAACCGCGATCTGTGGATGGTCGGCGATTTCTTGGTTTTCTTTCCTTGCATGGTGACCATCCTGGTTTCAAATGACATGGCTGCAACCTGTAGGTTACCTGGCACTCCTGAAGTCTGGCAGGCTGGCAGCGAAGCCATAGGCCAACCTGGACACCTAGGTCCTGAGTTTGAATCCCGGTCATGCCCCTCCCAAAGGGCTGGGGAGCCTAAGAAACTATTGCCTGTCCATAGGAGCACCAGAGGAATGTGAACAATGTCATGGTTCAATGAGTAGTTCATCAATCAGTCTAGCAGAAAATTAGACCCAATAATCACAGGACACCGACTGATTTTAATTCATAGTTCATTATGCACTAAAAGAATACTATTGATTAAATGGAGTCCTCACTAAAGACCTGAGAATCCGTAGGAGGGTAGTATGTGTCATTGAACACTAAATAGATATTTCTGGCAGTATGTAAATATCTAAATTTATATTTATTTGTATAGCATCATATGCATAGAACATTTTTGCTATTTTGGCCAAACCTGGAACTCGATCCCAGGTCTTCAGATCCAATTGGCACCTGCATGGCCTAGATGCTGCCGTGCTGACACTCGCCCCTTCATGAATTGGACCTCCTAGTCCCTCAGTCAAGGTCCCATCATTGCCAAAGTTTCTTCCTGGTGTAAGATTTCATGTGTGACACCTGTTTTCCTTTTCTGTGCAAGTGCTGGGTGTTAGGTATGATGTACATGTTATGTATTCAAAGCTATATGCTATGGAATAGATTGGAACAAATGTAATAAATGTTATAGGTGTACTCACAGTCCATAATATAAATACTAAATCAATCAATCAAGAATAATAAAATATAATGAATCACTCCAGCAAACACGATTTAAAAAGAATATAGAGATATAACTCAAATATTTAAAATGTCTATAAATGTTATGTTTTTCAGTACTGGTGCTTGAATTCAGACCTAGGGAAGAGTAGAGAAGTTCATGCATGATTCACATAGGAAATGATAGGCAAGATCTTAATTAAGACTGCATGAAGTATGACAATAATTACATTAAGGAATCGAAGCATTAGGAAAGATCCAAGAATCAGTAGTCACATGGAAGATAGGATTCCAACACAGCTTGCCACATCTCCTACTCTATACAAACAGGCCTTTATTAGCATATTAATTTCAGCTTATGACTGGATAAATATGGTGCCCCACCCCCACCACGGGGCTAGATCTCAGGTCCTGGGTATGGCCTAGCTCCTTAATGGCTCACAAGAGGTTGCGCTCATGTGGAACCATTTGGCACTTGGTTCTGCTAGGCCCTGAATTCAACTTCCAGCACTGCCAAAGGATTTATCCTGATGTGAGATGCCAAACCGTGCAGATGTTTTCCTATCCTGTGCAAGTCCTGGGTCACAGCTAGGATCTAGAAAGCATGGGCAACTCTATAGTCATGGGAATAGGTTGTCATCCATGTGAGCACAGTTATATATGTCATCCTATACTCAATAAAATACACAATACATAGATGAATAAGACACAAAATAAAAACAACATGCATACCACACCTGTATGTAAATTGAGATCCCATGTTTAAAAGAGGTGGGCTTGTCTAGTGCTGGGGCTTCAAATAAGGTCTAGTACCAGGCCTTACCTTTTAGTCTTCAAAGACGGTGAGTTTAACCTTTCCCCACAGTGCAACAGAGTTACCCAAACCTGAGTTCAAATTCCAGCTCTCACAGTAAAATGGCACAAATTCTGAGCTAGGGTTCTTTGTTCATAGTTTTTTAATTTTTTTTTTTTACTAGACCCGGGGCTTGAACTCACTTCGTGGCAACTCTGCCTCAGCTCTGATCATCCTAGGCTGCAGCCTCTGGACTCACAGCCCGTCTTCGGACCCTAGGAACCTGGGGCTTGCTGGGAAATAAAGCTGTGGGAAGTTCCACCTGGCGCTTTTATGTTTATTTTCCTTTGCATGGTGACCATTCTGGGTCAGAACATGGCTGCCTGCAGAGTGAAGTTGACCTGGCATGGCTGAAGGCCTGCTTGTTTTCGGGGGAGCCACAGGCTAATCACACAATGGAGGCCTTGAGGACAAATCCCAGTCAGCCCTGTTAAGATGAGGGAATGGCAGGAGATCCTGGGACATTTGTTTCTGGACCTAGGAAGAGTCGTGGAATGCAATCAATCTCATCCTTGAATGAGTAGTTCCTGTTTGATGTGAGTAGGAAATGATAGGCAAGACTCATGGGGTATCGATTATTTTTAATGAAGAATTGATGAAGCGTGACCATAATCATCACAGTCATGAAATGGAGGCATTGGTGAAGATCCAAGAATGAGTAGTCACAAGGTAGATTTCATCACAGGTTGCCATCTCTCCTACACTATAAAAATATGTACTTATTTGCATACTCACTTGCACTTATAAATGCATGACTATTTCCCACCCCTCCCAATCCCCTCCTCTTAGGGTTGTATCTCATGTCCTGGGACTGGCCTACCACCTTAGTGGCTCACAGGCTGGTTTGCTCACTTTTACCCATTCAACAATTGGGCATGCTAGACCCTGAGGTCAAATCCCAGCACTGCCAAAAGCTTCACCCTGATGTGAGAAGCCCATCGATCCACCTGTTTTCCTGTCCTGTGAAAGTCCTGGGCCTCAGCGAGGATGGAGAATGCTATATAGGCAACTCTATAGCCATGGGAATAATTGTCATCATTGTCAGCACAGATATACCTGTCACCATACTCAATAAAATACACAATACATCCATGAATAACACTCAAAAAAAGATAACTACATTGAATGCAAGATGCATACCACACCTGTATGTAGATAGAGATCCTATGTGTTAATGACGTGGGCTTGTTATTTTGTCCAGTGCTTGGGCTTCAAATCAAGCCCTGAACCAGGCCTGACATTCTAGTCTTCAAGGATGGTGAGCTTGACTTCTACCACAGTGCAATATGGTCCCCCAGACCTGAGTTCAAATCCCAGCTCTAGCAGTTTAACAGTGTGAGTTCTTAGCTAGAGTGCTTCATTCATAATTTTTAATTATTTTTTTTGCCAGACCCGGGATTGAACTCAAGTCATGGCAACTCTGCTTCAGCTGCGATCATCCTAGGCTGCCGCCTCTGGAACCACAGACCTCGGACCCTAGGATCCCGGGTTTGCTGGGAAAAAAATCCGCCAGCGGGAATAAAAGCAGTGGGAAGTTCCACCTGGCACTTTTACATTTATTTTCCTTTGCATGCTGACCATGCTGGGTCCAAACATGGTGGCCTGCAGAGTGAAGGTGACCTAGTGTGGCTGATGGTCTGTTGGATATCAGAAGAGCCAGAGGCCGACCCAGCAATGTATGCCCTGAGTTCGATTCCCGGTCAGCGCCCATACATTGAGGGAATGGCAGGAGATCCTGAGATACTCATTTGCAGACCTAGGAAGAGTCATGGAATTCAATTGATCTCATCTTTGAATGAGTAGTTCCTGCTTGATGCTAGTGGAAATGATAGGCAAGACTCATGGGGTATCGATTAGTTTTTAATGAAGAGTTGATGAAACATGGCCATAATCATCACAGCCATGAAATGGAATCATTGGGGAAGATCCAAGAATCGTTAGTCACAAGGTAGATTGGATTCCATCATTGGTCGCCATCTCTCCTACTCTACACAAATATGTACTTATTTGCATTCTACCTTCAGATTTTGAATGGATGACTATTGTGGTCCACCCCACTATCCCCTCCTTGAGGGGCTCAATCTCAGGTCCTGGGAACGACCTAGCTCCTTAGTGGCTCACATGCTGGTGTGCTTACCTGTACCCATTCGCCTATTGGTCCTGCCAGTCCCCGTGTCAGATCCCAGCACTGCCAAAAGATGAATTGTGATGTGAGAAGCCAATCGTTGCAACTGTTTTTCTGTCCTGTGAAAGTCCTGGGTCTCAGCTAGGATGCAGTATGCTATACAGGCAACTCTATATTCATGGGAATCAGTTGTCATACATGTCAGCACATTTATAGCTGTCATCATATGTAATAAAATACAAAATGCATCCATGACTAAGACACAATAAAAAGAATAACTACACTGAATGCATGATGCATTCCACATCACTATGTAAAGAGAGATCCTATGTGTAAAATAGGTGAGCATATGATTTTTGCCAGTGCTGGGGCTTCAGTTAAGGCCTTGGGACTAGGCCTGACCTTGTAGTTTCAAGGATGGTGAGGTTCACCTTCCCCCACAGTGCAACAAAGTTACCCAGACCTGAGTTGGAATCTCAGAGTTGGCAGAAAAATGGTCAGAATTCTGAGCCGGGTTGTGTTATTATTATTATTATTATTTGTTATTGCCAAGCATGGGATTTGAACTCAGTTCATGACAACTCTGCCTCAACTGCAATCACCTCAGACTGGCAAGGTGCCATGGGCCCGTCGCCGATCCTGGGATCCTAGGCTCTGAAAATTTGCAGGAAAAAAATGTCAGAAAAATGACAGAAAAAATTTCGCAGGATGGATTTTTTATATATTCTTTTGCACGATGACCACCCTGGGTCTGAATTACACTGCTGCAAAGTGTACTTCACCTTGCATTGGCGAAGGCTAACGGGCTTTCAGGGAAACCATAGGCCCATGCGGCAAAATAGGCCCTGTGCTTGAATCCTGTTCCTGAAACCTACCAATGGGGGAAGATTCCAAGATACTAGTTCCTATACATGGGAATAACAATGAAATGTTAGCAAACTCATGATTGAATAAGAAGTTTCTGCTTGTATTGGTCTAGTCCAAAATTAGATGCAATGATACTAGGACGATGATTCATCTTAATGAATGGTTTATTAAGCATGAAAAGAATACTATTCCTACAATGGTGGCATAATAAAGACCTAAGAGTTAGTAGGAACGTAGTTGATGTCATTGAATCCTAGGTAGATGTCTCTGGCACTCTGTACAATTATATATTTATTAGTGTTCTACCACCTGTCTATCCATGTATGGCTATTTTGTCCACTCCTGCAGCTCAATCTCAGGGTCTGGAAATGCCCTGGCAGCTTCATTGGCTAGAGGTTGCAGTTTTGACACACCCATTCAGGGTCTGATTTGGGTCTGCCAGGCCCTGAGTTCAGATCCCAGCACTGCCAACAATTGGATCATGGAGTAAAAAGCTGAGTGTGATACCTGTTTTCCTTTTCTCTGAGAGTCCTGGGTGTCAGACATGATGGAGAACACATGTACAAATCTAGATACTATGTAATGGGTTGTCATCAATATCATGAATGGAATGTGTGTCATCACAGTCAATAAAAAATCTCATATCTAAAATATACTTGAAACTCAAAAAATTAAATCCTCCAAAAACAAATCCTCAAAGAAACAATTGCCCAATAATCAGTGGACAAAAGACTTAAAGAGAAATTTCTCTGAAGAGGAAAGAAGGCTGGCCAATAGACACATGAAGAAATGCTCAACCTCGCTAGCCATAGAAGAAATGCAAATCAAAACAACATTGAGATACCACCTCACACCAGTTAGAATGGGTATAATCAAGAACTCTAATAACAACAGATGCTGGAGGGGATGTGGACAGAAGGGAACCTTACTGCAATGTTGGTGGGAGTGTAAACTTGTTCAACCACTTTGGAAAGTAGTATGGACGTTCCTCAAAAGACTCCACACAGAGCTCCCCTATGACCCAGTAATCCCATTTTTGGGCATTTCCCAAATGTTTACAAACAAGACCACACTAAAGCTACCAGCACGACTATGTTTATTGTAGCACTATTTACTATAGCTAAGATATGGAACCAACCCAGATTCCCCTCAGTAGATGAATGGATCAACAAAATGTAGTATATATACACAATGGAATTCTATGCCTCCATCAGAAAGAATGACATTGCCCCATTTGTTAGCATATGGAAAGACATGGAAAAAATTATATTAAGTGAAGTAAGCCAGGCCCAAAGAAACATAGGTCCCATGATTTCCCTTATTTGCAATATCTAGTATATATCTGAGACAAGCAGAAAAGGTCAGATAAGGTGATGTTAGGGAAACGAACCCTAAGGTATGTGCTGAAATGTTTTATTCTTTCTTGTGATTGTTAATAACACATTTATAAGATTATTTCTTTGTTGTTTGAAATACCCTCCCCCACAGTATAACCCCTGCTTTCACTGTATTTGATGTCTGTATAATTTGTGAAGGGATAGGGGAAAATCAATTCATTTAAATAGGGATACAGGTGGACCCATTGCAACAATGAGATGTACAAGTCGTTATGTCGAAAACGAACTTTACAACTTCGGTGCTGGGTGCCTGGGTGGAGTGGGGAGGATTGGGTGAGGGTGGAGGGGAGGATGGGAAGGGATGAGAAGGGGAAACAAAAGAGGTGGCTACAATGCTTGATAAGAAATGTACTCATTATCTTGCCCATGTAATTGTAACCCCTCTGTACAGTATTTTCACAATAAAAAAGGAAAATAAATGAATAAAACAAAAATACAATAAATCACAACAACAAACAGGACATGGACTGAACATTTATACATAAGTACAAATCACACCTTTACAATGTATATAAATGTATAGAATGTTTCCAGGGCTGGGACTTGAATTCTGGCCTATGGACCAGTCCTTACTTTCTTGTCTTCAAGCATGGTGAACTTCCCCTTCATCCACCGTGCTTCAGAGTAAAGTTCAAATTAAAAGGCAGGAGAAACGGCGTGAATTGCAAGACAGGTAGCTTTTTTTTTTTTTTTTTTGCCACGCATGGTCTTGACATCAGGTCATGGCAACCATGCCTCAGCTTTCATCACCATAGGCTGGCATGCAGCCGCTGAAAACACAGCCTATTCTCAGATTCTAGAGCTTCAGGCCTTGTGCAGTGAGGTGGGGGAATGCACAGTAAAAAGTGGCGGGATGGCGTTTTTATATTTTCTTCCTTTGTACTTTGGCCATCTGGGTCTGAGTGATCCAGTTCCAAAGGATACTTCACCTTGCATTGCTGAAGGCTTGCAGGCTACTGAGGAAGCCATAATTCCGAACAATGGACTGTGCCCTGATCCTGAGTTCAAGGTCCAGGAATGGCAACAAACAGACATACACAACAATCTGTGCAGCCATCTGGTTAAAGCAGGTCTCCCTCTTGTCCCCAACTGTATTGCACAGACTTTCCTGGAAAAAGGCGCTGCTGTCATCTTGACTCTCTCCATTCTGTCTGCATCCCAGGATTCCAGGCACACCCCCATTCTTTCATGGTTTTTTTTGACCAATGGGAATCAAGAATAGTGGCCACGCCCACATTCCATGCTTCCCAGTTACACCTGGATTCCCTCTGTTGGTTGACACCACTACCAGCAATTGAGGAAGGTAGAGGTGGCTGAGTGGTGAGCAAGAGACTCCAGGTGACTTTGAGGTAGAGTAGGAAATGATGTCCTAGTCAGTGAGTGGGAGAATAGAGGATTTCCTAGAGCCTGGGAATGTGGCCAGCCCAACTTTCCCATCCCATTGCTCAGATGTCTGAAACAAGAAGAATCAATGAGAGAACTGTGGGCAAGAAACTGCCACAAGAATACCAACAGTAACCTCCCGAAAAACCTGAACCATTCAAGAAAACAAAGAACACGAAAAAGGGAAGGATCCCCAAGACAAACACCACTGGGGAGCGGGAATGAATGGAGAGTCCGGCAAAAGGTGATGCCGACCATGGGCCTCCGCTGCCTTTGGACACAGTCATAGCCACCAGGGTCCAGAGTGTCAAGGGTCCCAATACCACCAAGGATCCACAGAGGTGCTACCTTCATGTGGTGCCCACCCTGGACCACACAAAAAAGAAACCAGGCACTCTTTGCCAAGATCCAACCACTGAAGCAGGGAAAGACGGACCCGCAGGGTCAATGGGAGTAAGAGAGGGAGAAGATAGACCAGATACATGCAGCACCAAAAATGGAGATAGAGATCCGCAAGGCACCCATACAGCGGTTGGTTTCAGCAGAAAGCGATTTACAATGTGCACTGGCCCAAGTGCAGCAGGCCACTGATGACAGAGAATGGGAGCACTAAGCTCTCACCAGCTGCCTGCAAGCTACAGAGTGGCGTGTGGCAGAGCTAGAGGTAGCGGCTTCTGTGGTCAATGCTGCAAAGGAGGAGACCAAAATGTTTTTCAAACAACTGAATGATGTGACCCTTCAGCTCGAGGAAAATACCAGAAACTTTGATGACCTGGAGCAAGTGAACACAGTGTTGCAGGAGAAGGTGGAAATGCTGTGGATACAGAGGAGCAACTTGAAGAAGAGAATATGCAAGTTCCAATAAATGCTGGAGGGCGTTAGGTATTGAAGATGGAGTTGAAAAACCTGGAGGAACAACTTCACATCCAGGTCCAGGAAAACCAGTCTCCGTCTTCAGAACGTGGAGCAGCAGGAGCAACTGCAGAAACTGGAGGAGAAAGCCTAGGATCGGCAGGAGATCCCTGAGACCCCACGATGAACATTTGTGTGGGATGGACAACCGGAGGAAAAGCTGGCCCTGCTGTGGAACGCTCTCCACAGGGTGAGCACTGAGAAGGAGGAGCTCACCAGCATCCTGGACTCAGAGCAGCAGATGAAGAAACATCTGCAGGAACAGTAGGACTGCTCAGAGGAGAAGATAGAGAAATGGATAGTGGTGGCTGAGAGAGAGAGAGTCAAGCAGCTCAGGAGCAGCAGGAGCAGTCCCTGGGCCAGTGCAGGAGTTCAGAGCCTCCTGTGAATGGCACCTTGTCTCCAATGAGTGACTGTGCTCTGAGAAGGAGGCCCTGCAGCAGCATTTAGAAAGGCAGACCCAGCTGCTGGAGCAGCTGAAGAAAGTGCTGGGCTCAACAAACTGGAGGGACCAGGTGATGTCCTTGAATTGGCAGGACACTCTCAAGTGCCTGGAAGCCACCAGATCACAGGAGGAGTGCCTGCAGGACCAGCTGAGCATCCTGGCTTTCCCTAGGGAAGGGGAAGGCATGAGCCCTGGAGAAGCAAAAGGTAAGGAGACAAATCCCCCCCACCCGACCATGTGACCATCACAGAGGATGGAGATGTTCCCCAGACCAAGAGTGACATGGCTCTGAGAGCGCTCTTGGAGGATGAGATACACAGGGGTAAACTCCTGACACAAGAATGGCGGGCCAGATTCAGGCACCCCCTGGCCAACCCAGCAGCTCAGTGCCAGACTGAGCTGGAGCCACAGGCCCTCAACCCCATGAGCTGCCACCACAGCATGCCTGGGAATGGGAAGCGGGACACAGGCATCTGAGTAGAACATCTGCTTCGTCTATGACCTGCCTGATGAGGTGGACTTCCAGAGTCCAGCAGGTGAGCTCCACCATTGATGCAGCCAGCTGTCGGCACACATCCGAACTATCGAGGAGTCCCTCATGGTGTGAATGAGCTGTGTTGGGAGAAAGCCCAGTGCATGCACTGGCTGTCCCAGGCGAAGATTGAGAAGAGGAGAGTGTTTTGGAGCTGCTGTCACTCCTTGCCAGGGAAGGCAAAGACAGCAGTCTCCAGATGCCAGCACAGGCTGAACCTCCCACCCTCCTCCCCAACACTGCTTCAGAAGCAACTTGAAGACTGCCACGCCGACCCCAGTAGAGTCTGCTTAGCATGGGAAACCATCTATCAGACCATGATAGGGACCTCGAGACCTATCTCTGAGTTTTGGGACTTCACCGAAGTCTACCTCAGAGAATGGGGCTTTACAGAAACCTATCTCCAAGTTTTGGGACTTCACCGAAGTCTACCTCGGAGAATAGGGCTTCTAAGAGGCCTACTCCTGGGAAAAGGCTGGAAAAACCCCTGGGAAAAGATGTGTTTCTGTCTTTCTTCTCCTCATAAGAGTGCCTATCAATCTTTTACTGTTTCTGCTGTTCATTGTACTTACTCATTGTCAACGTTCCCTTATTCAAAGCTCTTTCTTAAGAGTGTTGACGACTCCAATATCTGATGAGTGTCTTAAAAATATGACTAACTCACCAGAGTTAAGTGCTACCCTGAAACCCCTCTTATGAAGGCTAGTAGACAAGTTATAAGCAAATATAAAAGTATTGGGGGTTTCACAAAGTCACTCCAGCAGAAGGAATTGTAAGAAATTTACAAGAAGCTGTAGGCGCGGCTAGAACAGAAGGAATGTATGGCAGTTGCTGAGATAACTACTTAGGAGAAAGAACTTCCTGGTACTCTCATTTACTAAGAAACTTGCTAGATCTAGGCCTCCGTAACCTTATAATTAAGGCCTCTATAGAAATAAGGTAATGGTGAGATGGTGACAAACGTCGAAACCCATTATATTTCTTAGAGATAAGCCGGAAACAAGTGCCTTTCAGGCAACCAGCTGGTGACCACCTAAGAATGAAGCCCTGCAGCAAGATTGTGTAAACTTTTGCCCTTTCAGGCGACCAGCTGGTGACCATCCAAGAACGAAGCCTTGCAGCAAGATTGTGTAACCTTTTGCCCCTTTTCTTATGGAGACTTTTTGCTATAAAAGTTTGTTATCCTCTGCATTAAATCGCACTCAGCACTCAGCACTCAGCATCCACTCCTAATGTGTGTGAGTTGTCTGTTTGCCATCTCCCCATCCTATTCCAGGTTCCTCCCCTAGTTATCCTCCGTCGTCCCGACAGAACCCGGTCCGCGGCAGAAGACAGCATGGAAACTGCCAGAGGTGAGGTCAGGGTTCCTGACCCCATAGTGGACTCCCTTAAGGAGCAGGTCCTGCTCCAGATACCCCACATCCAGATCCGCCCACAGCTCCCAGGTCAGGGGAGGAGTGCTTTCTCACTTTCTCCTGTAGATTGATGTGGATGATGACTCTCTATGTGAGATAATGACTCTCAAAAGCCTTGGCAGCCACCAGAAGTAGGTGACCAAGGGGATTTCTCTCAGGCCTCCATCTGCCTGGCAACGGGAAGGTAAAACCGGGGGTAGAGTAGGGCAGAAGCTGAAGGGAGTTGGCCCAAACTCAAGGGACATCTTATCGCCCATTGGTGGCCAGGAAAGAGGCCTATGTTTTGCATATCACAAAGAATAAATTGTTTTCAAAGCAAAAAATAAAAAGCCTAAAAACAAAGATTTGTTCTACCAGCCCTGGGGCTTGAACTCAAGGCCTGGCCACTCTCCCTGAGCTCTTTTAGATCAAGGCTGGCCCCACCTTCCCTTCCAGGTTTTTCTGTGTGGAATAGAACCAAGGGCTTCAGGCATGCTAGGCAAACACTCTACCACTGATCCACATTCTCAGGTAGGATGATTTTTTCCCCTCCCAAACCCATATGGCCATTCCTCAGATAAACAGGAAGTAGGGGCTAGGATGAATATGAAGCACAAATCTGGTTCCCCCCAAATTATTTCCCGGCCCCTTTTCCCACACCCTGAGTTGAAGTTTCTCTTCTACCATTGAGGGATGAGAGAGGGAGAGGGGAGTCCCAAGACAGTACCAAAAACCGTGGACCCCTGAGTCCCACATTCTCCCCCACAGAAGTGGTCCTCCAGATTGTGATCTTACCTGACTCAATGTGAAATCTACACTGTCTCCCCACCACTGCAAGGCTCAGGATGAAATAAAAGTCAGCCCAGGCCTCAGCCCACACCCAAAGTGGAAGCTCTTAGTCCCAGACCTACTTCTACCTCTGACTGTCCCTAGTTAGGCCAGACCCACCATTCACCACTATGTTGGTGCTGATGACCTCATGGATGTATTCCAGGAAGAAGGTCTATGACAAAGAGCAGAAGCAGCATGGTGAGCAGGGCAGAAGGAGGTAGGGTGATTGCTCTCGGATCTTCCTTGGAGCCCTCCCATCCAGCCAGACCCATGCTGACCCAAAGCACGGACAAGGCCAGGGAGTGAGACAAGATGGAGGAGCACAGGACTAAAGGAGGTACTGCTTTGTCTTGTAGGACTTGATTAATTCCAATTATAATTAATTCCAGTTATATTTGGCCCATGCCAATCCCAAAGGCTGCATGCAATGCCTCTCCGTGTTGTTGTTGGTCGTGAAGGCTGTCCCTGAGCTCTTTTTCTCAAGGCTGGCACTCTACCACTTAAGCCACAATGCCACTTTTGTTTTCTGATGGTTCATTGATAAGAGTCTCACACACTGTCCTGCCCAGACTGGCTTGGCACCGTGATCCTCCAGATCTCAGCTTCCTGAGTAGCTAGGATGACAGGCATGAGCCACTAGTGCCCAGTATGTGATGTTTTTTGAAGGCATATTGGCGAGTCTGTAAAGGAGCTCCAAAGGGCTTGGATAGACCATTACCAAATCAAGGAGCTGGGATGCGGGAAGATTGCCCTTCTAGCCATTCTTTACCCCCAAAATTGAAGATGCCAGGTGATGTTTTATGCACCAAACAGCTAGGTCAGTAGCTTCAAGGCTTAGTGGGGGAAAAAATTAGAGAATACACAAAGACTGCAGTGTAGAAATCTCTGATTTTGCATGCATGTGGTGTGTGTGTGTGTGTGTGTGTGTGTGTGTGTGTGTGTGTGTGTGTGTGTGTACACTAAGGGACTAGGCTCTATCCCTGAGTTTTCTTGCTCATGGCTAGTGCTGTGCCACTTGAGCCACAGCCCCACTTGCTTTTGGATGGTTAATTGTAGGTAAGAGTCTCAAGGACTTTCCTCTTCATACTTTGAAGCATGAAGGAGGCCCTAGGGAAGGAAGAGTAAATACAACTTGCAGGTACAATCCCTATGGTGGTCCACTCCTGCCACCTGGTGGCCACACATGGAACATGCCGCCCAGTGCCATCATACTCTAGAGTTCAATTTGGGGAAGTGACCAGAGCCAAGCTGACTTTTGCTCAGCCTGATTGCTGATGCCAGAGCAGGTCTGTTCCACCCTAGGCCAAGAGACCTCCAGGAGGCCCAGCTTTCCAGGGACACAGGGAAGGGAGAGGTCAGCTCCAGGCTGAGCTAAGAGCCTTTGCCCACAGATACCCCAACTTGGCCTTACTTATCACCATAAGACCTGGCAAAGAACAACCCCCAAAAAACAAATTGGATCTGTGCCTCAAAGTGGTAGAGCTCTAGCAATGAACCAAAGAGCTCAGGGACAGGGCCCCCAAGCTTTGAGTTCAAGACTTCCAGCTGACCTTCCCCCATAGAACACAGGTTGTCTAAATGTGAACTAGTAGGATTTGTGAAGTGTTTCTGAAGAATGGTGATACTGAAGAAAGCACCCTAATTCTAATGACAGCTGAACTTGTGACATAAGGCTATGTGCTGAGTCCTTCACAGGGCACTATTTACTGGGTCCTTCCCTCATGGGAGTTATGTGCTAAGTCCTCAAAAAGGTGCTGTTTGCTGAGTCATCCCAAAGGGTGCTATGTGCTGAGTCCCTGAGAAGAGTGGGCCATCCTGGGGTTTTTAAACGGGGCTTTGTGCTGAGTCCATTACACAACGTATTGTATGCTGAGTCCTTCAAAAGTTGTGGTGTGCTAATGTATCCTAAAGGGTCCTGCTATGGGTGAGCCCTTGAGAAGAGAGGGATGAGGTGTATTTTGTGTGCTGTGTGTGAAGTCCTTTTCATAGGGTGCTCTGTACTCTCCTTCAAATGGTGCTGTCTGCTGAGAGCTTCCATAGTGCTGAGTCCTTCAAAAATGTTTTGTGTGCTGAGTTTATCTAAGGAAGCTGTGCACTGGGTGTTTTACACAGAGTGCTTCAACACAGAGTGTGATGAGTCCCTGGAAATGAGTGCTATGTGCTGAGTGCTTCAAAGCGGCCATGCAGTGAGTCCTTTACACTGTGGGCTCTAGACTCCCTTCTTCAAAGGGTGCTGTGTGCTGAGTACTCTACCTAGCATACTACATGCTGAGTTCTTCAAAAGGAGCTGTGTGCTGGGTCATTTACACAGGGTGCTTTGTGCTAATTTTGGGAGTGTGCTGTGTGCTGAGTCATCCCAAAGGATGCTATGTTCTGTGTCCTTGTAGGTGATTATCCCCAACAATCACACAGACAAAAACACAAACACACATACACACACGAGTGTCACCATGCACCTGCTTGGTTTGTGGAATGAAGGGGAATGGAGGAGAGTCTCCTCCAGCAGTGGGGCTGAGGGGAGATTCGATCCCCTGGGCCAGTACTGGGGGTGGGGGGTACTGCTGAGCTGAGGTAAGGCTGCAATTGCCATGGTCTAGAAGCCTCAGGGCCCAGTCAAGGCTGCAATTGTGGCCAGGGGTGGGGGGCGGGGCCCAAGGGAGGAGGGGGCGGGGCCCAGGAGCGCACTTGGTGTGAGCAATGGCCAGGAGCCCAAGGGGGCAGGGGTATGTGTACAGCCTGGGCGGGGTAGCCCAGGAGAGGAGTGTGGGGCCAAGAGACAGCTGGGAGAAGAGCGAGCACGAGCACTAGCACGAGCACTATCATGCGTGAAAACGGCTTCAGTGGCTGGCGGCTGCTCCACTCATAGTGTGGGTCCTGGCCGGGAGCGCAGAGCATGTGGAGCCTGCATGGCAGGCACATCGCCACATGCAGCCCCTCTGAGGCACCCAACCATGGTGGCCCTGAGTCTGAGGTCCCGGTTCGGGGAGCACGGCAGAGGCAGTGGCTGCTGAGGTGGCGGCGGCCACAAGTTAGGAGGCCGCTGAGGCTGCGGTGGTGGCTGAGGAGGAACAGAGACTGTGCACAGTTCCACCATGGTCCCACTCTGCTTTTCAAACATGGCGCTGCTGGCTGGGACCCGCAGAGTCTCTAGCAGTCACCTGGCGGAGCTGTTGTGCCCCTGGCCTGCTTGTGGCCCTGAATTGGTTCCTGCCCTTGGTCCTCAGACTCCTGGTGCGCACCCAGAGTCTCAGCCTACAGCTTCTCCCAGCAACATACGTGAGTGGCCGACCTGAGCTCCCGCACCTCACAACCCCCCCTGTACACCCCATCCCCCACTCTACCCTTCCTCCCCACCCTTGTGGACCGGGACTCTTGCCTCTTGCCTCCCCCTTCTTTCCTACCTGTGTCTCCCCCGTGCCCCACAGTCTGTCCTGGCTCTGCCACAATTGAACCCCAGGAGTGAGGGGTGGAGGTGGGTGTCCACCCGAGGATCCCACCCTCATCCCTAGTGGCCAGTGTTCCAGGAAAAGGGGAGCTGCAGGGATGGGGAGGAGGGGGCACCACAGAGCCCCTGGCCTGGAGCAGTGGGAGCTACACAGCCTTGCATCTGCACCCTTCCTCTCCCTGGTGGGAACCTGGTGGCTTTAGTCAGAGATGGGGAGCAGCACCTCCACACCTGCCTTCTCAGTTCTTTTCCCATTTGCTGAGGGGGGGGGGGGTGTTGGATGCAGAAGATAGACCACGTTGTTGTGTGAGCCCTTGTCTTCTATGCTCAGTCACACTTTCACCTGAGGACATTCCCAGAAGAGCCCACTAGAGAGGTGAGGGCACTGGGGTCAGATAGAAGGTGGATATTTGGGAGAAAAACACACTCCCTCTGACACACATATGCCCTTCCTGTACCCCCAACCCCAGCTGTCAATAATAGTTCTGACTGGGTGATCACGTTTCCCAGTTCTTCCAGCTTCTGCTAGTTTTCCCAGTCCATCTAGTCTACTAGTCTTCCCCAAGAATTTGCCAAGTTGCCCAGAAGTATGTAGGAGGGAAGTTGGGAGTCCAACCATGTATATAGCCTTTAGGACCCCATCAAAGTCCCCAAAAACACCCCAACCCCAGGTCAGACACCTTTCTGGAGGCACCTGCTTTGTTTTCTGTCCAAGCTCTGAGAAGCCACGTGTCTCGGGACTCCTTCACCCAGCGTCCTGGCCTAAGGTTTTGGTGAATGGGGAGTCAAGGCTGGTTGTTCCCAATAGGAAGGGTCTGGCCCTGGAGAAAGGGAGAGTCAGGGTGGTTCTGCATTATTAGAACATTGCTCCTCTTGTGTGAGATCCCCTGGTCCTGACAAGGGAACCCCTGTGCTCCAGCTAGTACATTGCCCAGGTGAGAAACCAACAAACTCAGGAGAGACACTGCTCTGAATCTGTGTGTGTGTATATGTATGAGAGAGAGAGAGAGAGAGAGAGAGAGAGAGAGAGAGAGAGAGAGAGAGAGAGAGAGAGAGAGAGAGAGAGAGAGAGAGAGAGAGACAGAGAGAGAGAGAGAGACAGAGAGATCATCTTTCTCATTGTATAGTCACCCTGTCTAAAAAGAGCAAAAGCATTTTATTTGTGTGTATGTGTGTATTTGTTATTCTTCTTCAATTAAAGCCCAGTATGAGCCCAGCCAGAACTTTTGTTTTCTCTTTCACCGTTTCATGGCTCCTTTAGGGAATGTTTCAGTAGATGTTCCTTTCCACCTCTTTCTTCCCCTTTCCTGCAGCCCACAGGAGCTGCTGGACTTGCGTGGGTCTCCCCTAGGAGGCCTATGTGAACCACAGACCAGAGTGGACACCTGCCCTTCTGTCTTTAGCCAGAAGGCTCATGAGGCTACTGTGACCAAAGCTGCACTCTTCCAGCCAGACAGTCTGCTCTGGTGTGTATAGTTGGAGCTAATTCAAGGTTGGGAATGAGTCTGCCAAAAATAAATAGGGAACGAGATGGGAGGTAGTAGGACAGGGGCTGTAAATCTTGGAGGGTCTGGGAAGTGAGAAAAGGTCTGACATAGCAGATGGTTCACCACGACTGAGGATGAGAGGGGAATCTTACCCAGGATATTGACGGTATAAGTGGGCCTATGGGCAAGGGGCTCCGGGCTCCCAATGGTGGCGTGTATTCCCACTAGGGGCAGTGCCCTGGTGGGTAGTCCTCCCTGGAGTCCTGCAGACTCCAACCTGTGTCCCTCCTGGGCTGTTTCCAGCTGGGCAATGGTAGGCAAGTGTGTTCCCCCTGCTGGAGCCTACTTGGGATCAGGACATGGCAGTTAGCTAGGGCTCTGTGAATGCTATTTTCTGTAACCTGCTGTAGGCTGTCTGGAAGGAAAAGGAGACCACTGACTTTGGAACACTCTAAGTTTGATTGGGACAAGTTGAAATGCCAGCTCTTCCAGGGTTTTTCCTTGAAGGTGGCAATTTCTACTAATGCTTGGGATACTGGGTCAAATGAAATGGACCATTTCAGCCCCCAAACAATGACATTCAAGCAGCACAAGCAGAGTTGCCGAGCCAAATGGTCTCCTGCTATGAATGTCATGCTTTGACTGCCTTTCTTCGGCAGCTGCCTATTCTCCTCCGGCTCTCTATATGGTGATCACTACAGTCGAGAATGTTGTGGGGAGCAGAGATTGTGACCTTGCCATCTGCAGCCTGATCACTGTGAGCAGAGACAATTCCCAGGACCTGTACTGGACTCTGGGAGATTCAGAGACGCAGGAGGCCTCAGGGATCCTTTTCTGCACCATGAAAATTGGGGTCCGGATATGGTGGACCATCCTGTCTGGCCCTAGGGAGTGCAGAGGAGGCCCCTTGAACCAGGCTTTCGCCTCACAACAACCTTGTTCACAGCTGAGTGGGGAATTGAGTGCCATACAGCTGGTCAGTGGCTGGACAGAGATCTTTGAGAAGATAGGCATCCCAGAGGCCCCAGAATACAGTGAGTACATCATGGCTCACGTCCTTGGAACCAAAACAGTTAAGTGCAGTGGCACCAGGAGGGTGGTAAGAGGGAGGAGGGAGAACTGTGGGAGATCTACATCAGGTTTACCCCCACTCAGGATGCTTACCTGAGTTGGATGGGACTTTTCTGTAGTATTGTCATAGACAGATGCTCATCTATTTATCTAACAAAACATTACAGTGTGTGCCAGTTCCTGGGGGGGAGAGAGAGGGGTCATACACGATGAAAGGTTCCAGTGCTGGTTCCACATCACATGAAGAAATCTTGGTTTGAGCTGGATGCTGTTGCCTCACACCTATCATCCTAGCTACTTATGAGGCTGAGATACGAGGATTGAGGCTTAAGGCCCTGGCAGATAAACCTGTAAGACTATTATCTCCAACTTACTACCAAAAAGAAAATGCCAGAAGTGGATGAGTAGCTCAAGCTGTAGACTGTTGGCCTTGAGTAAAAAGGCTCAGCGATAGCACCCAGGCTCTGAGTTCATGCCCAGGAGTGACACAAAGAAAGGAAAGAGAAAGAGAGGAGGGAAGGATGGAGGGAGAAAAGGAGGAAAGAAAGGAAGAAGCTAGCATGGAAGCCTTGGTTTGGAGTCCCTGGATCAAGGGAGCCAACCTTTCACAATCTCTTTGGGGACAGTTTCAGAGCCTAAAGCTAGTGCATAGGACCAAGTCACTGACCCATTCATGACATCAGCAACTTCAGTACATACAAATCTGAGTGGTCGCTGACTGCAGAGGGAAACAGCCTCGGGTAGACCCTAGGGCTCAGGGTGGGTCACAGAGTTTCAATCTCCCCTGGCTCACAGAGTTTATTTCCTGGTGAGATAAGAAGAAACTGTCCAAGGGCTAGGGAGGTGTAGGGTGAGGGAGTGGCAAGACGGTGAAGAGGGGTTTGGAGGGGTGTCAAAGGATAAACAGGAAGAGGAAGAGGGAGGACAATCCCAGATCCAGTGTGTCAGGCCATTGGAGCGATGACCTCACCTGACAACATAGACCATCAGTGATAGAATCTTCAACCCAGCCACATGGCTATTAAAAGTCCTGGCACTCTGGGTTCACCGTTGACAAATGTCTTTCATCCACTGCAGGATGCCTGTGCAGTACATCCTTGGGGACTGGCACTTTTGCTGGTTCAATCTGAAGATGACACCCCCAGTGTTCATTCCTCGACCAGACACAGAGGTAAGCATGCCACTGGAACAGGTCACCCAGGGAATGAGGGTGAGAGTCAGAGGAATGTTGCTCTGAGACTTCCACTAGGGGACTCTAGGGCCCCATGACTGTCATCCTCAGAGGTAGAGGTGGGTCTCTTTGCTGGCTCAGCCTTCAGTATAGAAGGTAGGTGTGGGAGGGGCCGAATTAAGGTCCAGGCTAGTGGGAAAACAGGAGGCACTGGGCCGGGAGCAGGGTTGTTTCTTTCACAACCCAGTATCATTCCTGAGATGGATCAGCCCTTTTCTCCTCGCTGAGAGAGAGGGACCTAGAGCCCTCCAGTCTGTATCCCTTGACTGTGAAATTCATTCATTCCCATATCCTTTGTTTGAATAACTAGATCTCACCTGATTGCCCAGTGTCAAGGAACGACAGTGAGAGATCTTGATTCCTTGATGTCACGGGATCCTCAGTATGAGATTGTACTTGAATGTCCTGAGTTGGTGCATGGTCAGACCCATCTCAGCCTGCCATGATCTAGGACATAGAATCTAGAGAATCAGAGCAGGATGGGGTCTATTCTGTGAGTCCGTAGTATTATGTGTGAGCTTTGAGCTCCCGTGTGCTCACCTGCTTCCTTTTTTTGGGTGGGTCTATGCTAGAAAAATCTTAAAACTAGGGCCTGGGTCCCATCCCTTGTTTCATGCTCAAAGCTAGCACTCTATCATTTGAGCCACAGCTCCACTTGCAAGGTTATTGGGTGTTTAATTGGATATAAGAGTTCTGAATGACTTAGATGCCAAGGGTGGCATTCAACTGCAGTCCTCAGATCTCAGTCTCCTGAGGGGATAGGATGACAGGCATAGAAAAGCATCTTTGGCCGTAGCCAGTGGCTCCTGGCTGTCATCCTAAGTACTCAGGAGCTGAATCTTAGGATCACGGGTGAAAGCCAGCTTGGGCAGGAAAGACCCTCAGACTCTTCTCTCCAATAAAGTACCAGAAAACTGGAATTGGTGTGGCTCAAGAAGTACAGTGCTGGACTTGAGCTGAAGAGCTCAGGGATATCACCCAGGCCCAGAGTTCAAGCCCCAAAACCAACAAAAAGAAAGAAAGTAAAACATCTTTGCCTGCAAAGGACGGTGGAGGTGTGTTTGTGTGTATGTGTGTGTGTGTGTGGGGGGGTGATAGACATTTAGACATTTAGATGGATTTTCCCAAACTCTTAGTTCACGGCAGCCGATTCTTGACCACAGGTGAAGCTCTGGGTTGGATGTTGTCCATCGGACCTCAGTCTCCTCATGGGACAGTTGTGAGTGAATAAGGGACTAATACAGAAGGATCTCTGGAGCAGGGCCAGGAACAGATGGAGCAGGTTTTAGATACAGTTCTCTACAATTCTGTGAGCATATGACAGGAAGTTGCCAGGAAAGGGCTCACATGGGGTCTGTTATTAATCATGCAACAGGTGTGGGATTATGAAACAAAACAGGGCTGTCTTTCATCATTACCCTGTCCCCATGAGGAAGGGATCCTTCACTCTATTCATTTTTCCAGCTGGGAAAATGAATCATGGAGAAGCCAGGTGACCTACTCATGACCCCAGCTGACAGGAAGCTGGGTCTGATTTCTTTGCCATGCTTCCTAGGACAGTGGGTGTTATTCAGTCCACTTCTTGTGGTGAGAAGTCCACTTCTTGTCATTTGTGGGGATTTAATTCTGGGCCTGGATGCAATCCCTGAGCTCCTCAGATCAAGGCTAGTACTCTACCCCCTGTGCCACAGCATAACTTCCAGTTTTCTGTTGGTTCTTCGAGGATAAGAGTCTCCCAGACATTCCTCCCGAGCCAGCTATGAACCACGATCTTCACATCTCAGCCTCCTATGTAGGTAGGATTATAGGTCTGAGCCACCGGCACCAGGTTTAAGTGTAATTCTGGACCTCTGTCTCTCTCTCCCTCTCTGTCTCTCTGTCTGTCTGACTCTCTCTCTCTCTGTCTCTCTCTCCCTCTCTCTTTCTCTCCCTCAGGAACTGGTTGAATGAGTGTTGGAGGTGTTGGCCCAGCAACCCATGTGGGTGGAACCAAGGTAGCCCTCTCATTCTGGAGGTGGGCTGTGCGTCAGGAGCTGTTTTGCTCAGCCTGTTGAAGCAGCTTCATGAGGTAAGCCCCTCTGTGCCCTGGCTAGACCGTGTCGGTTATTCAATGTCCATCCGATGAGTCCTTCCCCACATCCCACTGCTACACTGTTGAAGGAAATTGGATGAGAAGCTGTCACATTGTCCCCCTGCCCAGCACAATCCCGGGTCTCTGACCTATACCCCCACCTATCAGACAAGACCATGGCCATAAGAAAATAAAAACACTCCATATGTACTATCCTTTGCTGGGGAGTGTCGTTTTGGTTACGGTGGTGGGGTTCAGAGGAAAGACCCCAGACCTGACACCTCCGCTGGGGACACTTGTTCTTGTGACAGAGCTACATCGTTGCTGTGGATAAGGACGAACCCTCCATCAGACTGAGCCAGAACAATGCTCAAAGATAGGTAGGCTGTTGAAGTATCAAACCCACTCATGTCTGCTTCCTACTCCCAACAAGGAGGTGTAGTATGGGTGGCCCAGCCCTGGGCCTAAGGCATTATAAATGGATGGTGGCGGTCAGAGGCTCATGGCTCCCACCCATCATCCTGGCTCTTTGGGAGGCTGAGGTCTGATGGTTGTGACTCAGAGCAGCCCTGGCAGGAAAGTCCGTGAGATTCTTATCTCCCATAAACCGCCTCCCTCCCCAAACCCACACACAAAAAAGCCAGATGTGGTGCTATGGCTCAATTGGTAGAGCCTCAGCCTTGAACAAAAGAAGCTAAGGGATAACACCCAGGCCCTTAATCCAAGCCCTAGGACTAACACAATCATAAAATAAATGAATAGTGTGCATCTTTTATCTGACTACCAAGAAAGATGTATTCAGTTTTCTAGCTGGTATATGTAGCCAAAGGTAACGGCTCCCGTTCATGTTCCCCAACCCTCTCCTTCTCTCCTTTATCTGTCCAGGCTTAGGTTGAAAGACAGAATTCAGATCATCCCACTGGATGTGACCTTAGGTACATTCCCTCATCCACCTCCCTTGGGGTCAGGATCCTGGATGCACTCCCTGCTGGGAGGAGGAGGCATCACAGAGATGAGGGTAGGTATCCCCAACACTCACACACATACACACACACAAACACCCCTAAGTCAACTCAGACTAGCCTTTTCAAAGACACTTTATCTCCTTGGATTAACTGACCTAGGAGAGGAATTTGATCCCCTGTAACTGATTATTTTAACTTGGGCTTGCTTGTTCACAGGAGATAAATGGAAGCAAACAAAAACCAAAAAGCCTTTGGTGCCCATCACCTCTGGCTCAGGGTCAAGCCTGACGTCCTGGTGACTTGGGAGGCAGAGATCTGAGGATCAAAGATCAAAGCCAGCCATAAGCTGGAAAGCCAGAGAGACTCTTCTCTCCATGGTACCACCAAAAAGCCAGAAGTGGAGCTGTGGCTCAAGTGGTAGAGCACCAGCCCTGAGCAATAAAACTCAGAGAAACAGCTCCCAGATCCTCAGTTCAAGCCCACAAAAAGAAATGGCCCTGTCATGTTGCCCACAGATTGCCCATGCCTCGACCCCCTCTCACCGAGTTTAATACAACACCTGCGCCTGGGTGGTGTATCAGGGCCTTGAGAAATCCGGTGCTGGAATCCAGGCCTTCCCCTTCATGCATTCTCAACCCAAACTGGCTGGAGGGCAGAGTCTGACAAGGCTGGCAGCCTGCACAGGGGAGAGGCTCCAGCTTTTCCAAGGTAATCAGAAAGGGCTTCTTGGAGTCAGCACTTGAAAAGGGGTCTTGCTTAACAAGGAGGATCTGAAGGAAGCACAGAGAACAAAGGTGTACAAATCTAGATACTATGTGATGGGTTGTCATCAATACCATGAATGGAATGTGTGTCATCACAGTCAATAAAAAATCTCACATCTAAAATATACTTGGAACTCAGAAAATTAAATCGCCCAACAACAAATCCTCAAAGAAACAATTGCCCAATAAAAGAGTGGGCAAAAGACTTAAAGAGAAACTTCTCTGAAGAGGAAAGAAGCATGGCCAATAGACACATGAAGAATTGCTCAAACTCCCTACCCATAAAAGAAATGCAAATCAAAACAACATTGAGATACCACCTCACACCAGTTAGAATGCCTATAATCAAGAACTCTAATAACAACAGATGCTGGAGGGGATGTGGACAGAAGAGAACCTTACTGCATTGTTGGTGGGAGTGTAAACTTGTTCAACCACTTTGGAAAGTAGTATGGAGGTTCCTCAAAAGACTTCACATAGAACTCTCCTATGACCCAGCAATCCCACTTCTGAGCATTTACCCAAATGTTTACAAACAAGACCACACTAAATCTACCAGCACGACTATGTTTATTGCAGCACTATTTACTATAGCTAAGATATGGAACCAACCCAGATGCCCCTCAGTAGATGAATGCATCAAGAAAACGTGGTATATATACACAATGGAATTCTATGCCTCCATCAGAAAGAATGACATTGCCCCATTTGTTAGGAAATGGAAAGACTTGGAAAAAATTATATTAAGTGAAGTAAGCCAGGCCCAAAGAAACATAGGTCCCATGGTTTCCCTTATTTGCAATATCTAGTATATGTCTGTGTCAAGCAGAATAGGTCAGATAAGGTGATGTTAGGGAAATGAACACTAAGATATGTACTCAAATGTTTTTTTTTTTCTTTCTTGAAATTGTTTCTAACACATGTATAATATTATTTCTTTGTTGCTTTTACGTCCCTCTCCCACAGTATAACCCCTGCTTTCACTGTATTTGATGTCGGTATAATTTGTGGAGGGGAACAGGAAAAATTAATCGTTTAAATAGGGATACAGGTGGACCCATTGCAGCAATGAGATGTACAAGTCGTTATGTCAAAAATGAACTTTACAACATTGGTGCAGGGGGAGAGCGGGGGAGGAGCAGGGAGGATTGGTTGGGGTGGGTGAGAGGGAGCATGGGAAGGGATGGGAAGTGGAAACAAAGGAGGAGGCTACAATGCTTGATATGAAATGTACTCATTATCTTGCCCATGTAATTGTATCCCCTATGTACACTATTTTCACAATTAAAAAATGGAAAATAAATGAATAAAACAAAAATACAATAAATAACCAATACAAACAGGACATGGACTGAAAATCTATATGTAAGTAGAAATCTTAACTTTACAATGTATATAACTAGAATGTTTCCAGGGCTGGGACTTTAATTCATGCCTAGGGACCAGGCCTTACTTTCTTGTCTTCAAGCATGGTGAGCTTCCCCTTCGTCCACAGTGCTTCAGAGTTACCCAGGCCTTAAATTCAAAATCAAAGGTAGGAGAAACAGCGTGAATTGCAAGCCAGGGAGCTAAGTTTTTTCTGCTTTTTTGCTTTTTTTGCCAAGCATGGTCTTGAACTCAGGTCATGGCAACCGTGCCTCAGCTTTCATCACCATAGGCTGGGGTGCAGCCGCTGGAAACACAAGCTATCCTGGGATCCTAGAACTTCAGGCCTTGTGCAATGGGGGAATTGCACAGAAAAAAAGTGGCAGGATGGCATTTTTACATTTTCTTCCTTTGCAGTATGGCCATCTGGGTCTGAGTGATCTGGCTCCAAAGCATACTTCACCTCGCATTGCTGAAGGCTTACAGGCTACTGAGGAAGCCATAATCCCGAACAATGATTAGCCAAGCACCAGTGGCTCTCACCAGTCCTCCTTGATACTTACAAGGCTGTGATAGGAGGATCATGGTCAAAGTTATCCTAGGCAGGAAAGTCCTTGAGACACCTGTCCAACCTCAATGCCAACAAAGCCAGAAGTAGAGCTGTGTGGCTCCACTGGTAGAGGTCTAATCTTGAGCAAGAACACCTCATGGACTGTGACCAGATCCTGAGTTCAAGGTCCAGGACTGGCAACAAACAGACATACACACAATCTGTGCAGCCATCTGGCTAAAGCAGGTCTCCCTCTTGTCCCCAACTGGATTGCACAGACTTTCCTGGTAAAGGAGCTGCTGTCATGTTGACTAGGCCAATTTGGTCTGCATCCCAGGATTCCAGGCACACATCCATTTTTTCATCGTTCTTTTTCACCAATGGGATCCAAGAATAGTGGACACGCCCATATTACATGCTTCCCCGTAGCACCTGGAATCCCTCTGTTGGGTGACACCACTACCAGCAGTTGAGGAATGTAGAGGTGGCTGAGTGGTGAGCAAGAGACTCCAGGTGACTGAGGTAGAGTAGGAAACGATGTCCTAGTCGGTGAGTGGGAGAATAGAAGATTTTCTAGAGCCTAGGAATGTGGGCAGCCCAACTTTCCCGTCCCAGCGCTCAGATGTCTGAAACAATAAGAATCAATGAGAGAACTGTGGGCAAAAAGCTGCCACAAGATCACCAGCAGTATCCTCCCGACAGACCTGAAACATTCAAGAAAACAAAAAACACGAAAAAGGGAGGGATCCCCAAGACAAACACCACTGGGGAGTGAGATTGAATGGAGAGTCCAGCGAAAGGTGATGCCAACCATGGGCCTACCCTGCCTTTGGAGTCAGTCACAGCCACCAGGGTCCAGAGTGTCAAGGGTCCCAATCCCACCAAGGATCCACAGAGTTGCTACCTATATGTGGTGCCCACCCTGGACCACAGAAAAGAAGAAACCAGGCACTCTGTGCCAAGATCCAACCACTGAAGTAGGGAGACAGACCCGCAGGGTCAATGGGAGTAAGAGAGGGAGAAGATAGAGCAGATACATGCAACACCAAAAATGGAGGTAGAAATCCAAAAGGCACCCATACAGTGGTTGGTTTTAGCAGAAAGCGATTTACAATGTGCACTGGCCCAAGTGCAGCAGGCCACTGATGACAGAGAAAGGGATCACGAAGCTCTCACCAGCTGTGTGCAAGCTACGGAGTGGCATGTGGCAGAGCTGGAGATAGCGGCTTCTGTGGTCACTGCTGCAAAGGAGGAGACCAAAATGATCTTCAAACAGCTGAATGATGTGACCCTTCAGCTTGAGGAAAATACCAGAAACTTTGATGACCTGGAGCAAGTGAACACAAGTTGTTGGAGAAGGTGGAAGTGCCGCAGATACAGAGGAGCCACATGAAAAAGAGAATATGCAAGTTCCAACAAGCGCTGGAGTGCATTAGGTACTGAAGATGGAGTTGAAAAATCTCGAGGAACAACTTCACATCCAGGTCCAGGAAAACTAGTCTCCGTCTTCAGAACGTGGAGCAGCAGGAGTAACTGCAGAGACTGGAGGAGAAAGCCTAGGATCAGCAGGAGATCCCTGAGACCCCATGATGTGCATGTGTGTGGGATGGACAACCAGAGGACAAGCTGGCCCTGCTGTGGGGCACTCTCCACAGGGTGAGCAGTGAGAAGGAGGAGCTTGTCAGCATCCTGGACTCAGAGCAGCAGATGAAGAAACATCTGCAGGAACAGTAGGACTGCTCAGAGAAGAAGATAGAGAAATGGATAGTGGTGGCTGAGAGAGTGAGCCAAGCAGCTCAGGAGCAGCAGGAGCAGTCCCTGGGTCAGTGCAGGAGTTAAGAGCCTCCGGTGAATGGCACATTGTCTCCAAAGAGTGACTGTGCTCTGAGAAGGAGCCCCTGCAGCAGCACTTAGAGAGGCAGACCCAGCTGCTGGAGCAACTGAAGCGAGTGCAGGACTCACCAAACTGGAGGGACCAGGTGATGTCTCCGAAGTGGCAGGACACTATCAAGTGCCTGGAAGCCACCAGATCACAGGAGGAGTGCCTGCAGGCCCAGCTGACCTTCTTGGCTTTCCCTAGGGAAGGGGAAGGCATGAGCCCTGGAGAAGCAAAACGTAAGAAGGCGAATCCCACCCACCCCTTGTGACCATCAGAGATGATGGAGATGTCCCCCAGACCAAGAGTGACATGGCTCTGAGAGTGCTCTTGGAGGATGAGATCCACAGGGAGAAACTCCTACCACAAGAATGGCGGGCCAGCTGCAGGCACCCCCTGGCCAACCCAGCAGCTCAGTGCCAGACTGAGCTGGAGCCACAGGCCCTCAACCCCATGAGCTGCCTGGGGATGGGAAGCAGGACACGGGCATCTGAGAAGAAAATCTGCTTCATCCATAACCTTCCTGATGAGGTGAACTTCCAGAGTCCAGCAGGTTAGCTCCACCATTGATGCAGCCAACTGTCGGCACTCATCCAAACTATCAAGGAGTCCCTCATGGTGTGTAAAGAGCAGATGTTGTTCCTGAATGAGCTGTGTTGGGAGAAAGCCCAGTGCATGCACTGGCTGTCTCAGGAGAAGATCCAGAAGAGGAGAGTGTTGCGGAGCTGCTGTCACTCATCGCCAGGGAAGGCACCGACAGCAGTTTCCAGATGCCAACACAGGCTGAGCCTCCCACCCCTCTCACCAACACTGCTTCAGAAGCAACTTGAAGACAGCATGGAAACTGCTAGGGAGAGGTCAGGGTTCCCGACCCCATAGTGGACTCCCCCAAGGAGCAGGTCCTGCCCCAGTTGCCTCACATCCAGATCTGCCCACAGCTCCCAGGCTCAGGGGAGGAGTGCTTTCTCACTTTCTCCTGTAGACTGATGCGGATGATGACTCTCTATGTGACATACTGACTCTCATAAGCCTTGGCAGCCACCAGAAGTAGGTGACCAAGTGGCTTTCTCTCAGGCCTCCATCTGCCGGGCAACGGGAAGATGAAACTGAGGGTAGGGTATGGTAGAGGCTGAAGGGCGTTGGCCCAAACTCAAGGGACATCTAATGGCCCATTGGTGGCCCATTCGTGGCTTCAGGCATGCTAGGCGAATACTCTACCACTGAGCCACATTCTCAGCTAGGATGATTTTTCCCCCTCCCAAACCCATATGGCCATTCCTCAGATAAATAGGAAGTAGGGGCTAGGATGAATATGAAGCACAAATCTGGTTCCCCCCCAAATATTTCCCGCCCCCTCTTCCCACACCCTGAGTTGAAGTTTCTTTTTTACCATTGAGTGAGAGGGGAGTCCCAAGAGAGTACCAACAACAGTGGCCCCCTGAGTCCCACATCTTTCCCCACACAAGTGGTCCTCCAGATTCTGTTCTTACCTGACTTGATGTAAAGTCTAAACTGTGTCCCTACCACTGCAAGGCTCAGGATGAAATAAAAGTCAGCTCTGGCTTCAGCCCACACCCAAGGTGGAAGATCCTAGTCCCAGACCTACTTCCACCTCTGACTGTCCCTAGTTAGGCCAGACCCACCATTCACCACTATGATGGTGGTGGTGACCTCATGGATGGATTCCAGGAAGAAGTTCTATGGTAAAGAGCAGAAGCAGCAGGGTGAGCAGAAGAGAAGGGTGTGGGGTGATTGCACTGGGATCTTCCTTGGAGCCCTCTCGTCCAGCCAGACCCAGGCTGACCCAAAGCCCAGACAAGGCCAGGGGGTGAGACAAGATGGAGGAGCACAGGACTAAAGGAGGTACTGCTTTGTCTTAGAGGACTTGATTAATTCCAATTATAATTAATTCCAATTATATTTGGCCCATGCCAATCCCAAAGACAACATGCAATGCCTGTCGGTGTTGTTGTTGGCCATGAGCACTGTCCATGAGCTCTTTTTCTCAAGGCTGGCACTCTACCACTTGAGCCATAATGCCACTTTTGTTTTCTGACATTTCATGGAGGCTAAGAGTCTCACACACTTTCCTGCCCAGACTGGCTTGGCACTGTGATCCTCCAGATCTCTGCTTCCTGAGTAGCTAGGATGACAGGCATGAGCCACCAGTGCCCAGTATGTGATGCCTCTTGAAGGCATTTTGGCGAGGCTGTAAAGGAGCCCCAAAGGGCCTGGATAGACCATGACCCAATCAAGGAGCTGGGATGGGGGAAGGTTGACCTTCTAGCCATTCTATTCCCCCAAAATTGAAGATGCCAGGTGATGTTGTATGCACCAAACACCTGGGCCAGCAGCCACCAGGCTTAGTGGGGGGAAAAGTAGAGAATACCCAAAGAGTGCAGTGTAGAAATCTCTGATTTTGCATTCATGTGTTGTGTGTGTGTGTGTGTGTGTGTGTGTGTGTGTGTGTGTGTGTGTGTGTGTGTGTGTGTGTGTGTGTGTTTGTGAACTCAGGACCTAGGCTCTATCTCTGAGTTTTCTTGCTCAAAATAGTGCTGTGCCACTTGAGCCACAGCCCCACTTACTTTTCGATGGTTAATTGTAGGTAAGAGTCTCAAGGACTTTCCTGTCCAGGGTGGCTTTGAATCATGATCGGGGCCCCAGGGAAGCAAGAGTAAACACAAGTCACAAGTACAATCCCTATTGTGGGCCACTCCTGCCCCCTGGTGGACACACGTAGAACATGCGGTCTCATGCCATTATCCTCTAGAGTTCAGTTTGGGGAAGTGACCAGAGCCAAGCTGACTTTTTGCTCACCCTGATTGCTGATGCCAGAGCAGGTCTGTTCCACCCTAGGCCAAGAGAGCTCCAGGAGGCCAAGCTTTCCAGGGACACAGGGAAGGGAGAGGTCAGCTCCAGGCTGAGCTAAGAGCCTTTGACCATGGATACCCCAACTTGTCCTTACTTATCACCATAAGACCTGTCAAAGAATAACACCAAAAAACAAAATTGGATCTGTGCCTCCAAGTGTAGAGCTCTAGCATTGAACCAAAGAGCTCAGGGACATGGCCCCCAAGCTTTGAGTTCAAGACCCCCAGCTGACTTCCCCCATAAAACACTGCTTGTCTAAATGTGAACTAGTAGGATTTGTGAAGTGTTTCTGAAGAATGGCGATACTGAAGAAAGCACCCTAATTCTAATGACAGCTGAACTTGTGACATACAGCTATGTGCTGAGTCCTTCACAGGGCGTTATTTACTGGGTCCTTCCCTCATGGGAGTTATATGTTGAGTCCTCAAAAAGATGCTGTTTACTGAGTCATCCCAAAGGGTGATATGTGCTGAGTCCTTGAAAAGTGTGGGCCATCCTGCTTTTTTTTAAAGGGAGGTTTGTGCTGAGTCCATTACACAAAGTATTGTATGCTGAGTCCTTCAAAAGTTGTGGTGTGCTAATGCATCCTAAAGGGTCCTGCTATGTGTGAGCCATTGAGAAGAGAGGGATGAGGTGTATTTTGAGTGCTGTGTGCCAAGTCCTTTCCATAGGATGCTCTGTACTGTCCTTCAAATGGTGCTGTGTGCTGAGAGCTTCCACAGTGTGGTATGTGCTGAGTCCTTCAAAAATGTTCTGTGTGCTGAGTTTATCTAAGGAAGCTGTGCACTGTGTGTTTTACACAGCGTGCTTCAACACAGATTGTGATGAGTCCCTGGTAAAGAGTGCTATGTGCTGAGTGTTTCAAAGCGTGCCATTCACTGAGTCCTTTACACTGTGGGCTATAGACTCCCTCCTTCAAAGGGTGCTGGGTAGAATATGCAGCATCCTACATGCTGAGTCCTTCAAAGGGAACTGTGTGCTGAGTTATTTACACAGGGTGCTTTGTGCTGATGTTGAAAGTGTGCTGTGTGCTGAGTCATCCCAAAGGTTGCTATGTTCTGAGTCCTTGAGAGGTGGTTATCCCCAACACTCACACACACACAAACACAAACACACATACACACACGAGTGTCACCATGCACCTGCTTGGTGTGTGGAGTGGAGGGGGATGGAGGAGAATCTCCTCCACTGGTGGGGCTGAGGGGAGATTCGATTCCCTGGTCCGGTACTGGAGGGTGCGGGGTAGAGCTAAGCTGAGGTAAGGCTGCAATTGCCATGGTCTAGAAGCCTCAGGGCCTAGTCAGGGCTGCAATTGTGGCCAGCGGTGTGGGCGGGGCCCAGGGGAGGAGGGGGGGGGGCCCAGGAGCACACTTTGGTGGCAGCAATGGCCAGGGGCCCAAGGGGGCAGGGTTGTGTGTGCAGCACGGACAGGGTGGCCCAGGAGAGGAGTGTGGGGCCGAGCGAGAGCTGGGAGAAGAGCGAGCACAAGCGCTAGCACCCGTGGAAACGGCTTCAGTGGCTGGCGGCTGCTCCGCTCATAGTGTGGGTCCTGGCCGGGAGTGCAGAGCATGTGGAGCCTGCATGGCAGACACATAGCAACATGCAGCCCCCCGGAGGCGCCCAGCCATGGTGGCCCTGAGTCTGAGGTCCCGGTTCGGGGAGTATGGCAGAGGCAGTGGCCGCTGAGGCAGCTGCGGCCACAGGTTAGGAGGCCGCTGAGGCTGCGGTGGTGGCTGAGGAGGAGCAGAGGCTGTGCGCAGCTCCACCATGGGCCCGCGCTGAGTTTCAAACATGGCACTGCTGGCTTGGACCCGCGGAGACTCTAGTAGTCACCTGGCGGAGCCGTTGCGCCCCTGACCCTCGGTCCTCAGACTCCCGGCACCACCCGGAGTCGCAGCCTACAGCTTCTCCCAGCAGCATACGTGACTGGACAACCTGCACTCCTGCACCCCCACAACACCCCACTGTAAACCCCGTCCCCCACTCTACCCTTCTTCCCCACCCTCGCGGACCTGGACCCTTGCCTCTTGCCTCCCCTTCTCTTCCTGCCAGCCCCTCCCCCGTGCCCCACCGTCTGTCTTGGCTCTGCCAAAAATGCACCCCTGGGGTGGGGGATGGAGGTGGGTGTCCACCCGGGGATCCCACCCTCATCCCTAGTGGCCAGTGTTCCAGGAAAAGGGGAGCTGCAGGGATGGGGAGGTGGGGCATCACAGAGACCCTGGCCTGGAGTAGTGGGAGCCACACAGCTGTGCATCTGCCCATTCTTCTCCCTGGTGGGAACGTGGTGGCTGTAGTCAGAGGTGGGGAGCTGGACCTCCACACCTGCCTTCTCGGTCCCTTTTGCTGGGCAGGGGGAGGTTGGATGCAGAAGATAGACCCTGTTGTTGTGTGAGCCCTGTCTTCTGTGCTCAGTCACCCTTTACCCTGAGGACATTACCAGAAGAGCCCACTAAAGAGGTGAGGGCACTGGGGTCTGATAGAAGGTGGGTATTTGGGAGAAAAACACACCCCCTCTGACACACATACAACCGGCCTGTACCCCCAACCCCAGCTGTCAACAGTTCTGACTGGGTGATCACATTTCCCAGTTCTGCCAGCTTCTGCTAGTGCTACCAGTCCATCTGGGCTCCTTGTCCTACCCAAGAATATGCCAAGTTGCCCAGAAGTATGTAGGAGGGAAGCAGGGAGTCCAACAATGTATATAGCCTTTAGGACCCCATCAAAGTCCCCAACAACGCCCCCACCCCAGGTCAGACACCTTTCTCGAGGCACCTGCTTTGTTTTCTGTCCAGGCTCTGAGAAGCCACGCGTCTCGGAACTCCTTCACCCAGCGTCCTGGCCTAGGGTTTTGGAGAATGGGGAGTCAAGGCTGGTTGTTCCCAAGGGGAAGGATCTGGCCCTGGAGAAAGGGAGAGTCAGGGTGGTTCTGCATTATTAGAGCATTGTTCCCTTTGGTTGAGATCCCCTGGTTCTGACAAGGGAACCCCTGTACTCCAGCTAGTACATTGCCCAGGTGAGAAACCAACAAACTCAGGAGAGACACTGCTCTGAATCTGTGTGTGTGTGTGTGTGTGAGAGAGAGAGAGAGAGAGAGAGAGAGAGAGAGAGAGAGAGAGAGAGAGAGAGAGAGAGAGAGAGAGAGAGAGAGAGAGAGAGAGAGAGAGGAGAGAGAGAGAGAGAATCTTTCTCATTGTACAGTCACCATGTCTAAAAAGAGCAAAAGCATTTTATTTGTGTGTATGTGTGTATTTGTTATTCTTTTTCAATTAATGCCCAGTATGAGCCCAGCCATAATTTTTGTTTTCTCTTTCGCCGTTTCATGGCTCCTTCAGAGAAGGTTTCAGTAGATGTTCCTTTCCACCTCTTTCTTCCCCTTTCCTGTAGCCCACAGTAACTGCTGGACCTGCGTGGGTCTCCCTTAGGAGGCCTGTGTGAACCGCCGACCAGAGTGGACACCTGCCCTTCTGTCTTTAGCCAGAAGGCTCATGAGGCTACTGTGACCACAGCCGCGCTCTTCCAGCCAGACAGTCTGCTCTCATGTATATAGTTAGAGCTAATTCAAGGTTGGGAATGAGTCTGCCAAACATAAATAGGGAACGAGATGGGAGGTAGTAGGGCAGGGGCTGTGAATCTAGGAGGGTCTGGGAAGTGACAAACAGTGTGACATAGCAGACGGTTCACCACGACTGGGGATGAGAGGGGAATCTTACCCATGGTATTGACGGTGTAAGTGGGCATCTGGGCAGGGGGCTCTGGGCCCCCAATGGTGGCATGGATTCCCTCTAGGGGAAGTGCACTGGAGGGCAGTCCTCCCTGGAGTCCCGCAGACTCCAATCTGTGTCCCTCCTGGGCTGTTTCCAGCGGGGCAATGGTAGGCAAGTGTGTTCCCCCTGCTGGAGCCTACTTGGGATCAGGACATGGCTGTTAGCTAGGGCTCTCTGAATACCATTTTCTCTAATCTGCTGTAGGATGTCTGGAAGGAAAAGGAGACCACTGACTTTGGAACCCTTTAAGTTTGATTGGGACAAGTTGAAATGCCAGCTTTTCTAGGTTTTTTTCCTTGAAGCTGGCAATTTCTACTAATGCTTGGGATACTGGGTCAAATGAGATGGACCATTTCAGCCACCAAACAATGACATTCAAGCAGCACAAGCAGAGTTCCCGAGCAAATGGTCTCCTGCTATGAATGTCGTGCCTTGACTGCCTTTCTTCAGCAGCTGCCGATTCTCCTCTGGCTCTCTCTAGGGTGATCACTACAGTTGAGAATGTTGTGGGTAGCAGAGATTGTGACCTTGCCATCTGAATCCTGATCGCTGTGAGCAGAGACAATTCCCAGGACCTGTACTGGACTCTGGGAGATTCAGAGACCGAGGAGGCCTCAGGGATCCTTTTCTGCACCATGAAAATTGGGGTCCGGATATGGTGGACCATCCTGTCTGGCCCTAGGTAGTGCAGAGGAGACCCCTTGAACCAAGCTTTCGCCTCATGACAACCTTGTTCACAGCTGAGTGTGGAATTGAGTGCCATACAGCTGGTCAGTGGCTGGACAGAGATCTTTGAGAAGATAGGCATCCCAGAGGCCCCAGAATACAGTGAGTACCTCATGGCTCACGTCCTTGGAACCAAAAGAGTTAGGTGCGGTGGCACCAGGAGGGTGGGAAGAGGGAGGAGGGAGAACTGTGGGAGGGCTACATCAGGCTTTACCCCCACCCAGGATGCTTACCTGAGTTGGATGGGACTTTTCTGTAGTATTGTCATAGACAGATGCTCATCTATTTATCTAACAAAACATTACAGTGTGTGCCAGTTCCTGGGGGGGAGAGAGTGGGGGTCATACACGATGAAAGGTTCCAGTCCTGGTTCCACATCACATGAAGAAATCTTGGTTTGAGCTGGATGCTGATGCCTCACACCTGTCATCCTAGCTACTTAGGAGGCTGAGATAGGAGGATTGAGGCTTAAGAGCCAGGCAGAAAAACCTGTAAGACTCTTATCTCCAACTGACTACTAAAAAGAAAATGCCAGAAGTGGATGAGTAGCTCAAGGTGTAGACTGTTGGCCTTGAGTACAAAGGCTCAGGCACAGCACCCAGGCTCTGAGTTCATGCCCAGGATTGACACAAAGAAAGGAAAGAGAAAGAGAGGAGGGAAGGATGGAGGGAGAAAAGGAGGAAAGAAAGGAAGAAGCGAGCATGGAAGCCTTGGTTTGGAGTCCCTGGATCAAGGGAGCCAACCTTTCACAATCTCTTTGGGGACAGTTTCAGAGCCTAAAGCTAGTGCATAGGACCAAGTCACTGACCCATTCATGACATGAGCAACTTCAGAACATCCAAATCTGAGTGGTCCCTGACTACAGAGGGAAACAATCTCGGGTAGACCCTAGGGATCAGGGTGTTTATTTTCTGGTCAGATAAGAAGAAACAGTCCAAGGGCTAGGGAGGTATGCGGTGAGGGAGTGGCAAGATGGGGGTGGCAAGGGATAAGCAGGAAGATGAAGAAGGAGGACAATCTCAGATCCAGTGTGTCAGGCCATTGGAACCATGATCTCAACTGACAACCTAGACCATCAGTGATAGAATCTTCAACCCAGCCACATGGCTATTAAAAGTCCTGGCACTCTGGGTTCACCATTGACAACTTGGCTGTCATCCACTGCAGAATGCCTGTGCAGTACATCCTTGGGGACTGGCACTTTTGCTGGCTCAATCTGAAGATGACACCCCCAGTGTTCATTCCTCGACCAGAGACAGAGGTAAGAGTGCCACTGGAACAGGACACCCAGGGAATGAGGGTGAGAGTCAGAGGAATGTTGCTCTGAGACTTCCACTAGGGGACTCTAGGGCCCCATGACTGCCATCCTCAGAGGTAGAGGTGGGTCTCTTTGCTGACTCAGCGTTTAGTCTAGATGGCAGATGAGGGAGGTGCCGACTGAAGGTCCAGGCTATTGGGAAAACAGGAGGCACTGGGCTGGGAGCAGGGTTGTTTCTTTGAGGATACTCACAACCCAGTATCATTCCTGAAATGGATCAGCCCTTTTCTCCTCCCTGAGAGCGAGGGTCCTAGAGCCCTCCACTCTGCATCCCTTGGCTGAGAATTTCATTCCCATATCCTTTGTTTGGATAACTATATCTCACCTGACTTGCCAGTGTCAAGGCAGGACAGTGAGAGATCTTGAGTCCTTGATGAGGTCACGGAATCCTCAGTATGAGATTTTACTTGAATGTCCTGACTTGGTGCATGGTCAGTCTCATCTCAGCCTGCCATGATCTAAGGCATAGAATCTAGAGACTCAGAGCAGGATGGGGTCTATTCTGTGAGTCTGTAGTATTATGTGTGAGCTTTGAGCTCCCGTGTGCTCACCTGCTTCCTTTTCTTGGGTGGGCCTATGCTAGAAAAAGCTTAAAACTAGGGCCTGGGTACCATCCCTTGTTTCATGCTCAAAGCTAGCACTCTACCATTTGAGCCACAACTCCACTTGCAAGGTTTTTGGGTGTTTAATTGGAGATAAGAGTTCTGAATGACTTTGCTGTCAAGGGTGGCATCCAACTGCAGTCCTCAGATCTCAGTCTCCTGAAGGGATAGGATGACAGGCATAGAAAAGCACCTTTGACCGAGTGCCAGTGGCTCATGGCTGTCATCCTAAGTACTCAGGAGCTGAATCTTAGGATCATGGGTGAAAGCCAGCTTGGGCAGGAAAGACCCTCAGACTCTTCTCTCCAATAAAGCACCAGAAAACCAGAAGTGGTGCTGTGGCTCAAGTAGTAGAGTGCTGGACTTGAGCTGAAGAGCTCAGGGATAGCACCCAGGTCCAGAGTTCAAGCCCCACAACCAACAAAAAGAAAGAAAGTAAAACATCTTTGCCTGCAAAGGCAGTGGAGGTGTGTTTGTGTGTATGTGTGTGGTGGGGGGGGGGTGGTGATGATGGTGGTAGACATTTAGTTCCCTGCTCAGTCATCATTTTAGATGGATTGTCCCAAACTCTTAATTCATGGCATGCGATTCTTGACCACAGTTGAAGCTCTGGGTTGGGTGTCGACCATCGGACCTCAGGCTCCTCATGGGACAGTTGTGAGGACATAAGGGACTAATACAGAGGGACCTCTGGAGCATGGCCAGGCACAGAAGGAGCAGGTGTCAGATACAGTTCTCAACAATTCTCTGAGTTTATGATAGGAAGTTGCCTGGAAAGGGCTCAGATGGAGTCTGCTATTAATCATGCAACAGGTATGGGATTGTGAAACAAAATGTTGCTGTCTTTCATCATTACCCTATCCCCATGAGGAAGTGATCCTTCACTCTATTAATTTTTCCAGCTGGGGAAAATGAGTCATGGAGAAGCCAGGTGACATACTCATGACCTCCAGCTGACAGGAATCTTGGCCTGATTTCTCTGCCATGCTTCCTAGGATAGTGGGTGTTATTCAGTCCACTTCTTGTGGTGGGAAGTTCACTTCTTGCCATTTGTGGGGATTGATTTTTGAGCCTGGATGCTGTCTATGAGCTCCTCAGAACAAGGCTAGTACTCTACCCCCTGAGCCACAGCATCACTTCTCGCTTTCTGTTGGTTCTTTGAGGATAAGTGTCTCACAGACATTCCTCCCGAGCCAGCTATGACCCAGGATCTTCACATCTCAGCCTCCTGTGTAGGTAGGATTATAGGTCTGAGCCACTGGCACCTGGCTTAAGTGTAATTCTGGACCTCTGTCTCTCTCTCTCTCTCCCTCTGTCTCTCTCTCTCCCCCTATCCCTCTCCCTCTCTCTCTCTTTTTCTCTCTCTCAGGAATTGGTTGAATGAGTGCTGGAGGAGGTGGCCCATCATTCCCATGTGGCTGGAATTCAAGGTGGCCCTCTCATTCTGGAGGTGGGCTGTGGGTCAGGAGCTGTTTTTCTCAGCCTGTTGAACCACCCCTCCACGTAAGCCCCTCTGTGCCCTGGCTAGACCGTGACAGTTATTCATTGTCCATCCCATGTGTCCTTCCCCACATTCCTCTGCTACACCGTTGAAGGAAAGTGGATGAGAAGGTGTCCCCTTGTCCCCATACCCAGCACAATTCCGGACCTCTGATCTATACCCCCACCTATCTGACAAGACCCTGGCTAAAAGTCAATTAAAACACTCCATTTGTACTACCCTTTGCTGGGGAGTGCCGTTTCGGTTAGTGGGACGGGGTTCAGAGGAAAGACCCCAGACCTGACACCCCCTGGGGCAACATTTTTCTTGTGACAGAGCCACATCATTGCTGTGGATAAGGATGAAGCCTCCATCAGACTAACCCAGAACAATGCTCAAAGATAGGTAGGCTCTTGAAGTATCAAACTCACTATTGTCTGCTTCCTACTCCCAACAAGGAGGTGTAGTGTGGGTGGCCTGGCCCTGGGTCTAAGGGATTATAAATGGATGGTGGAGGTCAGGAACTCATGGCTCACACCCATCATCCTGGATCTTTGGGAGGGTGAGGTCTGATGGTTGTGACTCAGACCAGCCCGGGCAGGAAAGTCCAAGAGATTCTTATCTCCCATAAAGCACCTTCCTCCCCAAACCCACACACAAAAAAGCCAGATGTGGTGCTATGGCTCAATTGGTAGAGCCGCAGCCTTGAACAAAAGAAGCTAAGGCATAACACCCAGGCCCTGAATCCAAGCCCTAGCACTAACACAACAATGAAATAAATGAATAGTGTACATCTTTTATCTGACTATCAAGAAAGATGTATTCAGATTTCTCACTGGTACATGTAGCCAAATGTAAGGGGCTCCCTTTCATGTTCCCCTAACCCTCTCCTTCTCACCTTTATCTGTCCAGGCTTTATCGTTGCAGGACAGAATTCGGATCATCCCCCTGGATGTGACCTTAGGTACGTCCCTCATCCAACTCCCTTGGGGTCAGGATCCTGGATGCACTCCCTGCTGGGAGGAGGAGGCATCACAGAGATGAGGGTAGGTATCCCCAACACTCACACACATACACACACACAAACACGCCTAAGCCAACTCAGACTAGCCTTTCCAAAGACACTTTATCTCCTTAGATTAACTGACCTAGGAGAGGAATTTGATCCCCTGTAACTGATTATTTTAACTTGGGCTTGCTAGATCACAGGACATAAATGAAAGCAAACAAAAACCAAAAAGCCTTTGGTGCCCATTACCTCAGTCTCAGGGCCAAGCCTGACATCCTGGTGACTTGGGAGGCAGAGATCTGAGGATCAAAGATCAAAGCCAGACATAGGCTGGAAAGCCAGAGAGATTCTTCTCTCCATGGAACCACCAAAAAGCCAGAAGTGGAGCTGTGGCTCAAGTGGTAGAGCACCAGCCCTGAGCAATAAAACTCAGAGAAACAGCTCCCAGATCCTCAGTTCAAGCCCACACAAAGAAATGGTCCTGTCTTGTTTCCCACAGATTGCCCAGGCCTTGAGCCCCCTCTCACGGAGTGTGATACAACACCTGCCCCTGGGTGGTATATCAAGGCCTTGAGAAATCCGGTGGTGGAATCCAGGCCTTCCTCTTCGTGCATTCTCAACCCACACTGGCTGGAAGGCAGAGCCTGACAAGGATGGCAGCCTGCACAGCAGAGAGGCTCCAGCTTTTCCAAGGTGATCAGAAAGGGCTTCTTGGAGACAGCACTTGAAAAGGGGTCTTGCTTAACAACGAGTTTCTGAAGGAAGCACAGAGAACAAAGGTGCTACAGATCATGGGCAACATAGCAGAACGTGTTCATTTCTAGCCAGGGCTGCTGGTGTGAGACTGTCCCAAGACAGGCCTGAGGGGTCACAGAAGAATATCTATCCAGGGCTGTGATTGCATCCTAGAGGTAGAGGGCTCGCCTAGCATACAGGAAAGCATGGGTTCGATTCCTAGGTCCTGCATACAAAGAAAAGGCTGGAAGTGGCACGGTGGCTCAAGTGAAAGAGCACTCCCCTGGAGACACAGAAAGTCAGGGACAGTGCCGGACCATGAGGTCAGGCCCCAGGGCTGTCACCATAAAACAGTTCTCCCAGGGACCTTTGTGACAGGTAGATGGCTATGCCCTGAAGCTCTTAGTAGATCCATCCGTGCTTTGTGTCTCCTTTGACAGAGGGGATCTGGACACTCCTTCTGCCCTGGACACCCCTGGGCCTGGTTATCAGCAACCCTCCCAACATATTCGATGGGGACATGGAGCAGCTGGCCCCAGAAGTCCTCAGGTATCGGTTGGATGGGGCATGGGGACATAGGGTAAGCCCCAGAACTCCTAGTGGGTCTGATCCACCCTGGAAGACCAGGCAATCTGGAGGAGGCAGATGGGAGTTTAGAGGGTGTTAGTGATGTGGAGGGGGCCCTTTAATCCCCATGGCCCCACCCAGATTCCCAGCCTCCCTTGGCTGTCCCTGAAGGAGGTAGAGGTGTGTCTAGGTTGTAGAGAAGGACTAGGTGGAAATTCTGAAGACTAGACACCTTAAGCCATGAGCCGGTGGCTCACACCTGTCATTCCACGCCTGTCATCCTGGCCACTCAGGAGGCTGAGATCCAGAGGATCTCATTTCCCAGCCAGGCAGGAAAGTCCCTCCAGAGCCTCAACTCCAATCTCCAACCAGAAGTGGCACTGTGGCTCAAGTGGTAGAGCACTGGCCTTGAGGAAAATTAGACATCAGGGACAGTACCCAAGCCCTGAGTTCAAGCCCCTCAACCAAAAAAAAAAAAAACCTAAAAAAACAAACAAGAAAGAAAGACACCCCTTCCTTGCTTGCAAGAGATAGTGAAGTAATAGGGTTTCTGTGGTTGTGAGACTAGATGCTGACCTCACAGTACAGATATTTCTAATAGTCCCCAGGTTTACTCCTGTGTGAAGCCAAAGCAGGGTGAGTGGTGCCTTACCAAGAACTCCAGAGGTTATGGCTATGGCATGCAGGGAGTAGGTGAATGGGAGCTGGGGCGGAATGGTAATGTCAATTCTATGCTCTCCATCCAAGGAAGAATGGTTTTGGATGCTGGTGACCAAGTCTGAAGTGTAGGGTTACATTTGGTTTGTGTCTTGATGAGTTGGGTTTTCCCTTGGTATAAGAAGGTTGCTGCAGGGGCTGGGAAGGTGGCTCAGTGGTAGAGCACTTGCCTTCCATGCTCGAGGCCCTGGGTTCGATTCCTCAGCACCACATAAGCAAAAAGAAAAAAGCCTGAAATGGCACTGTGGCTCAAGTGGTAGAGTGCTAGCCTTGAGCTGAAGAGCTGAGGGACAGAGCCCAGGCCCAGAGTTCAGGCCCCACAACAGGACCCAAAATAAAAAAAAAAAAAGAAGTTGCCTGCAGAGGAGGCTACAATGCTTGATAAGAAATGTACTCCTTTTATGGCTAGGGAGGTTGAGCATTTCTTCATGTGTCTATTGGCCACACTTCTTTCCTCTTTAGAGAAGTTTCTCTTTAAGTCTTTAGCCCACTTATTTATTGGGCAGTGGTTTCTTTGAGGATTTGTTGTTGGGGGATCTAATTTTTTGAGTTCAAAGTATATTTTAGATATGAGACCCTTGTCCACTGTATGGCTTGTGAAGACCTTCTCCCAATCCGTAGGCTTTCTATTGATCTTGCTAGCTATGTCCTTTGCCATGCAGAAGCTCTGCAACTTCATGCAATCCCATTTCTCCAACCTTTCTTTGATTTGTTGTGTTTCCGGGTCTCTATTAAGAACATTTTGTCCTGCGCCAAGGACACCTAGGGTTTCTCCTATTCCATCCTCTAATGTTTTCAGAGTGTCTGCTTTGACTCCGAGGTCTTTGATCCATTTGGTGTTGATTCTGGTGCAGGGTGATATATAAGGATCTAGCTTTAGTTTTCTACATGTTGTTAACCAATTTTGCCAGCACCATTTACTGAAGAGGCTGTCTTTCTTCCATTCTATTTTTTTAGCTCCCTTATCAAAGATTAGATGGCTATAGTTCTTTAGGTTCATTTCTGGGTTTTCAATTCAATTCCATTGGTCCCGAGGTCTGCTCTTGTGCCAGTACCAAGCTGTTTTGATTACTATGTCTTTATGTAGAGTTTCAAATTTGGTATTGATATTCCTCCAGCAGCGTTCTTTCCATTGAGGAGCATTTTTGCTATTCTGGGTCTTTTATTGTTCCATATGAATTTTTGGATTGCCTCTTCTATTTCCTTGAAGAATGAGGTTGGAATTTTGATAGGTATCAAATTGAACTTGTAGATAGCCTTGGGAAGTATTGCAATTTTCACAATGTTAATCTTTCCAATCCAAGAGCATGGGAGTTTTTGCCATTTTTGGCTTAAGGTGTCTAGTCCTTCAGACACCTTAAGCCATGAGCCGGTGGCTCACACCTGTCATCTCACACACGTCATCCTGGCCACTCAGGAGGCTGACATCCCGAGGATCTGATTTCCCAGCCAGGCAGGAAAGTCCCACCAGAGCCTCATCTGCAATGTCTAACTGGAAGTGGCACTGTGGCTCAAATGGTAGAGCACCAGCCTTGAGGAAATTTAGACATCAGGGACATTACCCAAGTCCTGAGTTCAAGCCGCTCAACCAAAAAAAAAAAAAAAACAAAAAACCAAAAACCCAAACAAGAAAGAAAGATACCCCTTCCTTGCTTGCAAGAAATGGTGAAGTAGTAGAGTTGCAAATCAAAACAACATTAAGATACTACCTCACCCCAGTTAGAATGGCAAAAATCAAGAACTCTAATAACAACAGATGCTGGAGGGGATGTGGACAGAAGGGAACCTTACTCCATTGTTGGTGGGAGTGTAAATTTGTTCAACCACTTTGGAAAATAATATGGAGGTTCCTCGAAAGACTCTACATAGATCTCCCCAATGACCCAGCAATCCCACTTTTGGACATTTACCCAAATGTTTACAAACAAGACCACACTAAATCTACCAGCACGACTATGTTTATTGCAGCACTATTTACTATAGCTAAGATATGGAACCAACCCAGATGCCCCTCAGTAGATGAATGCATTAAGAAAACGTGGTATATATACACAATGGAATTCTATGCCTCCATCAGAAAGAATGACATTGCCCCATTTGTTAGGAAATGGAAAGACTTGGAAAAAATTATATTAAGTGAAGTAAGCCAAGCCAAAAGAAACTTAGGTCCCATGGTTTCCCTTATTTGCAATATTTAGTATATATATGAGTCAAGCAGAAAAGGTTAGATAAGGTGATGTTAGGACAATGAACCCTAAGGTTTATATTTAAATGCTCTTTTTTCTTTCAAGCATTTGTTTCTAATGCATTTATAAGATTATTTCTTTGTTGCTTTGTATGTTCCTCTCCCTCATTACAACCTCTGCTTTCACTCTATTTAATTATGGTATAATTTGTAGAGGGAAAGGGGAAAAACAAGTAGTTTAAATAAGGATACAGGCTGACCCTTGCATCAATGAGAAGTACAAATTGTCATATCGAAAACGAACTTTACAACTTTGGTGGTGAGGGAGGGTTGGTTGGGGGACAGGGGGAAGCTGGGAAGGGATGGGAGGGGGAAAAAAGGAGGAGGCTACAATGCTTGATAAGATATGTACTCCTTATCTTGCCCATGTCATTGTAACCCCTCTGTACAGTATTTTCACAATAAAAAAAAGAAAGAAAGAAAAGAGCTGTAGAAAAAAAAAAGTTGGGTGCAGTCGGGCGCTGTCAGTGGCTCCCAACTGTCATCCTAGATATTCAGGAGGATGATACCTAAGGATCACGGTTCAAAGCCAGCTAGGGCAGGAAAGTCTCCAATGAACCACCAGAAAATTGGATGTGGTGCTGTGGCTCCAGTGGTAGAGCACACAACTTCATCTGAAGAGCTAAGGGCCTGCTGGCAGACCTAAAGTTCAAACCCCATAACCTACAACCAAACAAAAGGTAGCTGAATTTTCTGCATAACTGTGTAGAGTAGAAATGCCATGATGTGTTGTGAACCATTCCAGACATGTGAGAGGCTCTGAGTTTTGTCTACAGTTGGTCTGATGATGGTATTGCCATCAGGGTGGAATATTCAGGGACTGCTGAGGGTTTGGGCTACCAGTGTGTGTCTGTGTGTTTGTGTGTCTTTTGTCTGTGTGTGTCTGTGTCTGTGTGTTTGGATGTAGAAGACCTGGGCCTTGAACTCAGGGTCTAGGTGAAGTTCCTATGCTACTGTGCTCAAAGCTAGTGCTCTAACACTTGAGCTGCAGCTCCATTTCTGTCTATTTGGTGGTTCATAGGAGATAGGAGCCTCACAGAAATTTCTGGGCTGGCTGGCTTTGACCTCAGCCTCCTGAGTAGCTAGGATGACAGGTTTCAGACAACAGTGCCATATTTGTGTGTGTGTGTGTGTGTGTGTGTGTGTGTGTGTGTGTGTGTGTGTGTGTGTATGTGTGTGTGTGTTTTCCTCATCTTTCTCTGTCCCCTTCCTGGGTGCCTGTCTGCCTCTTTCTCACCTCGGATGGAGCCCCTCTCCACACCGACCTTGCCTTTAGCCTCCTATCAGGGTCTACAATGAGTCCTAAATTACCAGAGCCCTGAGTTCAAGCTTTTCTTTGGGGCCCAAGTCCAGCTATCCAAATCTTTGGCCGCCTGCAGGGGATTCTGGGTCAGCCGGGTCAGCTGCAATAAAGTCTTGCCTGTCTCTGGGTGGGGAACTCAGACATGGGATGTCCTGCCCTTTTCCTCAGCTAGACCTCTGGCTGTATGTCCCTTTCAGCAGGCTGGCAGTGAGTGGGGGAGGGGATTGCCAGTGGCTCTGGCCAACTGCAGCTTGATAGCGGACTGAAGGCTGCCCAAGCAAAGAGGATTCCGGACTACATTGGAGGTGATGCCAAGGTGGCTTGGAAGTGTCTGTTTGTGTCTAAGAACTGTCAACATACTTTATCGCAGGCAAGTCTATCTGCCAGCCCCAGCTGGGCCTCTCCAATGCTTCTAGAGAATTCTGGATGCCCAGAATACAGAGGCACAGACTTTAGATTCCAGGACCAGGGAATTGGGGGATGAGAGACTGGCATGGCCAATACTTTAATATTCTGGGGCATTAGCCTTGACATGGGTTTGCCCCCATTTTGTACATTCACTTCTTAACCCAGAGCTGGCCAGAAACAGGCCATTTGGGGTGGTGCTGTAGAAGTGGCAAGAGTGGAAGTGAGATCTAGGATGACCAATATCTGGATTTATGGCCTGAAGGCTGGGGGTAGAGGGGGGAAGGTGTCTTTAAAAAAAAAATCTCTTAGAGCTGGAACTCAGGGCCTAGGCACTGAGCTTCCTTTGCTCAAATCTAACACTCTACCACTTGAACCACAGCTCACCTTTCAACTTTTTTAGTAGTTTAGTGGAGATAAAAGTCGCACAAACTTTTCTGCCTGGGCTGCCTTCAAGCTGCCATCTTAAAAGCTCAGCCTCTTGAGTAGCTAGGATTGCTGGTATGAGCCACTGGCACCTGCTAAGGATGTTACTGTGTGTGTGTGTGTGTGTGTGTGTGTGTGTGTGTGTGTGTGTGTGTGTGTGTGTTACTAGGGCTTGACTTGAATTCAGAGCCGAGATGGTATCCTTTAGCTTGTTTGCTCAAGGTTGGTGCTGTAGCACTTGCACTCTAGTAATTCTGCTTCCCAGCTTTTTGGTGATTCATTGGAGATAAGAATCTGCTCACCCAGGCTAGCTTTGAATCTTGATTGATCCTCGTGTGTCAGCCTGGAGTAGGTAGGATTATAGGCATGAGCCACTGGCATCCAGCTGCAAGGATGTCTCTTTGTACTGTCTTCTGTTCTAACAGCTGTCTACTTGCCCTGGCCTAGATCTCTGATCTCCACATCAGCTCCCAGCAGCCCTTGACTGTGTGGAGAACATAAAGCTCAAACCTGTCAATTATCCTATTTCTATGACCTCAGGGGAGGGTATGTTTCCTCTGAAGCCTGGTGGAGTAGGGGGAGGGGAAGGAAGGTTAGCTGTAGATGGGTGCTAGGCTGGGAGAGACGTACACTGTCTTAGCCAAGAAGGAAAGTGTGGTCAGGTGTTAATAGCTCATGCTCTCATATTCCTAGCTCCTCAGGAGACTGAGATTTAAGGATTGGCATTCAGAGGCAGCCCAGCTCACTTTTCTTTTCTTTTTTTTTTCTGGTATCAGTAGGATCTTTTTTTGTGTGTGAAAATACTGTACAGAGGGGTTACAATTACATGGGCAAGATAATGAGTACATTTCTTATCACCAGCTCACTTTTCTAAAGTGTGTGAGACTCTCCTTTCCCAATAACCACCTGAAAGCTGGAAGAAAAGCTCTGGCTCAAGTGGTAGAGTTGCTAGCCTTGAATGAAAAAGTGAGGGACAGAGCCCGGGTCCTGAGTTCAATCCCTAGTACCAAGATGTGCCTATGCACACACACACAAACACACACCAAGGTAGGTGGTAATGATGAGTTGAGCTAGAACTTGGGGCAGTGGAGAGGCACAGTCATAGTAAACTTTTGACACATAAGTTATTTCTCCCCAACTCCTTCTTGGGCTGAGGGCTCTGGGCCATGGCAATAAGTTCCATGGAACCTGCACCTCCATCCATGCATAAGGTACAGGACCCAGGGAAGAACACGATGGATGCTCGTTTATACTCAGTGCATGATTGCAGACCTTCCTCTGCCGCTGCACATTGGTGAGGAAAGCAGGGCTCTGAGCCATGGGACTCCTGGGATAGCCACTGCTACAAGCAGCAGCCAGCCAGCTGTGGATTACTGAGCCTAAAAGTCTTTCATGGGCCCAACTCAACACCCACTTAAGGTGTGCCTGACAAATTTGCCCCCGTGAGTAGGCATTACCTGCCGTGCCATCTTGCAGCTCTTGCCCCTCCTGGCCCAGAAAACTGGTCTGAAATGTTGATTTACTGCTCAGATCCACACTGCACCCATGATTGATGCCATTCTGATGACCTGGCCCATGACTTCTGTGCCCCAAGGCTAGACCCTTCTCTTATACTTTGGCCCGCTCTGTAGGCAAAGACTCCCAAAGATGCTGCTTTCAAGACTTGTAGGACTACTAGATATTGGGAGACCCTTAGGGGCCCACTGGAAATTACTCTGCCTAGAGCCACAGAGTGAGGTTCAAGCAGGTCAGGTGGGACTTGAACTGTGGGCCTGGGCACTGTCCCTTCAGCTCTTCAGCTTACCACTTGAGCGACAGTACCACTTCCAGTTGTCCTGTGGTTCATTGCAGATCAGAGTCTCCCGGACTTTCCTGCATGGGCTGGATTTGAACAATAATCCTCAGATCTCAACCTCCTGAGAAGCTAGGAGGATAAGCATGAGCCACCAGCACCCAACTGATTTAGACTTTCACCATAGTGGACTAGGAACTCCTGAAAGGTTTTCTTTATTTTTTATGTGCCAGTACTGGGGCTTAAACTTAGGGTCTGGGCTCCGGTCTTTTAATTTTTGCCTCAAGGTTGGCACTCTACCATTTGAGCCACAGCTCCATTTCTGGCTTTTGGTAGTTCATTGGCAAGAAGAGTCTCACTATCTTTCCTCCTCTGAGCTGGCTTTGACCCACGACTTCTGATCTCAGTCTTTTCAGTAGGTAGGATTTACAGGGGTTGAGCCACCACTGACATTGGGCTAGAAGCTTTTCTTAAGCAAGTGTTTTTCCCTGCATTTGCCTTGACTCCTCCATGTAAAGGAGGCCTGACTGTCAGGAGCTGTGAAAAATAGGCTTCCAGCCACAGGAAATGGCTGGGGTCCATGGTGAAAAGCCAAACTCATCTTCTCCCTGGGCCCCATTCTGGGACCTCCACCCTCTTTCCTCCCTGTGGCTCAAGTACAAACCTTGACCCAGACATGAATGTCCTGCTGGACTTGTCTGAAGCCACAGAACCTTCATTCCACCCACACCACCTATTCTACACTACACCTCAGGAAACTTTGTGCAATGTTGTACCATCTGCCTGAGGCTCTCTATCTTGTTCCACATCTTAGAACTCCTGTGGAATTTTGGCACTGGTTATATCACCTCCAGGAGCAAGTCTTTCCTTCCTTTCTCCCTCTTTTTTTTTTTTTTTAATATTGAGTTGCTACAGATGGAACTTAGGCAGGCTGACTGACAAATGTTCTAGCTTGCTGTGTGTGTGTGTGTGTGTGTGTGTGTGTGTGTGTGTGTGTCGGTGTGTGTTGGTGCGTGTCGGTGTGTGTGTGTTTGTGCCAGTCCTGGGGTTTGAATTCATGGCCTGGATGCTATCCCTGAGGTTTTGTGCTCAAGGCTAGCACTCTATTACTTGAACCACAGCTCTACTTCTGACTTTTTGCGTGTTTATTTGGAGAAAAGTGTCTCATATAGACTTTCCTGCTTGCAATTGTGATCTTCAGATCTCAGCCTCCTGAGTAGCTAAGATTACAGGTGTGAGCCACCACCAACTGTCCTCTACCCTATCTCTTACCTCTAACCTTGGCCCTCCTATGAGTACCAGAAGAATATGTCTCATCAGGCTCACTTTTTTGCCAGTCTTGGGGCTTGAACTCAGAGTCTGGGCATGTTCCTGAGTTTCTTTTGGTCAAGGCTAGCACTCTTATCACTTAAGCCACAGTGCCACTTTTGGCTTTTTCTGTTTCTGTGATCCTGAGGAATCAAACCCAGGCCTTTCTGTGTGCTAGGTAAGTACTCTACCACTAAGCCACATTCGCAGCTCAAGGCTCACTTCTGACAGGAACTATGAGGGCGGGATTTATTGGCTTACCCATTTTGGTGCAGAAATCGCTGGCTATTTCATATCTTTGCCAAGATTTAGGACCAGTCTGTGACTGGGCAATGAGGAATGGTGAATGAGGGATAGCCACCAGACCCCAGAGGAGTAGGCTCACATATCCTACAGAGGGATAGAGAATATGGAGTCAGAACCTGTTGCAACTCCTACAGCCTAGGAACTGTGGTTTCCTGGAGGCAGTGGCTGGCTGCTAGGTGTCCCAATGGGACATCTCAGTCAGAACATAAGGCACCTTTTGCACAGCCCAGGCAAAGCCGGTGGGGCTTCAGTTATTAAAGTAGAGAAGAATGCTTTGTTCAAGCTGCTGGCTCAGACTTAGGACTCTCTGAGGCCTTGCCCAAGTTGGGAGGATGGACATGGGCAACCTGCTGAATGCCCATCATCCATACATCATCCATCCATACACAGAGACTTGGAGTTATTGCCTCCCTTTTTTTTGGGGGGGTGAGGCAGGTTCAGGGTTGTACTATGAGCCTAGGACTGTCCCTGAGCTCCTTTTGCTCAAGGATAGCACTCTGCCCTTGAGCCACAGCCCCACTCATGGTTTTTTTCCCCCTGTGATCTCTTAGAAAGAAGAGTGTTGTGGACTTTCCTGCCCTGGATGAATTCAAGTTGGCATTCTCTACATCTCAGCCACAGGAGGAGTTAGGGTTATAGGCAGGAGCCACTGACACCTGGCTTTCTTTTCTCCTTGTTGTTCTCTTTTTTAATCGTGACAATCTGAAATCTTCACGGTGTCATTCCAATGGTTTGCATTCAAAGTAATCTACCCAGGACTGGAATTCAAATGCTATTACTACCACACACAAATGGAGGGAGATTCTGATGAACTCATTCCTGTTCATGTGAATGCTAATGGAATGTTATAAAAGTAATAATTAAATTTGCAGTTAATTCATGATTCTATTTTAGAATGCCACACAAAATTTATTGGATTTATATCTTCATTCTAGCACCAAGGTATGATTAAGGATATTGAATAATTTTTAATTAATGCTCTTATAAGTATTCAACCATGATACTTTATTAAATGGAGTCATAATTTAGTAAGTAATAATTGGTAATGACATATGTGTAATTGAATAATATCCTCACATTCTCTCTTTGTATGTGTGTGCATGTATGTATACGTATTTACATATATATGCAGGTATATATGTTTGTATATATATATTATATATATATATATAATATCAATCTACACATCTATCTATTTGGCACTACTGTGGCTTGATTACAGGTCCTCAGAATTTCCTGGATTCTCAGTTTGCCGGAGGCTGGTGTGCTAAGACTGTACCCCATTCATGGATTGGGTATTGTAGGTGAGTTGAAATCCCAGCAAGGCCAAAAATTTATTTGTGGAGTAAGAAGCCAATTTGACATATTTGTTTCCTTCTCTGTGAAAGTTCTGGGTCTCAATACAATGTATAATCCATATGCAAATATATCCTATGTGATATGATATAATAAATAAAATGTTATATGTGTAATAATACTAAATAAATAAGGGTAATAAATGTCATATGCAGTAGAACCCATGTATGTAAATAGATCTCATATATATGAATATTATTTTTTTCCAGGGCTGGGGCTTCAATTCATGCCCTGGGAACTGGTCTAAATTTCTTTTTTCTTTCTTTTCTCTTTCTTTACTTCTTTCTTTACTTCTTTCTTTCTTTCTTTACTTCTTTCTTTCTTTCTTTACTTCTTTCTTTCTTTCTTTCTTTCTTTCTCTCTTTCTTTCTTTCTTTCTTTCTTTCTTTCTTTCTTTTTTTCTTTCTTTCTTTCTTTCTTTCTTTCTTTCTTTCTTTCTTTCTTTCTTTCTTTCTTTCTTTCTTTCTTTCTTTCTTTCTTTCTTTCTTTCTTTCTTTCTTTCTTTTTGCCACTCATCGTGCCTGAACTCTGGGCCTGGGCACTGTCCCTCAGCTCTTCAGCTCAAGGTGAGCACTCTACCACTTGAGCTACAGCGCTACTTCCATCTTTTTCTGTTTATGTGGTGCTGAAGAATTGAACCCAGGGCCTCATGCAAGGAAGGCAAGCACTCTACCACTGAGACACTTTCCCAGCCCCATGAATTTCTTGTCTTCAATGATGGTGAGCTTTCCCCTTCACACACAGTGTCACAGAGTTACCCAGACCCTGAGTTCAAATCCCTGGCCTGCTAGAAAAATGGTACAATTTCCTAGCCAGGGTCTTATTGTTATTATTACTTTTTATTTGGCCTAGCACAGGGTTTGAACTAAGGTCTTCACATCTCTGCCACAGCTGATCATTGGATCCTACCACCTTACTTCAAATTTCGGAGCTGGCAAAAAATAAATAAATAAATAAAAAGGAGAAGGATAAAACTGAGAAGTTCAAGAAGGTGGTTTTACTTTTTTTTCCTTTGTATTGTGACCATCCTGGGTCTAAATGACAAGCCCCAGAATGTGTACATGACATTGCATTGCTAATGTTTGGTGGGCTTTTAGGGAAGCCAAAGCTGAAACCAGCAACTTAGGCCTGAAGGTCGAATTTTAGAACTGCCACCAATGAATGGTGGGAGGTTCTAAGAAATGAATTCTGATATACATCCGTACAAATGGAATGTTATCAAAGTAACATTTAAATTAGTAAATGTATGATTATATTCTAAAATTATACATAACAATTATTCTACATTGACTAATTTTCAATTAATACTTTATTATGTATTCAATCATGATACTTAAAAAAGGAAGGAATAATTTAATTGCCAAAAATTGGTAGCAATATCATATATGCAGTTTCATAATATATAGATATCTCTTTTGTTTTATACATATACATCTATCTGTCTGTCTATCTATCTATCTATCTATCTATCTATCTATCTATCTATCTATCTATCTATCTATCTATCTCTATCTACCAATCTACACATTTATCTATTTATACACTTGTCAATCCTGGGGCTCAGTGATAGAATGCTCACCGAGTATGTCCAAAGCCCTGGGTTCCATTCCTCACTACCAGTTGCACAGAAAAATCCAGAAGTCATGATATTGCTCAAGCAGTCATGTACTAGCTTTTAGCATAAAACTTTAGGGACCGTGTCTAGACACTTACTCAAGATGCAGAACTGGCACCAAAACAAAACAATAGAATGTTCTGACTGCAAAGATATAAGGATAGGACTGCAAATACATCATCATAGAGCAAGCTAGGAGTCTGGTGCTGAGAGCTGCCATCTAACATGACTTAGCCAGAGGTAAATTGCTTGCAACCCAGCTATACAGAACCAGATGCTTCTGGCTCGCTCAGCCCTGTAATCCAAGATACTGGGAGGCTGAGATCAGACACTGTAGGTTTTAAAATCCAACTCTGATTGAAGTATGCAAAACTCTGAGCTGTGGCTCAAAGTGGCAAAGCTCTAGACTTGAGAAAAAGATCTTAGGACAGTACCACTAAACTTTCAGTGGAATCCCCGTGGCTGACTTCACGCCCCCCCAAAAAAAACCCACCCCTCTAAATCATTAGATGTGAACTTTGTGTAGATTGGTGACACTGATGAAAGCACCGTAATTCTAATGACAGCGTGTGGAATACAGCTATGTCATGAGTCTTATATGAGGAATGGTATATTGACTGCATTCTTGCATCTCGTCCTTGTAAAAGCTCCACAGATTATTGTGCAGATAAGTACATTGAGGCTCAGATATGTCCCCATGTCAGGGCCAAAATGATGTATGTACTGAACTCTAGTGAGTTGTCTCCTGCAGACAATTGTTTTGGTTTATTTTTCTCGGTCATGAACCTTGAACTCAGGGTCTAGGCACTGACCCTTCCCTGTTGGGCTCATGGTTAGCATCCTACCAAGGGGACCCAAGGACACCCTTACAAAAGTGTTACAGTCTTGGCATCTGTGGCTGATATCTGTCATCCTGCCTACTTTGACACATTTTTTTCCTTCTCTGTAAAAATCCAGGTTCTCAGCAGGAAGTATAATCCATATGCAAATATATCCATGTGATAAGATGCAATAAATTAAATAAATGTAATATATGTAATAATACTAAATAAAATAAATAATGAATAAATAAGGGTAATAAATGTCATATGGAGTAAGCCCATGTATGTAAAAAGATCGCATAAATAAATTTTATTTTTTCCAGTGCTAGTGTTTAAATTCAGGCCTGGAAACTGGTCTGAAATTCTTGTCTTCAACAATAGTGAGCTTCCCCTCCCCCACAGTGTCACAGAGTTACCCAGACCCTGAGTTCAAATCCCAGGCCTGCCAGAAAAATGGAGCAAATTCCAAGTCATGGCCTCAATTTATTTTGTTCAGGCCCCGGGCTTGAACTCAGATTGTGGCAATTCTGCCTCAGCTTCTATCACCCTAGGCTGGGGTGCAGCCAATGGATCCACAGCCCATCCTGGGATCCTAGGACCCGAGTTCAAATCTCGGGACTGATAAAACAAAGGGCGAAGGGCAGGGAATGTGGCTCAGTAGTAGAGTGCTTGCCTTGCATGAATAAGGCCCTGGGCTCAATTCCTCAGCACCACATAAGCAGAAAAATCTGTAAGTGGTGCTATGGCTCAAGTGGTAGAACACTAGTCTTGAGGAACAGTGTCCAGACCCACATTTCTGGCCTCACAACCAACAAAAAAGAAAAAAAAAGAGAGGGGGGGGGAAGAATAAGGCTAAAACTGGGAAGTTCCAGAAGGCGGTTTTACTTTGTTTTTTCCTTTGCATTGTGACCATACTGGGTCTAAATGAAAGGGCCCGGAAAAAGTATGTGACCTTACACTGCTGAAGTTTGGTGGGCTATCAGGCAAGCCATAGCCAAAACCAGCAACGTAGGCCCAGGGTTCAAATCCCGGGACCGCCACCTACGAATGGAGGCAGATCCTAAGAAACAACTTCTGACATACATCCATATGAATGGAATGTTGTAAAAGTAACAATTACATTAGTAGCTAGTATATGAATATATTTTAAAATTGTAAATAATAATCATAGTACATTGACTATTTTTCAATTAATGCTTTTTATATTTTCAAGAATGAAAAATAAAGTAAGGAATAATTTAATTATGGATAATTGGTAGTAACATAGTATATGTAATTTAATAATATAGAGATATCTTTCTTATTTTATACATATATATATATATATATATATATATATATATATATATAAGCTATCTATATATCTATTTTTACACTTGTCACTCCTGGGGCTCAGTAATAGAGTGCTTGCCTAGTATGTATGATGCCCTGGGTTTGTTTCCACACTATCACATGCACAGAAAAGCCGGAAGTGGTGCTGTCACTCAAGCACCAAAGAAAAGTTAGAATGTTCTAACTGCAAATATACAAGGCCAGGACTTTAAATTCTTCATGATAGAGCAAGCCGGGAATCTGAAGATGAAGGATGCCATCTATCCTAACAGCCAGAGGTTAACAGCTGCAAACCAACTCCATCGAACCAGACACTGCTGGCTCATCTCTAGCTGCTCAGGGGATGAGATCTGACACTGGTGGGTTGAAAACTCAGCCCTGGCAGGAAGTCTGTGAGACTCTGAGCTGTGGCTCAAAGTGGTAGAGCTCTAGCCTTGAGGAAAAGATCTTAGGACAGTACCCACAACCTATTAGTGCAACCCCTGAGTCTGATGACCCTTCCCCCTCTTCCCCCCCCCCCCCCGACTAACCACCCGTCTAAACTATTAGATGTGAACTGTAGGGAGCCGAGGCGAGACTCCGCCCACTCCCTTGCAGCTTTGAGGTAACCACCCCAGACGGTGCTTGGCAGGACGCCTGGGCTGTGTGCGTGCACGAGCCAGGTAGAGTCCCCAGCCAATCCCATGACACCTGGTGACGGTGAAAGGCAGGCGACCAACAATAGAAAGACCCGCGTTCCGATTCTCCTATATAAGCGGCTGTGTTTCGGGTGCATGCTCTCTCGCGCCCAAGCTCTCCTACAACTAAAAGGCTCTCCAATAAAGCGTGATCTGAGAAGACTCCTGGTGTGGCGGTCGTTTTTTCTCGCTGGTCAAGTAGACAGTCGCTACAACTGGTGCCAAAACCCGGGAACGAACCTGGGACGGGACCCGCGCGAGAGGCTGAACCGGAGCCAGAACTCAACACGCGGAGAGGGGACGTCGGTAAATATCCCCCGGTATGCTGTTCACTGTAGATTTAGATATTTATTGGTTGCTTGCATTGCTTCTTCCTTTGTGGCTTGTCTTTTTGATGGTGCGCACTTGCCTCGAGGAGGGAGGGTTTGATTTAATCCAGAAAGGATGCAAAGTACTAACACGGCATCAGGATAGTCTATCAGAGTCAGCATACAGTAAGGGGGAGGAAAATAGGCCTAAAAGAAAAAAGGAAAAAAGACAAAAGTATCCTAAAGAATTAAAGCAAGAGGGGCTGCAGCCCTCACAAAAGGAGAAGGGTTTTAGGGAGGAGGGGGTCTCAAGGAGACCCCCGTGCCCTTCTTTAAAAGCAAACCGGTTCTCAGCCCTACATGTGGAAGGGCGGGACCAAGAATATAGTAATCTTGTGAGTGACTCAGAGGAAGAAATGTTAGAGGAGGAGGGAGAGCAGCTTGATCCAGCTGATAGTGAAGAGTTAGAAGAGGCTGCGGCGGAGCACGAGGCAGACAGATATGGGGGGTGGCGCCCCCTAGGGGTGGGAGTACCGCAGCAGCCAGGAAGAGGAAACGGAGCTGCCCCTCACCCGTCGGCCCCCCCGCCGTGCCCGCCAGCAGGGAAGAGTCACTTTATAAAAGGCAGCACCTGGTCGCCATTAGCGGCCGCTTTTCCAGTCTTTGAAAATCCAATTACTAATGACAGAATTCTTGAGCCGGTTTCCTACTCCCAGTTAAAAGATTTAGTTGAGGCAGTCAGGACTTATGGGGTGATGGCCAATTATACCACTGCCTTGCTTCAAAGGCTAACTATTAATGCTATGATTCTGTGGGAGCAAAAACTGTTCAATATTTTCCTGAATTAGTGGCTAAACAGGCAATTTTGATCTGAGAAAAAAAAATAAAATTAAAAAAATAAAAATAAAAAAAAAATTAAAAAAAGAGGCAATTTTGGGTATAAAGTATTGTTTGATGCACTTTGCAAAAATTCCAGATAAATTAATTATTCCATACACCCGTGAACAAGTTGAAATTTTAGCAGCCACAATGGATATGTGGGCAATTCTTGTTTGCTCATTTCCAAATGTAATTGATAATCATTATCCTAAGCATCCTCTGCTTGCCATAGTTAACAAAAATTTAGTGTATTTTCCTGTTGTCACTTCAAAGGAGCCCTTGGCTGATGCTCTAACCATTTTTACGGATGGATCAAAATCTGGACAAGGTGCCTTTTTTGTTCAAGGACACAAACAGCCGGTAGTCTTTAATTTTCGGCCGAATGCCCCACAGGCTGTTGAATGTTTAATTGTGCTTGAAGTTTTTAAAAGATTTGATCAACCTTTTAACTTATTTTCTGATTCATTATATGTTGTAAATGCCGTTGCTTCTCTTGAAGTTGCTGCTTCAGTTAAGCAGGCCAGTACAATTTCTAATGTTTTGTTACAGATTCAATCCCTTATCTTAAACAGAAAACATCCTTTTTATATTGGACATATTCGCGCCCACTCTATGTTGCCGGGCCCAATGGCAAAATGTAATGATTTGGTGGACCAGGCAACTCAGGCTGTGGCTCTGGTCGCTGCTGATCCTGTAGAATTGGCAAAAGACTTTCATAGATTGTATCATGTACCTGCTAATACCCTTAGGAAAAGATATAATTTGTCCATGCATGTGGCAAGAGATATTGTTAAAGCCTGTAAATCTTGTGTTACCTTTCTTCATCCTCCCCAGGTGGGGGTAAACCCCAAGGAGTTGAGACCAAACGCCCTATGGCAAATGGATGTTACTCATCTGACGGAATTTGGTAAGTTGAAATATTTACATGTGTCTGTGGACACCTTTTCCGGTGTCATTCATGCCACACCTCTGGCAGGAGAAAAGGTGTCTCACGTCAGAATACACTGCTTAGAAGCTTGGGCAGCTTGGGGAAAGCCCCTTAGACTCAAGACGGATAATGGCCCTGCTTATACTTCCCATGGTTTTCGCGCCTTTTGCACACAAATGCAGGTTGCCCACACCACCGGATTGCCCTACAATCCTCAAGGACAAGGTATAGTGGAAAGAGCTAATAGAAACATAAAAGAAATGCTTCAAAAACAAAAAGGGGGAGTTGCTGAGTCCGCGTCCCCCAGGGAAAGACTTTCTCTTGCGCTCTTTACCCTCAATTTTTTAATTCTAAATGACAACGATCAGTCTGCCGCAGATCGGCATATGACAAGAGACTCCATGGATACTAAAGACATGGTTATGTGGAAGGATGTTATTAATAATAAATGGTATGGACCGGATCCGGTAATAACGAGATCCAGGGGAGCTGTTTGTGTTTTTCCACAGAGTCAAGAAGTACCTCACTGGGTGCCAACGAGACTGACCAGGCCGGTGGAGACGGCAGCAGAACCCCCTCTTGAAGATGCAGCTGATCTTCCTGCTGTTAGCAACAGTGCTAATAGCAATCCCTGTGATAGCTAAACCAATGATGCTGTGGGCTGTTACAATTTACTGACTGGATTGCCTCTGCGGTGTCCTTTTCCAAAGAGCGGGTGGGAGTCGGAATGTTTTTAGCCTGCTGCTTGGGAGGATGCGTGGTCTGCCTATGGTTGGTCTGTCGCCTTCGAGCCCAAACCAGAAGGGACAAGGTTGTTATCTTGCAAGCATTAGCAGCTTTGGAGAGTGGATCCTCACCCCAGATTTGGCTGTCGGCCCTAAGAGGCAGTTAAGCCTTACCATTCTGCATAGCCTTAGCACCCCGAGGGACAGGTATGCAATTTGCAATTTGGGACAGGGTGCAAGGCAAGTGCACTGCACTTGAGGAGATGGTTTTCATCTCCTCAATAAGAGCATGCTGGGTTGCAAGTGGGTTGATGCCCAAGATCCCACCTCTGCAAAAAAGGCATTGGACGGGCCTGGTCATCACTGGGGAAGGCGCGCCCCTCAGGCGAAGGCCAGTGCAAGGTCCTAATGTTTTAGACAGAGGCCCAACCTCTACTCTTACCTGTTGCCATAAAACAAAGAAGGGGGAACTGTAGGGAGCTGAGGCGAGACTCCGCCCACTCCCTTGCAGCTTTGAGGTAACCACCCCAGACGGTGCTTGTCAGGACGCCTGGGCTGTGCGCATGCACGAGCCAGGTAGAGTCCCCAGCCAATCCCATGACACCTGGTGACGGTGAAAGGCAGGCGACCAACAATAGAAAGACCCGCGTTCCGATTCTCCTATATAAGCGGCTGTGTTTCGGGTGCACGCTCTCTCGCGCCCAAGCTCTCCTACAACTAAAAGGCTCTCCAATAAAGCGTGATCTGAGAAGACTCCTGGTGTGGCGGTCGTTTTTTCTCGCTGGTCGAGTAGACGGTCGCTACAGTGAACTTGTGTGGTTCCTGACATGTTTCTAAAGGAATGGCAATACTGATGAAAGCATTCTAATTCTAATGACAACTTGTGGGATACAGGTATATGAAGAGTACTTCCTGGGGTACTAGGTCCTTCATGGGGTGCTGTGTGCTGAGTCCTTCACAGGGTGTATTTTTTCATCTGATCCTTGTTAGAGCTCCACAAGTAAGATGATTGTGCAGATGAGAAACTTGAGGCACAGATATTTCCCAAGGCAGGGCCAAATTGATGAATGTACTGAACTCTATTGACTTATCTCCTGCAGACAATTGTTTTGGTTTAGTTTTCTCCATCATGAACCTTGAACTCAGAGCCTAGACTCTGATTTTTCTCTTATGGTCATGGCTAGTATTCTAGCACATGGAGCCAAGGACCCCCTTGCAGCAAAGTGTCACGGGTTAGGTGTCTTTAGCTGAGTTCTATCATCCTGCCTGGTCAGGAAGCTGAGGATCTGGGTTCAAAACTATCCCACACACAAAAGGTCCCATGACACTATCATCTCCTATTCACCACTTAGAAACTTGAAGTGGAAGCTGGGTGCTGGTGACTCATGCCTGTCATCCTAGCTACTTATTCAGCAGGCTTAGGGCTCAGGATCTTGGTCCAAAGCCAGTCTGAGCAGGAGATTCCTTGAGATGGTTATCTCCAATGAACCACCAGAAAACCTGAATGGGCTCTGTAGCTCAAGTGGTAGAACTCTCCACTTAAGCTGAAGGGCTGAGTGACAGCACCCAGGCCCAGACTTCAACTCCTCCAACTTACAAGAAAAGAACGAAAGAAACCTGAAGTACAGTGCTGGGAATGGGTCTTAGGGGTAGAGTGCTTTGCATGTATGAAACCCTGGCTTTGAATCCTCAGTGGCACATCACTAGAAAAAAAGCCTGAAGTGGCTCTGTGGTGCAAGTGGTAGAGTGCATCCTTGTACAGGAGAAACTCAGGTACAGTGCTGAGGTCCTGAGTTCAAGATCCAGGACTGGTATATGCACACAAATTACCCCCTACACACAGATACCAGAAGTGAAACTGTGACATCAAAGGGTAAAGCACTGGGAAATAGGCCCGGAGAGGAGACTTGACCATGCAATCCTTTTGTATGGTATGATCCCATTGGTCACCTATGCATGACCAGGTTCAACCTCATGGATTTTGCCTTTACAAACCAAAGAATGGGGGCTGCTCACTTTAGCAGTATCAGCTCCTGAGCCTGTGCTGTGGCCCTGGCCGGTCAGTGTAGGAACCTTCTCAATAAAGTTGCTTCTTTTGTTAACAAATTTGTTGCAGTTGGCTCTGTCACTCCAGACGGCTAGGTTGGTTTGCGTGCCTAAGTAGGGGTCTTCCTACTAGACACTGAGCTTCTGTTCTGAGCTCATGGTCAGTACCCAGGCCCTGTGTTCAACCCGGAAACCTAGCCATCCAAGGCCCAACTAGGAGAGGTCAAAGGTTTCCAAACCTGATGAGCTTCACCAGCCCTACATAACAGGGAACATTGTGATTTTGCAAATGTGCTTAGATGTAGCAAGCTTCCGAAAACCTAGGGAGGCACCGTTGCCAATAATGAATCATTGCATTAGGTTCAGCTCCCTAATTGTTGTCTGCCAGAAGAAATCTTGAATTAATTGTAGCAGTTTGTTTCAACACTGGAACATAGTCTAACAAAGACAGGATAAGTGCAGGGAACTTGGCCTGCCATGGGAGGTGGCACAAATGAAAGCTTCCTGTCAAACCAGAGCACTGGGGAGAGAGATATCTTGGGGTACAAAGAGGCCCTTTTCTCCTGGTCTTCAGGGCCTGCCCACACTCATAATCACTAGTTTGCCTGGATAGAGTTGTTTGTTACAGAGCTGTACAGCAGTGTGGCCTTTTGTCTGCCCGTTCCAACAAAGAGGCAGACTTCCTCCAGCAACTTGGGGTGTGGAGAAACACTCAGGCTACACTGGGAACAGGGAGGGGAGCCCTGGAACCTGCACTGTCTTGAAATCATTCTACTCAAAGCAAATTTCCTAGCTGGGTGCCTTTCTTCATAGCGACTCTGGATGTTCACCAATAGAAATACATTCACACATACACAGACACATGGAGTTACTCGCTATATTTTTTTTTTTTTTGGGATCGGTCCTGAGGCCTGAACTGTGAGCTTAGACATTGTCCCTGAGCTCCTTTTGCACAAGGAAGCACTTTATTGTGCCTTAAACCATGATACATCATTAAATGAAGGCATAATTTAATACTTAATAATGATTAGTAATATATTACAAGTAATTTAATGATATATAGATATCTCACATTCTATAAATATATTTACACATTTACATATACACTGGAATATACATATGCATCTCTCTCTCTCTTACTCTCTATGCATATATATGTATTTGCAGCAATTTACGCATCTATCCATTTATATGTTGGCCACTCCTGGAGGTTAAACTTAGGTCCTGGGAACTCCCTGGCAGTGAATTTGTTTGAGGCTGCTGTGCTTACATTGTTCCCTTGATGAATTGGCATTCTAGGCCCTGAGTTCAATTCCCAGCAGTGCCAAAGACAATAGGTTGAGTAAGAAGCCAATGTTGACCTGTTCTGCTCTCTGTGAAAATATTGTTTCCTAGGTACAATATGTAATACCTTTGCAAATACATATATATGATGTACATTATAAATATGTATAAATATTTTCCCATGATTGGGTCTAGAATTCATGCCCTGGAAAATGCTCTTGACTTTCTTTTATTCAAGGAGGGTGAGCTTCCATTTCACCCACCGCAAAATAGAGTTACCCAGGGCCTGATTTCAAATCCTAGGTATGGCAGATAAAATATTCCAAATTCCAAGCCAGGACCTTAACTTTGTTGGGGGGGGCAGGCACGGGGCTTGAACTCAGGTCATCACAACTCTGCCTCAGCCTTGATTACCCTAGGTTAGGGTGCAGCTTTTACACCCACAGATGATCCAGGGATCCTAGGACCCAATTTCAACTCCCAGCACTGGCCAATAAACAAACCAAAATGGAAGAGGAAAAACCAGAAAATTTTACACAACAGTTTTACCTTTGTTTCTTTTGCACAGTGACCATCCTGGGTCTCACTGACTTGGCTTTAAAATTGTACATGACTTTGCATGGCTGAGGCTGGTGGGCTGTCAGTGAAGCCTGAGGTTAACCCAGACACCTGGGCCCTGAGTTCAATCCTGGGACTGCCACATACACATGGCTGAAGGTCCTAAGAAACTGGTTCCTATCTCTAGGAACACTAATAGAATGTTTGAAATGTACTAATTGAATTACTAATTAATGTCTTTCTAATGTAAGATTGTATGCATTAAATATAGGTCATTGATTAATTTAATTAATACTTTATTAAGTCTTCTAACATGATTAATTAATGGAGGAATAATTTTAGACCAAATAATTAGTAGTAATAGAATATCCAAAAGTAAGATATAGACATCACTCTTTATATAGAGTTATACACTAGAATCTACATAAATGTGTAGTTATGCACTAGAATCTACATAAATATCTAGTTATACACTGGAATCTACATAACTATAGAGTTATACACTAGAATCTACATCAATTTAGGTAAATATGTAAATACATACACACTGCATTTTACACATCTATGTGTTTATATATTGACCACTTCTAGGGCCAAATTTGCCAGACAACTTCATTTGCATCAGACTGGTGTGCTAACATTGACCCACTCCCCATTCATGAAGTGGGATTTTAGGCCCTGTGTTCAAGTCACAGAACTGCCAAAACTTAAGTAATCCTGGTGGAAGAAGCCAAATGTCCCATTTGTTTTCCTTATCAGTGAAAGTCCTGGGTCTCAGGAATGATGTATAGTACATTGGCAAATCTATGTCCTATTTAATAAGATGTAAAAAGGGTTATGTGTGTAATCATACTCACTAAAATACATAAGAAATAAATAAAACACAAAATAAAATGAATAACCAAACTAACTGCAATATGCTGTAAACATGTGTATGTAAATACGAATCCTGTATTTAAAATGCATAAGAATATTAGTTTTGCAAGAGCTAGGACTTCAGGCCCTGGGAACAGGCCTGACTTTCTTGTCTTCCAGCACAGTGAGCTTCCCCTTCTCCCACAGTGCTTTAGATGTACCTAGGCCCTGAGTTCAAATCCCAGGACTGGCAGAAAAAATGGCATGAATTCTAAACCAAGCAGCCTCATAATTTTTAAAATATTTTGAATGTGTTTATTATAATTTTTATTCATTTTTATTTTGTCAAGCACACAACTTGAACTCACGGCATGGCAACTGCCTCAGCTTTGATCACTCCAGGCTTGGGTGCAGCCACTGGACCCACAGCCAAACCTGGGTACCTGGGGCGCAAATGCTGACAGGAATAATAAATAAATAAGACAACACAGAAACAAAGAAGAAAAACCTGCAACTTGCAGGTGGCTGCCGGTTTTACATTTGTTTTCTTTGCAAGGTGAACTTCCTGGGTCTGAATGACATGGCTGAAAAGTGTTGGAAACCTGGCATTGCTGAAGGCTGGAGGGCTACCAGGGAAACCATAGGCCAACACTGCAACATAGGCCCTGGGTTCAAAGCCTGGTCCTGACCCCTACAAATGGTGGGAGGTCATAATAGTCTCGTTCCTATTCATAGGAATACTGATAGAAGGTTAAGAATGTCAAGGTTGAATAAGTTGTTCCTTAATGGTACTACAATAAAATTAGAGTGATTTTAGCAGGCCAATGGATTTTATAGAATATTTTTGACACATCAAAACAATACTATTAATTACATGGACTCAATAGTTTCGGGACAGTGGTTGATTTAATTAACAATTCATTAAGGATGACAACAATAATATAAATTACATGGAGGCATTAAAAATACCCAAATATTGGTAGGAATGTAGCCTATTTAAATGAATAATGTATAGACATCTCTGGTACTCTATAAAGATCTATATTTATTTGTGTACTACCATCTTCATGTCCATCTGTTCTTATTTTCTCAACCTCTGGGGCTCGATCTCAGGTGCTGGAAATTGCTTGTTAGCTCAATATGCCCCAGGCTGGCATACTGACACTCACCAATTCATGAATTGGGACTTGTAGGTTGTGAGTTCAGATGCCAGCACTCACAAAAATTGATTAATGTAGTAAGAAGCCCATGGTGACACAGGTTTTCCTTTGCTGTGAATGTCCTGGATGTCAGGTGTGAAGTTTAATACATAGGCAAATCTATCCTATGTAATAAACATAATAAATAGTCCATGTGTAAGAAGTCAATAAAATAAATGGTAAATAAATGAATAAAACAAAAAAAAAGTGAATAGCTACACTAAGCACAATATGGAGTCAATATATGTGGCTCGATCTCAGGGCCTGGGAACAACCTGGCAGCTGAATTGGCTAGAGGCTGCTGTTTAGGCAGCCACCCATAAATGAATTGAGCCTTCTAGGTCCTGAGTTCAGATCCCAGCACTGCCAAAAATGTAATCATGGAATGGGAAGCCGAGCGTGACACATGATTTTCTTTTCTTTGAAAGTGCTCAATGTCAGGTAGGATGTATAATTCTGATGCAAATCAATATGCTATGTAAATAGAATGTCACAAAGGTAAAAAAATGTCATAGGTGGAAGAATTGTCACTACAATAAATGATAAACAGATTGAATTAGTAATGAATCATTCTAGGATAAAATTAGATGCAGTAATTATAGGATGTGGATTAAGTTTAATTAATATGTTATTAAGTATTAACAGAATAAAAGTTGCATGGAGACATAAATACCTAATAATTGTATTTAATTTAATAATTTAATTTAATAAATTTAATAATATTTAATAATATATAGACATAATTTAATAATATATAGACATTTGTGTCTTTCTATAAAGTATATGCATGGATGTATGTACCTATGTGATAAACAATAACAGGATACTGAGTATTCATTAATGCTTTATTAAATATTAGCTGGGACAAATCATTAAATGGAGATATAATTTAATACCTAATAATCAGTAATAATATTATCTATAATGTAATAATACAGAAATCTCTCTTTTGACTATATAATTTTTATATACAACAATCTATCTATTTATACCTCCTTTACTCCTGGGGCTCGCTCAGTGATGGAGTTCTCCCCTAGTAAGCACAAAGCCCTGGTTCGATTCCTCAGTGTCACATAAGCAGAAAACCTGGAAGTTCTGCTGTCTTTCAATCAATTGTGTGCTAGCCTTGAGCACAAATGCTTAGGGACAGTGTCCATGCCCTTACTCAAGCCCTAGCACTGCCACCAAAAAATGGTAGAATGTTCTAACTGCAATTATAGAAGGACAGGACTTCAAATATCACATCACAGAACAAGCTAGGAGTTGGCAATGACAGTTGCCACCTAACCTGACTCAGGCAGATGTAAACAGCTGCAACCCAGCTCCACAGAACCAGATGCTTCTGGCTTACCCCCACCATGCTGGCTGCTTGGGAGCTTTAAAACCAAACCTTGGTAGGTAGTATGTGACACTCTTGGAGATGTAGCTCTAAGTATTAGAGCCTTAGCTTTGAGCAAATGTTATTAGAACAGTATCCCCATGCATTGAGTTCAAGCCCTAAGGGTAGCCCCACCCAAAAAAAAATCCCCTCTAAACCATTAGAAGTGAATTTGTGTGATTTGTGAAATGTTCAATGTTCCTCAAAGAATGGTGATACTGATGAAAGCAACCTAATTCTAATGACAGCTTGTGGAATAGTGCTATGTGCTGAGTCATTTATAGGGTGCTCTGTGCTGAGTCTGGCACAGGGTGTTGTGTGCTGTGTGCTTCACAGGGTGCAGTGTGCTGAGTCCTGCATTGGATGCTGGGTGCTGAGTCTTCACAGGATGGTTTGTGCTGAGTCCTTCAAAGAGTGCCATCTGCTGTGTCATTCACAGAGTGCATTCTTTCATATGGTCCTTGTAAGAGCTACACAACTGAGATCATTATACAGACAAGAACACTGAGATACAGATATGTCCCCATGGCAGGGACAAAATTATGTGTTACTGAAGAGTGGGTGAGTTGTCTATTGCAGACAATTGTTTTGTTTTGATTTTTCTCAATCATGAACCTTGTACTCGCGACATAGGCACTGACTTTACCTCTTGGGCACATGGCTATTACTCCACCATGTGGAGCCAAGGACCCCCTTGCAGTAGAGTGCCACAGCCTAGTGGTCTATAGCTGAGGTCTGTCAGCCTGCCTTCTCAGGAAGCTGAGATCTGAGGATCTGGCTTCCAAACTATGCCAGACACAAAAGGTCCCATTAGACTATTATCTCCAATTCACCACTAAAAAACCTGAAGTGGAAGCTCGATGCTTGTCACTCATGCTTGTCATCCTAACTCCTCAGGAAGATGAGATCTGAGGAGCTTCCCTGGGCAGAAAAGTCTTTGAGACACATAGCTCCAATAAACCATGAGAAAACCTGAAATGGTGCTTTGGCTCAAGTGGTAGAGCACAAGACTTGAGGGACAGCACCAGGCCCAGACTTCAACTCCTACAAGAAACAGCAACAAAAAAGAAACAAAATAACAAACCTGAAATAGAGGGCTGGGAATATGCCTTAGGGGTAGAGTGCTTTGCATGTATGAAACTCTGGACTTGATTTCTCAGGAACACATCATTAGAAAAAGGCCTAAACTGGCTCTGTGGCTCAAGTGGGAGAGGGCTATTCTTGTAAAAGAGAAATTAGGTACAGTGCTCAGGTCCCGAGTTCAAGCTCCAGGACTGGTGTATGTGTGCACGTGCACATGTACACACACACACACACACACACTCACACACACACACACAGAGACTAGAAGTAAAGCTGTGACACAAAGTGGTAAAGCACTGGGCTCCTGCGCTGAGCTCATGGTCAGCACCCAGGTCCTATGTTCATCCCCAAATCCTTGCCACCCAGAGCTCAACTAGGAGAGGTCAAAGGTTTCAAAACCTAATGTGCTTCAGCAGTCCTAGATGACAGGAAGCATGGTGAGATCAGACATGTGCTTGGATTTCCAAAGCTTCTGGAAACCTAGCATAGGCATCATAAGCGCATCATCACCCTCAATGAAACATTTCTTGAGGTTAAGTGCCCTAATTGTCTGCCAGAAGGACTCCTGAATTATATTGAGCACTGTATCTGAACACCAGAATATAGTCTCACAAAGGCAGGATAAATGCAGGGAACTTGGCCTGCCACCGGAGGTGGCACAAATGAAGGCTTCCTGTCAAAACAGAGCACTGGGGAGAGAGATAGCTTGGGGTACAAAGAGTCCTTTTTATCCTGACCTTCAGAGCCCATCCACACTCATCCTCACTCATTGGCCCAGATGGAGTTGTTTGTTATACAGCTGTACAGGACTGAGGCCTTTTGTCTGCCTGTCCAGACAATGAGAGAGACTTCTTCCAGCAGGCCTGGGAAGCAGAGAAACCCTGAGGCTGCACTGGGAACTATTAGAGGAGTCCAGGAACATGCACTGTCATGAAAGCAGTTTCTGTGTTATGAAATCATTGTATTGAAAACAAATTTTCTAGCTTGGTGCCTTTCATCATAGCTACTCTGGAGCTTCACCTATGGGAATACATCCAACCATACACAAAGACATGGTAGCAGGTCCTGGGGTTGAACTATGAGCACAGGCATTGTCCCTGTGTTACTTTTGCTCAAGAGTAGTGCATTAACCTGGAGCCACAGCCCCACTTTTGGGTTTTCTGTGATCTCTTAGAAATAACAGTGTCATGGACTTTCCTATGCTGGCTGGATTCAAACTCAGATTCTCTACATCTCAGCCTCCTGAGGAGCAGGATTACAGTCAGAAGCCACTGGCACGTGCCTTTCTTTTCTTCTTCATTTTATAATCTGGACAATCTGACTACTTAACAACATCATTCCAATGTCTTGAGTTTATAAGTAAACTACCCAATGTTCTTTATAGGTGCTTTCTCTGAGAAGGATTTTCTCTCCTCATCTTCTCTGTATACAGGTTTGAAGCCAAAAGTGAGAAATGAGTGTCACATCGTTTTGACAGCAAATGTCCACAGGACATATCAGTTCAGTCACTTATCATTGAGCTGCAGTGAATTTACTGTCTCAGGATGAGAGGACCAATAGCTGGAGTGATCCTCATACTGTATGCCTATAAAATTATCTAATAATTTTGAGTGTTTTGTGTCTCCAACCTGAAGTATCTAGAACATATGTTTTTTTTTTTTTTTTGCTTATGTGGTGCTGAGTAATCGAACCCAGGGCCTCATGCATTGCAAGGCAAGCGCTCTACCACTGAGCCACCTTCCCAGCCCCTCTAGAACACACTTGAAGCATCTTCATGTTTCCTTTTTTCTCTAGTACCTCTCTAGATTCAGACTAAGGGTTTGTGTGGAGCAGATCCTCGGCGAATCCCTGAGGAAAGCCACTTGAAGTCTCCTAAGGAGATCTCTGTTCAAAGCCAGGCTGAGCAGGTAAGTCTGCGAGACTCTTATTTCCAACAAATCACCAGAAAACCAGAAGTGAATCAGTGGCCCAGAGGGTAGAGCTCCAGCTTTGAGAAAGAAAGCCGAGCAGGAGATACAAGCCAGACCAGGCAGGAAAGCCTGGCAGGTGCTTATGTCCAATTAACCCAGATGTCTAGATGTGGATCTGTGGCAGTAGTAGAGTCTCAGCCTTGAGCAAAAAAGGTGAGGAACACATAAGGCCCTGAGTTTAAGTCCTGAGATGGCCATGAAAATAATTCAAAAAGAGAAGGCCAAGTTTATGTATGAGTGTCCTACATACTTATGTGTGTATATTACCTCCCTGAGTACAAACAGATTGTATGCAATGCTTCTCTTTTTATGTACAGATTTATTTTCCATATAGGCTTGTTGCACATTCTGCATCATTCTCTTCTTTTCAGGCCCATGGCTTTTCTCTTCCAGAGTTCCAGGCCTGTGTCCTTATATGATGCACACTTAAGATCTCAGCGGCTTTTATTTACAATTTATTATGAGGCCAAGGCAGGAACAGTCACAAATCAGGCAGGGGAAGAGAAGATCAGGGTTTCTGAAATAACCATATTTAGAAAATTAAACTTGGGGGATGTAAAATGGCAGCATACTTAGGTAGAAACTACCATTAAGAAAAAGATGATAGGGCTGAGAATGTGGATTAGTGAGAGAGTGCTTTTCCCTGCCATGGAAGAAGCCCTACAGAGGGTTTGATCCCTCTGTAGCACATGCACAGAAAAGCCAGAATTGGTGCTGTGTCTCAAGTTGTAGAGTGCTAGAGACAGTGCCCAGGCCTTGAGTTCAACTCGAGTACAAGTAACTTCTCATCACCAAGGGAAACCCAGGAAGTTCTTTTTTTTATTTATTTTTTTATTTTTTAACCAGGGCTGAGAACCGAACCCAGGGCCTTGCGCCCGCCAGGCTGGCGCCTTTCTGCTGGGCTAAACCCCCAGGCCCCCAGGAAGTTCTTTAACAACTGCCCTTTCAGAAGTGGAAGTCAGAGTGTCATTGACTTTCCTGCCCTGGCTGGCTTCACCCTGTGATCCTAAGACCTCAGCCTCCTGAGCTATGGTGATGGGCCTTAGCTACTGTTGCTCTGCTAGGTCAGAACTGTAAAGACAATGACAATACAAGTCAACTGCTTATCACAAAGGGCTTGGGGAGCATATTAAGCCTTTCAACAATGGACCTTTCAGAACCCTGTAGGATACAAGTTATAATGCTAGCGTCTGAGCGGCTGGTCATATGGATCTGCTAAACTTGAACCTTGAGTTCTGACTCTAATTTTGGTGTACATCAGCATCAGGGTTAATTTTCCAGAGAATGTTCTCCTAATTAGAAATAGGAAAAGTACTTTCATTAACCCTCAATTTTTCCCATTGTGTGTCCCAAACTGAAGCTTGGGCACTGTTCCTGAGCCCTTCATCTCAAGGTGAACACTCTACCACTTGAGCCACAGCCCTACATGGGGTCTTTTGGAGGGTCATTGGTGATAAGAGTCTAACAGGCTTTCCTTGCCCAGACTGTCTTTGAACTGTGGTCTTTGGATTTCAGCCTCCTGAGAAGATAGGGTTCCAGGTTTGAGCCACTGGCATCTGGCCTATTGTTTTTGCCAGTGTTGGGACTTGAACTTATGGCCTGGTTACTGTCTGTGTGCTTCTTTTTCTCAAGGCTAGTGTTCTACAACTTGAGCACTCCACAGCTTCTGGCTTTTTCTGAGTATGTGACACTCAGGATTCAAACCCTAGCATTCATGCATGTTGAGAAAGCTCTCTACCACTAAGCCGCATTCCCAGTCTCAACTTTACAATATTATCCCTCAACTTGCCTATCCTCAAGGAAAGGCTTCTGAGTATAAATCATCTAAAGAAATTCCTATAGGAATGTGTTAAAGATACACAAGAAAAATCTCATATTTTCGAGAGACTCTAAAATTGTGAAGACTGTGACAAATGCCTCCATTTAATTATGTATCATGTTTCAACACTTAATAAAGTATTAATGACAAATGAGTCAATGTCCTAAATTATTGTGTATAATTCTATAATACATGTGCAAAATGTAATAAATATTATGTGTATAATAATATTAATACAATAAAAATAAGTAAATGAATAAAATATAGAAATACAAAATCAATAATAAAAAATCATAGTTTGTATTAAACATACACATGTAATATGTAACATATATTACACATGTACATAAATATTATTTTCCATTATAGGGACTTCATTCAGGCCCTGGGAACTCTACCCTGAATTTCTTTTCCTCAAGGACAGTGAATTTCCCCTTCACCTACGATGCAAAAGAGTTACCCGGATGGTGAGATCAAATCCCAGCAGTGGCAGAAATACTAGCCCCAGTTCTAATACAGTGACTTAATTATTTTTAATGGAAGCAGTTATGTTTATTTAGTTCCATACTGAACATTTTAAAAACAGCAGTGTATAATTTTGTATATCTATTCAGACATGCTTCCCTTACCTGCAAAGTGCTTCTCTGAGCTCTAAATTATTTCCTTTTTTGTGCATTTTTTGTTGTAAAAATATTGTATAGAGAGGTTACATTTACATGAGCAAAGTAATGAGTACATTTACTATTGAGCATTGTTGCCTCCTCCTTTGTTTTCCCCTTGCCATCCCTTCCCTCCCACCTCCACAGCTAACCCCCAACCCCAGCTGAGGTCAGTGACTTAAGTTTTTGTTTTTGGCTTGCCACAGGAATTGAACTCAAGTAGTAGAAACTCTGCACCTTCACTCACATTGTTACAGATGTACCAAGATCCTGAGTTCAAATCCCAGGCTAGGAAAAAGACTGGCAGAAATTCCAAACCAGGGGGATTTTTTTTCAATTTTGTTAAATAATTAATTAATTTTTTTACTTATTCTTTTCTTTTTTTGCCAACAATGGAGCTTGAACTCAGGTTGTGGCAACTCTACCTCAGCTTTGATTGCCTTAGACTGGGGTGCAGCACCTCACCCATAGTCAATGCTGGGATCCTAGGCCCAGAGGGCTTGCAGGAAGAAAATAAAAGTTTGACAGCACAAAAAGTGGCAAGCTGCAAAGATCTAGGGCTTTTACATTATTTTTTTCTTTACAGGGTGACCATCCTGAGTCTGAATGACACGGCTGCAAAGTGGAGCTGAACTGCTATTCTTGAAGGCTGGTGGGCCATCAGGGAAACCATAGCCCAACATGTCACCATAGGCCCTGGGTTAAAAATCTAAGTCCTCACATCTACCAATGGCAGGATATCACAAGAGATTTGTTCCTATGCATAGGAATACTGATTGAAAGTGTAGTTTGTGCATCATTTGAGTCTAAAAGTGGATGTAATAATCCTAGGATGCTGATTGATTTTAATTGATAGGTTATTAAGCATGAAAAGAATAATATTACTTCAAAAGCAGTATAATAAATACCTTAGAGTTGGTAGGAATGTAGTAGGCGTCATTCAGTCAGATAGATGGCTCTGGCACTCTATCAATATGTATTAATTGTTTAGCACCATCTGCCAATCCATGTATCACTGTTTTGGCCAAACCTGGGGTTCCATCGCAGCACCTGGGAACCGCCTCACAGCTTTATTGGCTAGAGGCTGCCATGCTCACCCTTACTCATTCATGAATTGGGCCTGCTAGGCCCTGAGTTTGGATCCCAGCACTGCCAAAAATTTAATCTTGGAGTAAGAAGCCTAGTGTGACACAGGTTTTCCTTTTCTGGGAGAGTCCTCAGTGTCAGGTATGATAGTGAACACATCTACAAATCTAGATGCTATGTGATAGGAAGTAAACAATGTAAGAAACGGTATAGGTGTCCTCAGAGTCAAAAAAAATACATGGTAAATAAATGAATAGAACAAGAAATGAAATGAATAACCATACCAAACATGATATTGTCTGACTATATGGAAGTATATATCCTGTCTTTAAAATGTAAATAAAATGTATATACCGAGATGTTTTGCAGGACTGAGGCTTGAATTCAGGCCTAGGGAACAGGACTGTCTTTTTTGGCTTCAAGTATGGTGTGATTCCCCTAGCCCGACAATGCTGCCTATTTACCCAGACCTTGAGTTCAAATCGCAGGCCTGGCAAAAAAAATATGGCACAAATTGCAAAACAGGGAGATAAATAATTGTTTGTTAAAATTTTTTAAATTGTTTGATTTTTAAATTGTTTTAATATTTTAATTTAATTTTTTTTTTGTTTTTGGCCATGCACGTGGCTTGAACTCAGATCGTGACAGCTCTGTCTCAGCTTCCATCACACTAGCCTGGGGAGCCGATCCTGAAATCCTAAGACCCGATGTCTGACAGGAAAACAAAATGAAAATGACACTAAAACAAGCCACGAGCCACCCATGGTAGGCGGTTTCTTGGCTTTGGTTCCTTGCACGGTGACCATCCTAGGTCTGAATGACATGGATGCCACACTCAGGTGACCTGTCATTGCTGAAGGCTGGTGGACTGTCAGGAAAGCCATAGGCCAACCCCGCAACACAGTCCCTGAGTTCAAATCCTGGTCCTGACAACTACCAATGGCAGGAGATCCCAAGAGACTCCTGCTTGTGCATAGAAATTCCGATGGAATGGTATCCAACTTATGATTGAATAGTTCATGCAGCGGTCTAGACTCAAATTAAATAATCCTAGGATGCTGATTGAACTTAATTAATGGTTAATTAGGCATGAAAAGAATAATATTCCTTCAATGGAGTCATAAAAGCTACCTAAGACTTGGTAGGAATGAAGCAGATGTCATTGAATACTGGATACACAGCTCTGGCACTCTGTACTAATATGTATTTATTGATGTACTACCACCTGCCTATCCATGTATAGCTATTTTGGCCACCCCTGGGGCTCTATCTCAGAGCCTGCCAAAAATTTCCTCCTGGAGTAAGAAGCCAAGTGTGACACCTGTTTTCCTTTTCTGTGAGAGTGCGGGATGTCAGGCATGATAGAGAACATGTCTACAAATCTAAATGCTATGTGATAGGGTGTAAACAATGTAATACATGGTTAGGTGTCATCCCAGTCAATAAAATAAACAGTAAATAAATGAATACAACAAAATGTACAATGAATAACCAGACCAAACATGATATAGACTGAACACCTCTCTGGAAGTTCAATCCTATCTTTAAATACATGTAAGGACTATGCTTTCCAGGGTTGGGGCCTGAATTCAGGCCTAGGGAAGAGGCCTGACTTTCTGATCTTCAAGCATAAAGAGCTTCCCCTTGACCCAGAATGCAACAGAGTTACCAGAGCCTGAGTTCAAATCCCAGGCCTTGCAGAAAAAATTGCACATATTCCAAGCCAGGGAGCTTCATTAGCATTTTTCATATTTTTAAAAGTTCACTTAGCCTTTATTTGATACATTTTGATTTTATAACATGAGAGTTTTTCAAAAAGGGGTTTAAACGTTTACATTTCAGCACAGCACATTGGTGTTTCCATTTTGACCATCTGCCATGAAGAGTGAGAATGAAAATGAGTACATCATTCCTCCCTAGAGGGACAGTTGATGTTATTTCTATTTAGAGTTATTTCTATAACTATAAACTCTCTGCAATTGCATCATGTGAGTTTTCCTCAGTGCCTACCACAAAATACACTAGGAGAGTTCTCATACCACAAAAGGTTGGGTTTCTGAATAAAAACTCACTTCTGTAAGGACAGGAGGTACTTGTAAGCATTTTGGGAATAAAGTGAATTGTAAAATGAAAAACTAAAACAATGGGCCTGGGATGTAGCTCAGTAGTGGAGTACTTTCCTAAAGAGCATAAGACCCTGGAAGAAAAGGAAGACAAGTTTCCTAAAGCTCAGAAGGTTAGAATTTTATGATCTGTATGAAGAAACTTCTTTCTTTCTTTTTTTCTTTTTTTATCGGTGGTGGGGCTTAAACTCTAGGCTTGGCTGCCCGTTTTCAGCTCTTCAACTCATGGCAAGTGCTCTACTGCTTGAGCCACAGTGCTGTTTCTGGTTTATTGGAGATAAGCCACAGTGCCATTTCCGGTTTATTGGACATAAGAATCTCACTACTTTCCTGCCCAGGCTGGCTTAGAACCACCATCCTCAGAACTCAGCCTCCTGAGTAGCTACGATTACAGGTGTGAGCCACCGATGCCCAGTGCATGAACAAACTTATTAAAGATTGATTTTGAGGAATGAAACTTGGAATACAATTTTAATGTAAATAATTTATAATGCCATGGTTAAGGCACTAATTCAGAAGTATTTATTCATTGGCTGCTTTCTTAGTTTATTTAAAGGTATATATATATATATATAATATGTATATATATTTAAATATATATGTATTTATATTATTAAAACATATCTTTGAAGTGTACCTAAAAGCATATGTGTTTATGTAATGTTATACAACTGCACAAGCTTGATTTTTTATTTTCAGTTTGGTGCTACCCTAAATTAGGTGGGATGTGTGTACTGTTGGTTTTTTCTCTGTTTTTGGAGGATTTCTCTCTGCTTTCTTCCCCTACTCCCCTCTCTCCACACTTGAATTCAGTTTGCTCTTTCTTGGCTTGATTGTTCATAGCTGGTTTTCTACCACTTCAGCCATACTTGTAGCCTGGCTTTTTGTCAGTTAATTGGGGCTGACAGGAAAACAAAATGAAAACAGCACCGAAAAAAACCGCAATCTGTGGATGGTCAGCGGTTTCTTGCTTTTCCTTCCTTGCATGGTGACCATCCCGAGTCCAAATTACACGGCCGCAACCTGTAGGTCACCTGACAATGCTGAATGCTTTCAGGCTATCAGTGAAGCCATAGGCCAACCTGGACACCTAGGTCCTGAGTTTGAATCCTGGTCATGCCACTTACAAAGGGCTGGGGAGCCTAAGAAACTATTGCCCGTCCATAGGAGCACCAGAGGAATGTGAACAATGTCATGGTTGGATAAGTAGTTCATCAATCAGTCTAGCAGAAAATTAGACCCAATAATCACAGGACACCGACTGATTTTAATTCATAGTTTATTATACACTAAAAGAATACTATTGATTAAATGGAGTCCTCACTAAAGACCTGAGAATCCTTAGGAGCATAGTATATGTCATTGAATACTAAATAGACATTTCTGGCCGTATGTAAATATCTAAATTTATATTTATTAGTATACCATCATCTGCAATTTTGCTATTTTGGCCAAACCTGGAACTCGATCCCAGGTCTTGGGATCCACTTGGCACCTACATGAGCTAGATTCTGCCGTGCTGACAATCATCCCTTCATGAATTGGGCCTCCTAGTCCCTCAGTCTCATTGCCAAAAGTTTCTTCCTGGTGTAACATTCCATGTGTGACACCTGTTTTCCTTTTCTGTGCAAGTGCTCGGTGTCAGGTATGATGTACATGTTATGTATGCAATGCTACATGCTATGGAATAGATTGGAACAAATGTAATAAATGTTATAGGTGTACTCACAGTCCATAAAATAAATGCTAAATCAATCAATCAATCAATAATAATAAAATATAATGAATCACTCCAACAAACACGATTTAAAATGAATATAGAGATATAACTCAAATATTTAAAATGTCTATAAATGTTATGTTTTTCAGTACTGGTGCTTGAATTCAGGACTAGGGAAGAGTTGAGAAGTTCATGCATGATTCACATAGGAAATGATAGGCAAGATCTTAATTAAAACTGCATGAAGTGTGACAATAATAATTACATTCAGGAAATCGAGGCATTGGGAAAGATCCAAGAATCGGTAGTCACATGGAAGATAGGATTCCAACACAGCTCACCACATCTCCTACTCTATACAAACAGGTTTTTACTAGCATATTAATTTCAGCTTATGAATGAATGAATATGGTACTCCACCCCCACCCCGGGGCTAGATCTCAGGTCCTGGGTATGGCCTAGCTCCTTAGTGGCTCACAAGCTGGTGTGCTCATGTGGACCTATTTGGCAGTTGGTTCTGCTAAGCCTTGAGTTCAACTTCCGGCACTGCCAAAAGGTTCATCCATGTGAGATGCCAAACCTTGCAGATGTTTTCCTATATTGTGCAAGTCCTGAGTCACAGCTAGGATCTAGAGAGCATAGGCAACTCTATAGCCATGGGAATAGGTTGTCATCCATGTCAGCACAGATATACCTGTCACCATACTCTATAAAATACACAATACATCCATAAATAAGACTCAAAATTTAAAAAAGATAACCACATTGAATGCAAGATGCATACCACACCTGTATGTAAATAGATATCTTATGTGTAAAAAGTTGGGCTTGCTATTTTATCCAGTGCTTGGCCTTCAAATCAAGCCCTGGACCAGGCCTGACATTCTAGTCTTCAAGAATGTTGAGCTTCCCCTTCTCCTACAGTGCAATGGTGTTACCCAGACCTGAGTTCAAATCCCAGCTCTAGCAGTATCACAGTGTGAGTTCTTAGCTAGGGTGCTTCATTCATAATTTTTTATTTTTGTTTTTTTCCCAGACCCGGGGCTTGAACTCAAGTCATGGCAACTCTGCCTCAGCTCCGATCATCCTAGGCTGAAGCCTCTGGACCCACAGCCCATCCTCGGACCCTAGGATCTCGGGGCTTGCTGGAAAAAAAAAAACGCTAGGGTGAATAAAAGCGGTAGGAAGTTCCACCTAGTGCTTTTACATTTATTGTCCTTTGCATGCTGACAATGCTGGGTCCAAACACAGTGGCCTGCAGAGTGAAGGTGACCTGGGGTGGCAGATAGCCTGTTAGCCATCAGAAGAGCCAGAGGCTGACCCAGCAAAGGAGGCCCTGACGTCGAACCCTGGTCAGCCACCATACATTGAGGGAATGGCAGTGGATCCTGAGATACTCATTTCTGAACCTAGGAAGAGTCATGGAATTCGATGGATCTCATCTTTGAATGAGTAGTTCCTGCTTGATATGAGTAGGAAATGACAGGCAAGACTCATGGGGTATTGATTATTTTTAATGAAGAGTTGATGAAACATGACCATAATCATCACAGTCATGAAATGAAGGCATTAGGGAAGATCCAAGAATCGTTAGTAACAAGGTAGATTGGATTCCATCACTGGTCGCCATCCTACTCTATACAAATATGTACTTATTTACATACTACCTTCAGATTATGAATGGATGACTATTGTGCTCTCCCATCTCCCCCCTCGCAGGGCTCCATCTCAGGTCCTGGTAACAGCCTAGCTCCTTAGTGGCTCACATGCTGGTGTGCTTACCTGGACCAATTCCCCTATTGGGCCTGCAGTCTCCAAGGTCAGATCCCAGCATTACCAAAAGATGAATCCTGATGTGAGAAGCCAATCATTGCACCTGTTTTTCTGTTCTGTGAAAGTCCTGGGTCTCAGCTAGAATGCAGTATGCTATATAGGCAACTCTATATTCATGGGATCAGTTGCCATCCATGTCAGCACAGTTATAGCTGCCATCATATGCAATGAAATACAAAATGCATCCATGACTAAGACACACAATAAAAAGAATAACAACACTGAATGCATGATACCTTCCACATCTCTATGTAAAGAGAGATCCTATGTGTAAAATAGGTTAGTATATGTTTTTTGCCAGTGCTGGGGCTTCAGTTCAGGCCCTGGGACTAGGCCTGACCTTGTAGTTTCAAGGATGGTGAGCTTCACCTTCCCCCACAGTGCAACAAAGTTACCCAGACCTGAGTTGGAATCTCAGAGGTGGCAGAAAAATGGTGAGAATTCTGAGCCAGGGTGTGTTATTATTATTATTATTATTATTATTATTATTATTATTATTATTATTATTATTATTATTTTTATTTTTATTGCCAAGCATAGGATTTGAACTCAGTTCATGACAACTCTGCCTCAGCTTTGATCACCTCAGTTGGCGGGCTCCCATGGGCCCGTAGCCGATCCTAGAATGCTAGGCTCAAAAGCTTTGCAGGAAAAAATGACAGAAAAATGACAGGGAAATATGTCGCAGGATTGATTTTTTATATTTTCTTCTTTTTCACGGTGACCATCCTGGGTCTGAATTACACCGCTGCAAAGGGTATTTCACCTTGCATTGGCGAAGGCTAATGGGCTATCAGGGAAGAAATAGGCCCATGCGGCAATATAGGCCCTGAGCTTAAATCGTGGTCCTAACACCTACCAGTGGGTGAGATCCCAAGATACTTGTTCCTATGCATGGGAATAACAATGAAATTTTAGCAAACTCATGATTGAATGAGAAGTTTCTGCGTGTATTGGTCTAGTCCAAAATTAGACGCAGTGATCCTAGGACGATGATTCATCTTAATGAATGGTTTATTAAGCATGAAAAGTATACTATTCCTTCAATGGTGGCATAAAAAAGACAGAGTTAGTAGGAACGTAGTTGATGCCATTGAATCCTAGGTACATTTCTCTGGCACTCTGTACAAATATATATTTATTGTTGTTCTTCCACCTGTCTATCCATGTATGGTTATTTTGTCCATCCCTGTGGCTCAATCTCAGGGTCTGGATATTCCTTGGCAGCTTCATTGGCTAGAGGTTGCCGTGTTGACACACCCATTCAGGGTCTGAATTGGGTCTGCCAAGCCCTGAGTTCAGATCCCAGCACTTCCAACAATTGGATCATGGAGTAAGAAGCTGAGTGTGATACCTGTTTTCCTTTTCTCTGAGAGTCCTGGGTGTCACTCATGATGAAGAACACATCTACAAATCTAGACACTATGTGATGGGTTGTCATCAATATCATAAATGGAATGTGTGTCATCACAGTCAATAAAAAAATCTCATATCTAAAATATACTTGGAACTCAAAACATTAAATCCCCCAACAACAAATCCTCAAAGACACAACCATCCAATGAATAACTGGGCAAAAGGCTTAAAGAGAAACTTCTCTGGAGAAGAAAGAAGGATGGCCAATACACAAATGAAGAAATGCTCAACCTCCCCAGCCATAAAGAAATGCAAATCCAAACAACATTGAGATACCACCTCACCCCAGTTAGAATGCCTATAATCAAGAACTCTAATAACAACAGATGCTGGAGGAAATATGGACAGAATGGAACCTTATTGCATTGTTGGTGGGAGTGTGAACTTGTTCAACCACTTTGGAAAGTAGTCTGGAGAATTCTCAAAAGACTCCACATAGAGCTCTCCTATGACCCAGCAATCCCACTTTTGGGCATTTACCCAAATGTTTACAACAAGACACACTAAAGCTACCAGCATGACTATGTTTATTGCAGCAGTATTTACTATAGCTAAGATATGGAACCAACCCAGATGCCCCTCGTTAGATGAATGGATCAAGAAAATGTGGTATATATACACAATGGAATTCTATGCCTCCATCACAAAGAATGACATTGCCCCATTTGTTAGGAAATGGAAATACCTTGAAAAAATTATATTAAATGAAGTAAGCCAGGCCCAAAGAAACATAGGTTCCAGGGTTTCCCTTATTTGCAATTTTGAGTATATGTCTGAGTCAAGCAGAAAAGATCAGATAAGGTGATGTTAAGGAAATGAATCCTAAGATATGTATTGAAATGTTCTTTTTTTCCTTTCATGGGATTGCTTCTAACACATTTATAAGATGATTTCTTTGTTGCTTTGAATGTCTCTGCCCCACAGTATAACCCCTGCTTTCACTGTATTTGATGTCGGTATAATTTGTGGAGAGGAAGAGGAAAAAACAAATCGTTAAAATATGGATAGAGGTGGACCTATTGCAACAATGAGATGTACAAGTCGTTATGTTGAAAATGAACTTTACAACTTTGGTGTAGGGTGGCAGGTGAGAGCGTGGAGGATAGGGTGGGGGGTGGAGGGAAGGATGGGAAGGGATGGGAAGGGGAAACAAAGGAGGAGGCTACAATGCTTGATAAGAAATGTACTCATTATCTTGCCTATGTAATTGTAACCCCTCTGTACTGTATTTTCACAATAAAAAATGGAAAATAAATGAATAAAACAAAAATACATTAAACAACCACAACAAACAGGACATGGACTGAACATCTATACGTAAGTACACATCCTACCTTTACAATGTATATAAATAGAATGTTTCCAGGGCTGGGACTTGAATTCAGGCCTAGGGACCAGGCCTTATTTTCTTGTCTTCAAGCATGGTGAGCTTCCCCTTCATCCACAGTGCTTCAGAGTTACCATGGCCTTAAGTTCAAATTCAAAGGTAGGAGGAATGGCGTAAATTGCAAGCCAGGGAACTATTTTTTTTTTTTTTTTTTTTTTTTTGCCAAGCACGGTCTTGAACTCAGGTAATGGCAACCGTGCCTCAGCTTTCATCACCATAGGCAGGGGTGCAGCCGCTGAAAACACAGCCCATCCTGGGATCCTAGAACTCCAGGCCTTGTGCAGGGGGTTTGGGGAATGCACAGAAAAAAAGTGGCGGGATGGCATTTTTACATTTTCTTCCTTTACACCATGGAAATCTGGGTCTGAGTGATCTGGCTCCAAATGATACTTCACCTTGCATTGCTGAAAGCTTGCAGGAGACTGGGGAAGACATAATCCCAAACAATGATTAACCAGGCATCAGTGGCTTTCAGCAGTCCTCCTTGATATTTACAAGGCTGAGACAGGAGGATCAAGGTCAAAGTCCCCCTAGAAAGGAAAGTCCTTGAGACCCTTGTCCAACCTCAATGCCAACAAAGCCAGAAGTAGAGCTGTGTGGCTCTACTGGTAGAGGGCTCATTTTGAGCAAGAAAAACTCATAGACTGTGCCCAGGTCCTGAGTTCCCAGTGATGAATCACTGGGAAAAAGTGCTATGTGCTGAGTTTTTCAAAGCATGGCATGCACTGAGTCCTTCACATTGCAGGCTATGGACTCCCTCCTTCAAAGGGTGGTGTGTGCTGAGTACTCTACCCAAAGTACTACATGCTGAGTCCTTCAAAGGGAGCTGTGTGCTGAGTCCTTTACACAGAGTGCTTTGTGCTATTTTTGGAAGTGCGCTGTGTGCTGAGTCATCCCAAAGGGTGCTATATTCTGAGTCCTTTAGAGGTAGTTATCCCCAACAATCACACAGACACAAACACAAACACACATACACACACGAGTGTCACCATGCACCTGCTTTGTGTGTGAATGAAGGGGAATGGAAGAGAATCTCCTCCAGCGGTGGGGCTGAGGGGTGATTCGATCCCCAGGGCAGGCTCTGGGGTGGGAGGGAGAATGCTGAGCTGAGGTAAGGCTGCAATTGCCATGGTCTGGAAGCCTTAGGACCTAGTCAGGGCTGCAATTGTGGCTAGTGGTGGGGGGCGGGGCCCAGGGGAGTAGAGGTCGGGGCTCATGGGCACACTTTGGTGGCAGCAATGGCCAGGGGCCCAAGGGAGCAGGGGCATGTGTGCATCAGGGCAGCGTGGCCCAGGAGAGGAGTGTGGGGCTGAAAGAGAGCAGAGAGAAGAGTGAGCAGGAGCACAAGTGAAGTAGGCCCTGAGAGGAGACTCGAGCTGGGACAGCTTCTTTACAGGTTTTGTTTTTGTTTTAGGGATTTTAGAAAAAAAAACAAAAACAAAAAACCAAAAAAAACCTTGGCTCCAACCAGCCCAGTTCCTGGAATGAAAAGAATGCCTCTAGGTCCCCCTCCCCTTAACAACTTAACCCACCTTCATTGTTCTGTTAAGGACAGACTGACTAAACAGTTAGCCAGTAATCCGGCTCCTGCTGGCATGCTGGCAACATCCGGAGTTTAGTATAAACTCCACCTTTTTCACATGCCTATGTTAAACTCCACTAAACTCCTTTGTGTATGTTTACCTTAAGCTCTGCTTTACCATTGAATTCTCCAGTCATTTAAACCAAAAGTGATAGGCTGGTTTAAACAGCCATTATGTGACAAAGTGTAACCTCATTGGCCACCTGGGTGTGTTCTGGTATGACTGTGCAATCTTTTGGGTGTGTGAAAATCTCATTGGTTGCCTACGTGACCAGGCTTCACCTTGTGATTTTTGCATTTAAAAACCTAAGTACTTGGGCCACTGGGGGTCACAGTATCAGCTCCCCGAGTCTGTGCTGTGCCCCTGGCCTGTCAGTGTAGGAATCTTCTCAATAAAGTTGCTTCTTTAATAACAACTTTGTTGCGGTGGGCTCTGTCACTCCGGTCGACTAGGAGGGCTTGCCTGCCTGAGTAGGGGTCTTCCTACTACACAACCACCAGTGGAAACGGCTTCAGTGGCTGGCGGCTGCTCCGATCATAGCGTGGGTCCTGGCCAGAAGTGCAGAGCATGTGGCAACTAGGCACCTATGGCTGCTGAGGTGGAGGCAGCAGTGGCGGCAGACTCATGGGAGGAGGCCGCTGAGTCAACTGCTGCTGAGAAGGAGCAGAGGCTGCGAACATCCCCGCCATGTGCCCGCAGATGCCCCGCCCCCTCTCAGCAGCGCTGCTTTTCAAACATGGCCCTGCCAGCTCTGAACCACAGTGCCTCTTGCAGTAACCTGGCTGAGATGGCGCGCCCCTGGCATGCTTGTGGCCCTTACTTGGTCCTGGCCTCAGGTCCTCAGATGCCAGGTGCACACCTGATCACAGCCTACAGCTTCTTCCAGCCACACATGTGAGTGGCCGCCCTGCGGGCCAGCAACCCACGACCCGACCCCCAGCAACCTCCCCACTCTACCCAACCCCCCACCCCTGCAGAGCCAAAACCCCGCCTCTTGCTTCCCCTTACCAATCACCCCTGCACCTCCCCCATGTGCCACAGTCTGCCCTAGCTCTGCCACAAATGCACCCAAGGGGGGGGGGTGGAAGTGGGTGTCCACCCGGGGATCCGACCCTCATCTCTAGCGGTTAGTGTCCCAGGAAAAGGGGAACTTCAGGGATGGGTGAGGAGGGGGCACCACAGAGCCCCTAGCCTGGAGCAGTGGGAGCCACACAGCCTTGCATGTGCATCCTTTCTCTCCCTGGTGGGAACCTGGTGGCTTTCATCAGAGATGGGGAGCAACACCCCACCACCTGCCTTCTAGGTCTTTTCCTTTTTGCTGGGGAGGGAGGTGTTGGATGCAAAAGATAGGCCCCCCTTGCTGTGTGAGCCCTTGTCTTCTGTGCTCAGTCACCCTTTCACCTGAGGACATTCCCAGAAGAGCCCACTAGAGAGGTGAGGGCACTGGGGTCAGATAGAAGGTGGGTATTTGGGAGAAAAGCACACCCCCTCTGACACACATACAACCGGCCTGTACCCCCAACCGCAGCTGTCAACAGTTCTGACTGGGTGATCACATTTCCTAGTTCTGCCAGCTTCTGCTAGTGCTCCCAGTCCATCTGGTCTCCTCATCCTCCCCAAGAATCTGCCAAGTTGTTCAGAAGTATGTAGGAGGGAAGTAGGGAGTCCATCTATGTATATAGCCTTTAGGACCCAATCAAAGTCCCCAATGACACCCCCACCCCAGGTCAGACACCTCTCTGGAGGCACCATGACCCCCTGCTTTGTTTTCTGTCCAGGCTCTGAGAAGCCACGTGTCTCGGGACTCCTTCACCCAGAGTCCTAAACTAGGGTTTTGGTGAATGGGGAGTCAAGGCTGGTTGTTCCCAAGGAGAAGGGTCTGGCCCTGGAGAAAGGGGGAGGCAGGGTGGTTCTGCAATATTACAGCATTGTTCCCCTTGGGTGGTTGCCCCTGGTTCTGACAAGGGTACGTTGCCTAGATGAGAAATCAACAAATTCAGGAGAGGCACTGCTTTGAGTCTGTGTGTTTAGGTGTGTATGAGAGAGAGAGAGAGAGAGAGAGAGAGAGATCATCTTTCTCATTGTACAGTCAGCATGTCTAAAAAGAGTACAATAATTTTTTGGAGTGGGGGTCTGGTTGTGGGGTCTGAACTCTGGGCCTGTGCTCTGTCCCTCAGCTCTTCAGCTCAAGGCTAGCACTCTAGCACTTGAGCCACAGCGCCACTTCCGACTTTTTTCTTTTTGCTTACATGGTGCTGAGGAATCAAACCCAGGGCCTTGTGCATGCAAGGAAAGCACTCTACCACTGAGCCACCTTCGTAGCCCGAGCAAAAGCATTTTATTTGTGTGCATGTGTGTATTTGTTGTTCTTTTTTCATTGATACCCAGTATGAGCCCAGCCACAATTTTTGTTTTCTCTTTCACAGTGTCATGGCTCCTTTAGAGAAGATTTCATCAGATGTTCCTTCCCACCACATTCGTCCCCTTTCCTGCAGCCCACAGTAACTGCTGGGCCTGCGTGGGTCTCTCCTAGGAGGCCTGTGTGAACCACAGACCAGAGTGGATACCTGCCCTTCTGTCTTTAGCCAGAAGGCTCATGAGGCTACTGTGACCACAGCTGCATTCTTCCAGCGAGACAGTCTGCTCTCATGCGTATAGTTGGAGCTAATTCAAAGTTGGGAATGTGTCTGCCAAACATAATTAGGGAACTAGATAGGGGGTGTAGGGCAGGGGCTGTGAAGCTAGGAGGGTCTGGGAATTAATGAACCGTGTGACATGGCCGATGGTTCACCACGACCGAGGATGAGGGGCAAATCTTACCCAGGGCGTTGATGGTGTCCAAGGGCATCTTAACAGGGGGCTCCGGGTCCCCAATGTTGCCATGGATTTCCTCCCAGGGCAGTGCACTGGTGGGCAGTCCTCCCTGGAGTCCTGCAGACTCCAATCTGTATCACTCCTGAGCTGTTTCCAGCTAGGCAATGGTAGGCAAGTGTGTTCCCCCTGTTGGAGCCTGCTTGGGATCAGGACATGCAGTTAGCTAAGGCTCTCTGAATGCCATTTTCTGTAATCTGCTGTAGGCTGTCTGGAAGGAAAAAGGGACTGCTTATTTTGGAACCCATTAAGTATGCTACTTTTTCCAGGGTTTTTTCTTGAAGCTGGCAATTTCTACTAATGTCTGGGATTCTGGGTCAAATTAGATGGACAATTTCAGCCACCAAACAATGACTTTCAAAGCGGCACAGGCAGAGTTCCCAAGCCAGAAGTTTTCCTGCTATGAATGTCGTGCCTTGACTGCCTTTCTCTGGCAGCTGCTGATTCTCCACCGGCTCTCTCTAGGCTGACCACCACAGTTGAGGATGTCTTGGGGAGCAGAGATTGTGACCTCACCATCCGCAGCCAGTCAGATGTGAGCAGAGACAATTCCCAGAACCTGCACTGGAATCTGGGAGATTCAGAGACCTGGAATGCCTCAAGGATCCTTTCTCTGCAACATGAAACTTGGGGGCCAGACATAGTGGACCATCCTGTCTGCACTAGGGAGTGGAAAGGAGGCCCCTTGAGACTGGCGTTCACCTCACAGCAACCTTGTTCACACCTGAGTGGGGAATGGAGTGCCACAGAGCTGGTCAGTGGCTGGACAGAGATCTTTGAGAAGATAGGCATCCCAGAGGCCCTGTAATCCAGTGAGGACAACATGGTTCACGTCCTTGGAACCAAAACAGTTAAGTGCAGTGGTACCAGGAGGGTGGGAAGAGGGAGGAGGGAGAACTGTTGGAGAGCTACATCAGGATTTGTCCCCACCCAGGATGCTTAACGAATTAGATGGGACTTTGCTGTAGTATTGTCATAGACAGATGCTCTTTTATTTATCCAAAAAAACGATTAGTGTGTGCCAAGCCCAGGGGGTGAGGGGCGGGTCATACACGATGAAAGGTTCCAGTGCTGGATCCACAGAACATGAAGAAATCTTGGTTTGAGTTGGATACCATTGCTTCACTCCTGTCATCCTAGCTACTTAGGAGGCTGAGATGGGAGGATTGAGGCTTAAGGCCCATGCAGGAAAGCCTTTAAGACTCTTGTCTCCAACTAACTACCAAAAAGAAAATGCCAGAAGTGGATGAGTGGCTCAAGCCATAGGCTGTTGACCTTGAGTAAAAAGGTTCAGGGACAGTACCCAGTCTCTGATTTTAAGGCCCAGGAGTGACACAAAGAGAGGACAGAGAAAGAGAGGAGTGAAGAATAGAGGGAGAAAAGGAGGAAAGGAAGGAAGAAGGGATCATGCAGGCCTTGGTTTGGAGTCAAGGGAGCCAACCATTCACAATCTCTGTGGGGACAGTTTCAGAGCCTAAAGCCAGTATGTAGGACGAAGCGACTGTCCCCTCAGCAACTTCATGATATCCAGGATCTGAGTGATTTGCTTACTGCTGAGGGAAACAGCCTGGGGTAGACCCTAGGGCTCAGGGTGTGTCACCGACTTTATTTTCTGGTCAGATGAGAAGAAAGTGTCCAAACGTTAGGGAGGATAGGGAGTGCGATATCCAGAGGGGGGGAGGCAGGGGATAAGGAGGAAGATGAAGAGGGAGGATGATCCCAGATCAGGTGTGTCAGGCCATTGAAGCCGTGACCTCACCTTACAACCTAGACCATCAGTGATAGAGCCTTCAACCCAGCCACATGGCTATTAAAAGTCCTGGCACTCTAGGTTCACCCTTGACAACCTCGCTGTCGTCCACTGCAGGATGCCTGTGCAGTACATCCTTGGGGACTGGGACTTTTGCTGGCTCAATCTGAAGATGACACCCCCAGTGTTCATTCCTCAACCACAGACAGAGGAAACCAGGCCACTGGCACAGGACAGCCAGGGAATGAGGGAAACAGTCAGACGCATGTTGCTCTGAGTCTTCCTCTAGGGGACTCTAGGGCCCCATGACTGCCATTCTCAGAGGTAGAGTTGGGTCTCCTTGCTGGCTCAGCCTTTAGTCTAGATGGCAGATGTGTGATTTAGAGAGGGCAGACTGAAGGTCGAGGCTGGTGAGAAAACCAGAGGCACTGGGCTCTGAGCTGCATTGTTTCTTTGAGGATACTCACAACCCAGGATCATTCCTGAGGTGGATCAGCCCTTTTCTCCTTCCCCAGATAAAGGGACCTAGAGCCCTCCAGTCTGCATCCCTTGGCTGAGAAATTAATTTATTCCAATATCCTTTGGTTGGATAACTAGATCTCAACTGACTACCCAGTGTCAAGACAGGACAGTGAGAGATCTTGAGTCCTTGATGAGGTCACGGGATCTCAGTATGAGATTGTACTTGTATGTCCTGACTCGGTGCATGGTCAGTCCCATCTCAGCCTGCCATGATCTAGGGCATAGAATCTAGAGACTCAGAGCACGATGGGGTCTATTCTGTGAGTCTTGAGTATTATGTGTGAGCTTTGAGCTCCGGTGTGCTCACCTGCTTCCCTTGGTTGGGTGGGTTTATGCTAGAAAAAGTTTAAAACTAGGGCCTGGGTCCCATCCCTTGTTTTATGCTCAAAGCTAGCACTCCACCATTTGAGCTCCAGCTCCACTTGCAAGGTTTTTGGGTTTTTAATTGGAGATAAGAGTTCTCAATGACTTTCCTTCCAAGGATGGCATTCAACTGCAGTCTTCAGATCTCAGTCTCCTGAGGGGATAGGATGACAGGCATAGAAATGCATTTTTGGCTGTGTGTCAGTGGCTCATGGCCGTCATCCTAAGTACTCAGGAGCTGAATCTTAGGATCAAGAGTAAAAGCCAGCTTGGGCAGGAAAGACCCTCAGACACTTCTCTCCAATAAAGCACCAGAAAACCGGAAGTGGTGCTGTGGCTCAAGTAGTAGAGTGCTGGACTTGAGCTGAAGAACTCAGGGATAGAACCCAGGCCCAGAGTTCAAGACCCACAACCAATCAAAAGAAAGAAAGTAAAACATCTTTGCAAAGGAGGATGGAAGTGTGTTGTGTGTATGTGTGTGGGGAGGAGGGGACTGGTAGATATTTATCGCCCAGCTCATTCCTCGCATTAGACGGATTGTTCAAACTCTTAGTTCACAGCAGCCGATTCTTGACCACAGGTAAAGCTCTGGGTTGGATGTCAACCATCGGACCTCAGTCTCCTCATGGGACAGTTGTGAGGAAATAAGGGACTAATACAGAGGGATCTCTGGAGCAGAGCCAGGAACAGAGGGAGCAGGTGTCAGATACATTTCTCATCAATTCTGTGAGCATATGACAGGAAGTTGCCTGGAAAGGGCTCAGATGGGTTCTGTTATTAATCATGCAACAGGTGTGGGATTATGAAACAAAACATGGCTGTCTCTCATTAACCTATCCTCATGAGGTAGGGATCCTTCACTCTATTCATTTTTCCAGCTGGGGAAAATGAGTCATGGAGAAGCCAGGTGACCTATTCATGATCCCCAACTGAAAGGAATCTTGGCCTGATTTCTCTGCCATACTTCCTAGGACAGTGGGTGTTATTCAGTCCATTTCTTGTGATGGGAAGTCCACTTCTTGTCATTTGTGGGGCTTGAATTCTGGATCTGGATGCTGTCCCTGAGCTCCTCAGATAAAGGCTAGCGCTCTACCACAGGAGTCACAGCATCACTTCCCGTTTTCTGTTAGTTCTTTGAGGATAAGATTCTCACAGGCATTCCTCCCAAGCCAGCTATGAACCAAGATCTTCACATCCCAGACTCCTGTGTAGTTAGGATTATAGGTTTGAGCCATCGGCATCTGGCTTAAGTGTAATTCTGGAACTCTGTCGCTGTCTCTGTCTCTGTCTCTTTCTCTGTCTGTCTGTCTCTGTCTCTGTCTCTGTCTCTGTCTCTGTCTCTGTCTCTGTCTCTGTCTCTGTCTCTGTCTCTGTCTCTGTCTCTGTCTCTGTCTCTGTCTCTGTCTCTCTCTCTCTCTCTCTCTCTCTCTCTCTGTCTCTCAGGAATTGGTAGAATGAGTGTTGGAGGAGTTGGCCCAGCATCCCCATGAGGCTGGAACGCAAGGTGGCCCTTTCATTCTGGAGGTGGGCTGTGGGTCAGGAGCTGTTTTGCTCAGCCTGTTGAAGCAGCTTCATGAGGTAAGCCCCTCTGTGCCCTGGCTAGACCATGATGATTATTCATTGTCCATCCCATGAGTCCTTCCCCACATCACTCTGCTACACCATTGAAGGAAAGTGGATGAGAAAGTGTCACCTTGTCCCCCTGCCCAGCACAATCCCAGGCCTCTGACCTATACCCCCACCTATCTGACAAGACCTTGGCTCTAAGACAATAAAAACACTCTGTGTGTACTACCCTTTGCTGGGGAGTGTCGTTTTGGTTAGGGTGGCGGGTTCAGAGGAGAGACCCCAGACCTGATTCCTCCCGGGGAACATTTGTTCTTGTGACAGAGCCAAATCATTGCTGTGGATAAGGACGAAGAATCCATCAGAGTGACCCAGAACAATGCTCAAAGATAGGTAGGCTGTTGAAGTATCAAACCCACTCATGTCTGCTTCCTACTCCCAAAAAGGAGGTGTAGTATGGGTGGCCTGGCCTTGGGTTTAAGGGATTATAAATGGATGGTGGCGGTCAGGAGCTCATGGCTCCCACCCACCATCCTAGCACTTTGGGAGGCTGAGGTCTGATCTTTGTGACTCAGAGTAACCCAGGCAGGAAAGTACGTGTGAATCTTATCTCCCATAAACCACCTCCCTCCCCAAAAACACACATAAAAAGCCAGATGTGCTGTGGCTCAAGTGGTAGAGCCTCAGCCTTGAAAAAAAGAAGCTCAGGGATAACACCCAAGCCCTGAATCCAAGCCCTAGGACTAACACAATCATGAAATAAATGAACATTGTACACCTTTTATCTGACTTCCAAGAAAGATGTATTCAGTTTTCTTGCTGGTACATGTAGCCAAAGGTAAGGGGCTCCCTTTCATGTTTCCCTAACCCTCTCCTTCTCTCCTTCATCTGTCCAGGCTTAGGTTGCAGGACAGAATTCAGATCATCCCCCTGGTTGTGACATTAGGTACCCTGCCCCATCCACCTCCCTTGGGGTCAGGATCCTGGATGCTCTCCCTGCTGGGAGGATGAGGCACCACAGAGATGAGGGTAGGTATTCCCAACACTCACGCACACACACACACAGAAATACCCCTAATCCAACTGAGACTAGCCTTTTCCAAACACACTTTATCTCCTTGGATTAACTGACCTAGGAGAGGAATTTGATCCCCTGTAATGATTATTTTAACTTGGGCTTGCTAGTTGACAGGAGATAAACAGGAACAAAAAAAAACAAAAAGCCTTTGGTGCCCATCACCTGGGGTTCGGGCTCATGCCTATCATCCTGTCTACTCGGGAGGCTGAGAACTGAGGATCACAGTTTGAAGCCAGCCATAAGCTGGAAAGCCCATGAAACTCTACTCTCCATAGAACCACCTAAAAGCTAGAAGTGGTGCTGTGGCTCAAGTGGTAGAGCACCAGCATTAAGCAACAAAACTCAGAAAGACAGCTCCCAGATCCTCAGTTCAAGCCCACACAAAGAAATGGTCCTGTCTTTTTGCCCACAGATTGCCCAAGCTTCGAGCCCCCTCTCACGGAGTGTGATACAACACCTGCCCCTGGGTGGTGTATCAGGGCCTTCACAAATCCGGTGGTGGAATCCAAGCCTTCCCATTCATGCATTCTCAACCCACACTGGCTGGAAGGCAGAGTCTGACAAGGCTGGCAGCCTGCACAGCGGAGAGCCTCCAGCTTTTCCAAGGTGATCAGAAAGGCTTCTTGGAGACAGCACTTGAAAAGGGGGTCTTGCTTAACAAGGAGGATCTGAAAGACGCACAGAGAACAAAGGTGCTGCAGATGATGGGCAACATAGCAAAGCGTGTTCATTTCCAGCCAGGGCTGCTGGTGAGAGACTTGGTATAGATGTGCGAAACTGTCCCAAGACAGGCCTGAGGCTTCACAGAAGAACAGCTATCTAGGGCTGGGATTTTGTCTCAGAGGTGGAGGGCTCGCTTAGCACACAGGAAAGCATGGGTTCGATTCCTAGGTCCTGCATACACAGAAAAATCTGGAAGTGGCATGGTTGCTCAGGTGTAAGAGCACTCCCCTGGAGACAAAGCAAGTTAGGGACAGTGCCAGGCCATGAGGTCAGGCCCCAGGGCTGTCACCATAAAACAGTTCTCCCAGTGACCTTTGTGACAAGTGGATGGCTATGCCCTGAAGCTCTTAGTAGATCCATCTGTGCTTTGTGTCTCCTCTGACAGAGGGGAGCTGGACAGTCCTTCTGCCCTGGGTACCCCTGGGCCCGCTTGTCAGCAACCCTCCTAATGTCTTCCACGAGGACATGGAGCAGCTGGCCCCAGAAGTCCTCAGGTATCGTTTGGGTGGGGCAGGGGGACATAGGGCAGGCCCAAGAACTCTTTGGGGGTCTGATCTGCCCTGGAAGACCAGGCAATCTGCAGGAGGCAGATGGGAGGATAGAGGGGGTTAGTGATGTGGAGGGGGCCCTTTAATCCCCATGGCTTCACCCAGATTCTAGCATCCCTTTGCTGTCCCTGAGGGAGGTAGAGGGGTGTCTAGGTGGTAGGGTCTAGAGGAGGACTAGGTGGACATTCTGAAGGACTTGACACCTTAAGCTATGAGCCGGTGGCTCATGCCTGTCATCCCACACCTGTCATGCTGGCCACTCAGGAGGCTGAGTTCCAGAGGCTCTCATTTCATAGCCCAGGCAGGAAAGTCCCACCAGAACCTCATCTCCAATCTCCAACCGGAAGTGGCACTGTGGCTCAAGTGGTAGAGCACTGGCTTTGAGGAAAATTAGACATCAAGGAGAGTACCCAAGCCCTGAGTTCAAGCCCCTCAACCAAAAAGCAAAAGCAAAAACAAAAAAACAAACAAGAAAGAAAGACACCCCTTCTTTGCTTGCAAGAGATAGTGAAGTACTATGGTTGCTATGGTTGTGAGACTAGGTGCTGGCCTCACTGTACAGACATTTCTAATAACTCTCCAGGTTTACCACAGTGTGAAGCCATAGCAGGGTGGGTGGTGCCTTACCAAGAACTCCAGAGGTCATGGACTGTGGTAGGCAGGGAGTGGGTGAATGGGAGCAGGTGTAGGATGGTAGTGTCAATTATATGCTCTCCATCCATGGAAGAATGGTTTGCATGCTGGTGACAAAGTCTGAAGTGTAGGGTTACATTTGGTTTGTGTCTTGATGAGTTGGGTTTTCCCTTGGTATAAGAAGGTGGCTACATGAGGAGGCTACAATGCTTGATAAGAAATGTATTCCTTATCTTGCCCATGTAATTGTCATCCCTCTGTACAGGATTTTCACAATAAAAAAAGAAAGAAAGAAAAGAGCTGAAGAAAAAAAAAGTTGGGTGTAGCCTGGCATTGCCAGTGGCTCATAACTGTCAGCCTAGCTACTCAAGAGGCTGAGATCTGAGGATCACTGTTCAAAGCCAGCTTGGGAAGGAACGTCTGTGAGACTTTACCTCCAATGAACCACCAGAAAATTGGATGTGGTGTTGTGGCACCAGTAGTGGAGCGCACACCTTCATCTGAACAGCTGAGGGCCTGCTGGCAGGCCCAAAGCTCAAACCCCATAACCTACAACCAAATAAAAGGTAGCTGAATTTTCTGCATAACAGTGTGTACAGTAGAAATGCGATGATATGTTGTGAACCATTCCAGACATGTGAGAGGCTCTGAGTTTTGTCTGCAGTTGGTCTGATGATGGTAGAGCCATCTTCTCTGGGGTGGAAAGTTCAGGGTGCTCAGGGACTGCTGAGGCTTTGGGCTACCACTGGGTGTGTCTGTGTGTTCGTGTGTCTTTTGTCTGTGTGTGTGTGTCTGTGAGTTTGGATGTAGAAGACCTAGGCCTTGAACTCAGGGTCTACGTGAAGTTCCTATGCTTCTGTGCTCAAAGCTAGTGCTCTAACACTTGAGCTGCAGCTCCATTTCTTGCTATTTGGTGGTTCATTGGAGATAAGAGCCTCACAGGCATTTCTGTGCTGGCTGGCTTTGACCTCAGCCTCCTGAGTAGCTAGGATGACAGGTGTGAGACACCAGTGCCATATTTGTGTGTGTGTGTGTGTGTGTGTGTGTGTGTGTGTGTGTGTGTGTGTGTGTGTGTGTGTGTGTGTTTTCCTCATCTTTCTCTGTCCCGTTCCTGGGTGCCTGTCTGCCTTTTTCTCACCTCAGATGGTGCCCCTCCTCCACATCGACCTTGCCTTTAGCCTCCTAACAGGGTCTACCATGAGTCCTAAATGGCCAGAGACCTGAGTTCAACTTTTCTTTGGAGCCCAAGTCCAGCTGTCCAAATCTTTGGCCTCCTGCAGGGGATTCTGCATCTGCTGGGCTAGCTGAAATAGAGCCTTGCCTGTCTCTGGGTGGGGAACTCAGACATGGGATGTCCTGCCCTTTTCCTCAGCTAGACCTCTGGCTGCATGTCCCTCTCAGCAGGCTGGTAGTGGAGTGAGGGAAGGGGGTTGCCTGTGGCTCTGGCCAACTGCAGCTTGATAGCGGACTGAAGGCTGCCCAAGCAAGGAAGATTCCAGGCTGCATTGGAGGTGAGGCCAAGGTGGCTTGGAAATATCTGTTGGTGCTTAGGAAATGTCCAAGTACTTTATCGCAGGCAAGTCTATCTTCCAGCCCCATCTGGGCCTCTCCAATCCTTCTAGAGAATTCTGGATGCCCAGATTACAGAGGCACAGACTTTAGATTCCAAGGCCAGAAAATTGGGGGAGGAGAGACTGGTATGGCCAATACCTCAATGTTCTGGGGCATTAGCCTTGACCTAGGTATGCCCCCCTTGTGTACATTCACTTCTTAACCCAGAGCTCGCCAGAAACAGGCCACTTGTGGTGGTGCTGTAGAAATGGCAGGAGTGGTGGTGCTGTAGAAATGGCAGGAGTGGAAGTGAGATCTAGGATGACCAAAATCTGGATTGATGGCCTAAGGGGGGGGGGGGGGCAAAATGTGTCTTTAAAAAAAACTCTAGAGCTGGAACTCAGGACCTAGGCACTGAGCTTCCTTTGCTCAAATCTAACAGTCTATCACTTGATCCACCGGTCACATTTCATCTTTTCAGTATTTTAGTGGATTTAAGAATCTCACGAACTTTCATTCCTGGGCTAGTTTCAAACTGCCATCTTAAGAGCTCAGCCTCTTGAGTAGCTACGATTGCTGGTATGAGCCACTGGCACCTGCTAAGGATGTTTGTGTGTGTGTGTGTGTGTGTGTGTGTGTGTGTGTGTGTGTTTACCAGGGCTCGAACTCAGAGCCTAGGTGGTATCCTTTAGCTTGTTTGCACAAGGTTGGTGCTCTACCTCTTGTACTCCAGTAGCTCTGCTTCCCAGCATTTTGGTGATTCATTGCAGATAACAGTCTGCCCAGGCTACCTTTGAATCTTGCTTGATCCTCAAGTGTCAGCCATGATTAGCTAGGATTATAGGCATGAGCCACTGGCATCCAGCTGCAAGGATGTCTCTTCATACTGTCTTCTGTTCGAACAGCTATCTACTTACCTTGGCCTAGATCTCTGATCTCCACATCAGCTCCCAGCAGCCCTTAACTGTGTGGAGAACATAAAGCTCAAAACTGTCAAGCATCCAATTTCTATGTCCTCAGGGGAGGTTACGTTTCCTCTGAAGCCTGGAGGAGTAGGGGGAGGGGGAAGAAGGTTAGGTATAAATGGGTGCTAGGCTGGGAGAGAGGTACACTGTCTTAGCCAAGAAGGAAAATGTGGCCAGATGTTAATAGCTCATGCTCTCATATTCCTAGCTCCTCAGGAGGCTGAGATCTAAGGATTGGCATTCAGAGGCAGCCCACATCACTTTGTTTTTTCTTTTTTTTTTTTGTATCAATAGCATCTTTTATTGTGAAAATACTGTACAGAGGGGTTACAATTACATGGGCAAGATAATGAGTACATTTCTTATCACCAGCTCACTTTTCTAAAGTGTGTGAGACTCTCCTCTTCAAATAACCACCTGAAAGCTGGAAGAAAAGTTGTGACTCAAGTGGTAGAATTGCTAGCCTTGAATGAAAAAAGAGCCCGGGTTCTGAGTTCAAGCCCAAGTACTAAGATGTGCCCATGCACTCACACACGCACACACACACACACACACACACACACACACACATACACACACACACACACACAGACATACATACAGGAAGGTGGTAATGATGAGCTGAGCTAGAACTGGGGGCAGTCCAGAGGCACAGTCATAGTAAACTCTCGACATGTAATTTATTTCTCCCCAACTCCTTCTTGGGCTGAGGGTTCTGGGCCATGGCAGTAAGTTCTATGGAACCTGCACTTCCATCCATGCATAGGGTACAGGACCAAGGGAAGAACACGATGGATGCTCGTTTATACTCAATGCATGATTGCAGACCTTCATCTGCCGCTGAACATTGGTGAGGAAAGCAGGCCTCTGAGCCCTGGGACTCCTGGGATAGCCACTGCTACAATCAGCAGACGGCCAGCTGTGGATTCCTGAGCCAACAAGTCTTTCATGAGCCCAACTCAACACCCACCTAAGGTGTGCCTGACAAATTTGCCCCCGTGAGTAGGCATTACCTGCTGTGCCATCTTGCAGCTCTTGCCCCTCCTGGCCCAGAAACCTGGTCTGAAATGTTGATTTACTGCTCAGATCCACACTGCACCCATGACAGATGCCATTCTGATGACCTGGCTGATGACCTCAGTGCCCCAAGGCTAGACCGTTGTCTGATACTTTGGCCCGCTCTATAGAAAAAGGCTCCCAAAGAGGCTGCTTTCAAGACTTGTAGGACACCTAGATATTGGGAGACCCTTAGCAGTCCACTGGAAATTACTCTGCCTAGAGCCACAGAGTGAGGTTCATGCAGGCCAGGTGGGGCTTGAACTCTGGGCCTGGGCAGTGTCCCTTCAGCTCTTCAACTGACCAATTGAGCCACAGTACCACTTCCAGTTTTCCTGTGGTTCATTGGAGATCAGAGTCTCCTCTACTTTGCTGCTCAGGATGGCTTTGAACAACGATCCTCAGATCTAAGCCTCCTGATGAGCTAGGAGGATAGGCATGAGCCACCAGCACCCAACTGATTTAGGCTTTCACCACAGTGGACTCGGAACTCCTGAAAGCTTTTCTTTATTTTTTATGTGCCAGTACTGGGGCTTGAACTTAGGTTCTAGGCTCCGGTCTCTTTAACTTTTGCTTCAAGGTTGGCACTCTAGCACTTGAGCCACAGCTCCATTTCTGGTAGTTCATCGGCAAGAAAAGTCTCACTAACTTTCCTCCCCTGAGCTGACTTTGACCCACAACTTCTGATCTCAGTCTTTTCAGTAGCTAGGATTTATATGGGTTGAGCCACTAGTAGCATTGGGCTAGAACCTTTTCTTTTTTTTTTTTTTTTTTTTGGATCCAGTCGTGGGGCCTGAACTCTGGGCCTGGGCGCTGTCCCTCAGCTCTTCAGCTCAAGGCTAGCGCTCTACCACTTGAGCCACAGCGCCACTTCCGGCTTTTTTCTTTTTTGCTTATGTGGTGCTGAGGAATCGAACCCAGGGCCTCATGCATGCAAGGCAAGCGCTCTACTACTGAGCCACCTTCCCAGCCCCCTAGAACCTTTTTTTTTTTTTAATTGTATTTTATTTTATTTGAGAACATACTGTACAGAGGGGCTACAATTACATGGGCAGGATAATGCATACATTTCTTACCAAGCATTGCAGCCTCCTCCTTTGTTTACACTTCACTTCCCTTCCCCGCCTCCCCCCTCCCCCCACCCAATTTTACCCCCCTCCCCCCACCCAATTATACCCCCCTCCCCCCCCACACCGACATTGTAAAGCTGGTATTGACATGACATTTTGTACTTCTCATTGTTGCAACAGGTCCACCTGAATCCTTAAACGACTTGTTTGTCCCCATCTCCTCCACATGTTATACTGACATCAAATATAGTGAAAGCGGGGGTTACACTGTGGGGGAGGGACATACAAAGCAACAAAGAAATAATCTTATAAATGCGTTAGAAACACATGCATGAAAGAAACGAAAACATTAAAATAGAACCTTTTCTTAAGCAAGTGTTCTTCCGTGCATTTGCCCTGACTCCTCCATGGAAAGGAGGCCTGAGGGTCAGGAGCTGTGAAAAAAAGGCTACCAGCCACAGGAAATGGCTGGGGTCCATCGTGAAAAGCCAAGCTAATCTTCCCCCTGGGCCCCATTCTGGGACTTCCACCCTCTGCCCTCCCTGTGGATCAAATAAAAGCCTTGACCCAGCCTTGAATGTATTACCGGACTTGTGTGAAGCCTCAGAACCTTCATTCCACCCACACCACCTATTCTACACCACAACTCAAGAAACTTTGTGCAGTTTGTATCTTCTGCCTGAGGCTCTCTATCTTGTTCCACATCTTAGAACTCCACTGGAATTTTGGCACTGGTTATACAACCTCCAGGAGCAAGTTTTTCATTCCCTTCTCCCTCTTTTTTTTAAATATTGAGTTGCTAGAGATGGAACTTGTGCAGGCTGACTGGCAAATGCTCTAGCTTGGTTTGTGTGTGTGTGTGTGTGTGTGTGTGTGTGTGTGTGTGTGTGTGTGAGTGTGTGTGTGTGTGTGTTCATGCCAGTCCTAGGGTTTGAATTCATGACCTGGATGCTATCCCTGAGGTTTTGTGCTCAAGGCTAGCACTCTATTACTTGAACCACAGCTCTACTTCTGACTTTTGGGGTGTTTAATAGGAGAAAAGTGTCTCATATAGACTTTCCTGCTTGCTATTGTGATCCTCAGATCTCAGCCTCCTGAGTAGCTAAGATTACAGGTGTGAGCCACCAGCAACTGTCCTCTACCCTATCTCTTACCTCTAACCTTGGCCCTCCTATGAGTACCAGAAGAATATGTCTCACCAGGCTCACTTTTTTGCCAGTCTTGGGGCTTGAACTCAGAGTCTGGGCATGTTCCTGAGTTTCTTTTGGTCAAGGCTAGCACTCTTATCACTTAAGCCACAGTGCCACTTTTGGCTTTTTCTGTTTCTGTGATCCTGCGGAATCAAACCCAAGCCTTTCTGTGTGCTAGGTAAGTACTCTACCACTAAGCCACATTCGCAGCTCAAGGCTCACTTCTGACAGGAACTATGAGGGTGGGCTTTATTGGCTTATCCCTTTTGGTGCAGAAATCGCTTGCTACTTCATATCTTTGCCAAGATTTGGGAACAACCTGTGACTCGGCAATGAGAATGGTGAATGAGGAATAGCCACCAGGCCCCAGAGGAGTAGGCTCACATTTAACAGAGGGATAGAGAATATGGAGCCAGAACCTTTGACAACTCCTACAGCCTAGGACCTGTGGTCTCCCTGGAGGCAGTGGCTGGCTGCTAGGTGTCCCGATGGGACATCTCAGCCAGAACATAAGGCACTTGTTGCACAGCCCAGGCAAAGCTGGCGGGGCTTCAGTTATTAAATGGCAGAGAAGGATGCTTTGTTCAAGCTGCTGGCTCAGACTTAGGACTCTCTGAGGACTTGCCCAGGTTGAGGGAAGGACATGAGCATGGGCAACCTGCTGAATGCCCATCATCCATACATCATCCATCCATACACAGAGACATGGAGTTATTGCCTCCTTTTTTGGGGGTGGGGGTTTAGGCAGGTCCAGGTTTGTACTTTGAGCCTAGGCCCTGTCCCTGAGCTCCTTTTGCTCAAGGATAGCACTCTGCCCTTGAACCACAGCCCCACTCATATTTTTTTTCCCCTGTGATCTGTTTGAAAAAGAAGAGTGTTGTGGACTTTCCTGCCCCGGATGAATTCAAATTGGCATTCTCTACATCGCAGCCTCAGGATTAGTTAGGTTTATAGGCAGGAGACACTGACACTTGGCTTTCTTTTCTTCTTGTTGTTCTTTATTTTAATTGTGACAATCTGAAATCTTCACGGTGTCATTCCAATGTTTTGCATTCAAAGTAATCTACCCAGGCCTGGAATTCGAATGCTATGACTATCACCCACAAATGGAGGGAGATCCTGATGAATGCTAATTGAATGTTATAAAAGTAATAATTAAATTTGCAGTTAATTCATGATTCTATTTTAGAATGCCACACAAAAATTATTGGATTTAAATCTTCATTCTAGCACCAAGGTATGATTAAGGATATTGACTAATTTTTAATTCTTTTGTAAGTATTCAACCATGATACCTCATTAAATGGAGTCATAATTTAGTAACTAATAATTGGTTCTAACATATATATAATTTAATAACATCTTCACATTCCCTCTTTGTAAGTGTTTGTAAATATATATATATATATATATATATATATATATATACACATATAGGTGCAGGTATATATATATATATATATATATATATATATATATATATATATATATAATATCAATCTACACATTTTTGAGCACTACTGTGGCTTGATCACAGTTCATCAGAATTTCCTGGATGCTCAGTTTGCCGGAGGCTGTTGTGCTAAGACTGTACCCCATTTATGGATTGGGCAATGTAGGATGAGTTGAAATTCCAGCTGGCCAAAAATTTATTTGTGGAGTAAGAAGCCAATTTGACACATTTTTTTTCTTCTCTGTGAAAGTCCTGGGTCTCAATAGGATGTATAATCCATATGCAAATATAGCCTATGGGATATGATATAATAAAGGAAATGTTATATGTGTAACAATACTAAATAAGGGTAATAAATGTCATGTGCAGTAGAACCTATGTATGTAAATAGATCTCATATATATGAATATTATCTTTTCCTGTGCTGGGGCTTCAATTCATGCCCTGGGAACTGGTCTGAATTTCTTTTTTCTTTCCTTTTCTTTTTTTTGCCAGTCATGGTGCCTGAAATCTGGGCGTGGGCACTGTCCCTCAGCTCTTCAGTTCAAGGTGAGCGAGCACTCTACCACTTGAGCTACAGTGCCACTTCTAGCTTTTTCTGCTTATGTGGTGCTGAGTTATTGAACCAGGGGCCTCATGCATGCAAGGCAAGCACTCTACCACTGAGCCACCTTCCCAGCCCCATGAATTTCTTGTCTTTAAGGACGGTGAGTTTTCCTCTTCACACATAGTGTCACAGAGTTACCCAGACCCTGAGTTCAAATCCCAGGCCTGCTAGAAAAATGATGCAATTTCCTAGCCAGGGTCTTATTGTTATTACTTTTTTTATGGCCTAGCCCAGGGCTTGAACTCAGGTCTTTGCATCTCTGCCACAGCTGCTCACTGGATCCTACGACCCTACTTCAAATTTTGGAGCTGACAGAAAAAAAAAAAAAACAATAAAAAGGACAAGGATGAAACTGAGAAGTTCAAGAAGGTTGTTTTATTTTTTTTTCCTTTGTATTGTGACCATCTGGGTCTAAATGACAAGCCCCAGAATGTGTACGTGACATTGCATTGCTAATGTTTGGTGGGCTATTAGGGAAGCCAAAGCTGAAACAAGCAACTTAGACCTGGAGGTCCAGTCTTGGAACTGCCACTAATGAATGGTGGGAAGTTCTAAGAAATTCATTCTGATATATATCCGTACAAATAGAATGTTATAAAAGTAACATTTAAATTAGTAGTTGGTATATGATTATATTCTAAAACTATACACAACAATTACTCTACATTGACTAATTTTCTTTTTTTATGGGTCCGGTCATAGGGCCTGACCTCTGGGCCTGGGTAATGTCCCTCAGCTCTTCAGCTCAAGGCTAGCACTCTACCACTTGGGCCACAACACCACTTCTGGCTTTTTTCTTTTTACTTATGTGGTGCTGAGGAATCGAACCCAGGACCTCAGGCCTGCAAGGCAAGCGTTCTCCCACTGAGCCATCTATCTCTATCTACCAATCTACAAATTTATCTGTTTATACAATTGTCACTCCTGGGGGTCAGTGTTAGAGTGCTCACTGAGTATGTACAAAGTCCTAGGTTCCATTCCTCACTACCACTTGCACAGAAAAATCCAGAAGTAATGCTGTTGCTCAAACAGTCGAGTACTAGCTTTGAGCTTAAAAGATTAGGGACTGTTTCTAGACACTTACTCAAGATGCAGGTCTGGCACCAAAACAAAACAATAGAATGTTCTGACTGCAAAGATATAAGAATAGGACTGCAAATACATCATTGTAGAGCAAGCTAGGAGTCTGGTGAGGTGAGCTGCCATGTAACCTGACTTAGCCAAAGGTAAACTGCTGCAACCCAGGTACACAGAACCAGATGCTTCTTTTTTTTTTTTAATATCTTTCTTTTTTTTTAATATTATTTTATTTTATTTGAGAACATACTGTACAGAGGGGCTACAATTACATGGGCAGGATAATGCATACATTTCTTACCAAGCATTGCAGCCTCCTCCTTTGTTTACCCTTCACCTCCCTTCCCAGCCTCCCCCCTCCCCCCACCCAATTATACCCCCCTCCCCCCCACCGACATTGTAAAGCTGGTTTTGACATGACATTTTGTACTTCTCATTGTTGCAACAGGTCCACCTGAATCCTTAAACGACTTGTTTGCCCCCATCTCCTCCACATGTTATACTGACATCAAATATAGTGAAAGCGGGGGTTACACTGTGGGGGAGGGACATACAAAGCAACAAAGAAATAATCTTATAAATGCGTTAGAAACATATGCATGAAAGAAACGAAAACATTAAAATACATATTTAAGGGTTCATTTTCCTAACATCACATTATCTGAACTTTTCCGCTTGACTCATACCTATACTAGATATTGCAAATAAGGGAAACCATGGGACCTATGCTTCTTTGGGCCTGGCTTACTTCACTTAATATAATTTTTTCCAAGCCTTTCCATTTCCTAACAAATGGGGAAATGTCATTCTTTCTGAGGGAGGCATAGAATTCCATTGTGTATATATACCACATTTTCTTGATCCATTCATCTACCGAGGGGCATCTGGGTTGGTTCCATATCTTACCTATGGTAAATAATGCTGCAATAAACATAGTTGTGCTGGTAGCTTTAGTGTGGTCTTGTTTGTAAACATTTGGGTAAATGCCCAAAAGTGGGATTGCTGGATCATAGGGGAGATCTATGTGAAGTCTTTTGAGGAACCTCCATACTGCTTTCCAAAGTGGTTGAACAAGTTTACATTCCCACCAACAATGAAGTAAGGTTCCTTTCTGTCCACATCCCCTCCAGCATCTGTTGTTGTTAGAGTTCTTGATTTTTGCTGTTCTAACTGGAGTGAGGTGATATCTCGATGTTGTTTTGATTTGCATTTCTTTTATGGCTAGGGATGTTGAACATTTCTTCATGTGTCTATTGGCCATCCTTCTTTCTTCTTCAGAGAAGCTTCTCTTTAAGTCTTTCGCCCACTTATTTATTGGGCAGTTGTTTCTTTGAGGATTTGTTGTTGGGTGGTTTAATTTTTTGAGTTCCAAGTATATTTTAGATATGAGACCCTTGTCCGTTGTATGGCTAGTAAAGATCTTCTCCCAATCGGTGGGCTTTCTATTGATCTTGCTAGCTATGTCATTTGCCCTGCAGAAGCTCTGCAACCGTATGCAATCCCATTTGTCCAACCTTTCTTTGATTTGTTGTGCTTCCGGGTCTCTATTCAGAAAATTTCGGCCTGAGCCAAGGAGACCTAATGTTTCTCCTATTCCATCCTGTAATGTTTTCAGAGTGTCTGCTTTGAGTTCAAGGTCTTTGATCCATTTGGAGTTGATTCTGGTGCAGGGTGATATATAAGGATCTAGCTTTAGTTTTCTACATGTAGTTAACCAATTTTGCCAGCACCATTTACTGAAGAGGCTGTCTTTCTTCCATTCTATTGTTTTAGCTTCCTTATCGAAGATTAGATGGCTATAGGTCTGTAGGTTCATTTCTGGGTTTTCAATTCTATTCCATTGGTCCTGAGGTCTGTTCTTATGCCAATACCAAGCTGTTTTGATTACTATGGCTTTATAGTAGAGTTTGAAATTTGGTAATGATATTCCTCCAGCAGTGTTCTTTCCATTGAGGCGCGTTTTTGCTATTCGGGGTCTTTTATTAGAACCAGATGCTTCTGACTCGCTCAGCCCTGTCATCCAAGATACTGGAGGGCTGAGATCAGACACTGGTGGTTTTAAAATCCAGTCCTGACAGGAAGTCTGCAAAACTCTGAGCTGTGGCTCAAAGTGGTAGATCTCTAGCCTTGAGCAAATGATCTTAGGACTGTGCCCCCAAACTTTCAGTGTAATCCCCGTGGCTGACTCACCACTCCCCTACAAAAAACCCACCCCTCTAAATCATTTGATGTGAACTTTGTGTAGTTTGGTAACATTGATGAAAGCACCCTAATTCTAATGACAGTGTGTGGGATACAGCTCTGTCATGAGTCTTATATGAGGAATGGTGTACTGAGTACATTCTTGCATCTGGTCTTTGTAAGAGCTCCAAAGATTATTGTACTGATGAGAACCTTGAGGCTCAGATATGTCCCCATGTCAGGGCCAAAATGATGTATGTACTGAACTCTAGTGAGTTTTCTCCTGCAGACAATTGTTTTGGTTTATTTTTTCTCGCTCATGAACCTTAAACTCAGGGCCTACCTACTGACCCTTCCCTGTTGGGCTCATGGTTAGCACCCTACCAAGGGGACCCAAGGAAACCCTTACAATAGTGTTACAGTCTAGGCATCTGTGGCTGATATCTGTCATCCTGCCTACTTTGACACATTTTTTTTCCTTCTCTGTAAAAATCCTGGGTCTCAGTATGAAGTATAATCCATATTCAAATATATGCATGTGATAAGGTGTAATGAATGAAATAAATGTTATGTATGTAATAATACTAAATAAAATAAATAATGAATAAATAAGGGTAATGAATGTCAAATGGAGTAAGCCCAAGTATGTAAAAAGATCACATATATGAATATTAATTTTTCCAGTGTTGGTGCTTAAATTCAGGCCTGGAAACTGGTCTGAAATTCTTGTCTTCAACAACAGTGAACTTCCCTTCCCCCACAGTGTCACAGAGTTTCCCAGACCCTGAGTTCAAATCCAGGCCTGCCAGAAAAATGGAGCAAATTCTAAGCCATGGCCTTAATTTATTTTTTTCAGGGCCGGTGCTTGAACTCATCTTGTGGCAATTCTGCCTCAGGTTCGATCACCCTAGGCTGGGGTGCAGCCAATGGACTCACAGCCCATTCTGAGATCCTAGGACCCAAGTTCAAATCTCGGGACTGATAAAAAAAAAAGGAGTGGGGCAGGGAAGTTGGCTCAGTAGTAGAGTCCTTGCTTTGCATGCATAAGGCCCTGGGCTTGATTCCTCAGCACCACATATGCAGAAAAAAGCTGGAATTGGTGCTATGGCTCAAGTGGTAGAACACTAATCTTGAGATGAATTGTTGAGGAACAGTGTCCAGACCCAGATTTCTGGCGCCACAAACAACAAAAAAGAAAAAAAGAAAAAGGGGGGGTGAGAATAAGCCTAAAATTGGGAAGTTCCAGAAGGCGGTTTTACTTTGTTTTTTTCCTTTGTATTGTGACCATACTGGGTCTAAATGAAAGGGCCCAGAAAGAGTATGTGACCTTATACTGCTGAAGTTTGGTGGGCTATCAGGCAAGCCATAGCCAAAACCAGCAACCTAGGCCCAGTGTTCAAAATCTGGGACCGCCACCTACGAATGGCGGGAGATCCTAAGAAACGCATTCTGACATACATCCATATGAATGGAATGTTGTTAAAGTAACAATTACATTAGTAATTAGTGTATGATTATATTTTAAACTTAAAAACAATAATCATAGTACATTGACTAATTTTCAATTAATATTTTATTATATTTTCAACAATGAGAAATGAAGGAATAATTTAATTATGTATAATTGATAGTAATATAGGATATGTAATTTAATAATATACAGATATTTTTCATATTTTATACATATATATATATATATATATATATATATATTTCTACACTTGTCACTCCTGGTTCTCAGTGGTATAGTGCTTGCCTAGTAGGTATGAAACCCTGGGTTTGTCTCCACACTATCACATGCACAGAAAAGCCGGAAGTGGTGCTGTCACTCAAGCACCAAAGAAAAGTTAGAAGGTTCTAACTGCAAGTATACAAGGCAAGGGCATTAAATACTTCATGACAGAGCAAGCCGGGAATCTGAAGATAACAGCTGCCATCTATCCTGAGAGCCAGAGGTTAACAGCTGCAAACCAATTCCATCGAACCAGATGCTGCTTACTCACCCTAGCTGCTCAGGTGGTGGGTTGAAAACTCAGTCCTGGCAAGAAGTCTGTGAGACTCTGAGCTGAGGCACAAAGTGGTAGAGCTCTACCCTTGAGGAAAAGATCTTAGGACAGTACCCACAACCCTATGAGTGCAAACCCTGAGTCTGATGACCCCTTCTCTCCCCCCAACCCCGACTAACCACCTGTCTAAACCGTTAGATGTGAACTTGTGTGGTTCGTGACATGTTTCTGAAGGAATGGAAATACTGATGAAAACATCCTAATTCTAATGACAGCTTGAGGGATATGAAGAGTCCTTCATATATATGAAGAGTCCTTCCTGGGGTGCTGGGTGCTGAGTCCTTCACGGGGTGTATTCTTTCATCTGATCCTGGTTAGAGCTCCACAAGTAAGATGATTGTGCAGGTGAGAAACTTGAGGCACAGATATTTCCCAAGGCAAGGCCAAATTTATGTATGTACTGAACTCTATTGAGGTGTCTCTGCAGACAATTGTTTTGGTTTATTTTTCTCCATCATGAACCTTGAACTCAGAGCCTAGACACAGATTTTCCTCTTATGCTCATGGCTAACACTCTACCGCGCCGAGCCAAGGAACCCCTTGCAGCAAAGTGTCACAGCTTAGGTGTCTTTAGCTGAGGTCTATCATCCTGCCTGCTCAGGAAGCTGAGGATCTGGGTTCAATACTATCCCACACACAAAAGGTCCCATGACATTATCATCTCCTATTCACCACTTAGAAACTTGAAGTGGAAGCTGGGTGTCCGTGACTCATGCTTATCATCCTAGCTACTTACTCAGCAGGCTGAGAGCACAGGATCATGGTCCAAAGCCAGCCTGAGCAGGAGATTCCTAGAGATGGTTATCTACAGTGAACCAACAGAAAACCTGAATGGGTTCTGTAGCTCAAGTGGTAGAGCTCTCCACTTAAGCTGAAGAGCTGAGTGACAGCACCCAGGCCCAGACTTCAACTCCTCCAACTTACAAGAAAAGAAAGAAAGAAACCTGAAGTGCAGTGCTGGGAATGGGTCTTAGCGGTACAGTGCTTTGCATGTTTGAAACCCTGGCTTTGAATCCTCAGTGGCACATCACTAGAAAAAGCCTGTAGTGGCTCTGTGGCTTAAGTGGTAGAGTGCTATCCTTGTACAGGAGAAACTCAGGTACCGTGCGCAGTTCCTGAATTTAAGCTCCAGGACTGTTATATGCACACAAATTACCCCCCCCACACACACACACAGATACCAGAAGTGAAACTGTGACATCAAAGGGTAAAGCACTGGGAAGTAGGCACTGAGAGGAGACTTGAGCTCGTACAGCTTCTTTCCAGGATTTGCCTTTGTTTTAGGGATTTTAGAAAAAAAAAACTTTAAACAAGGATAACTAGACCTTGGCTCCAAGCAGCCCTGCTCCTGGAATGGAAAGAATGCCTCTAGAATGGAAAGAATGCCTCTAGTTTCCCCTCCCCTTAACAACCTAACTTACCTTGATTGTTGAGTTAAAGACTGACACATAAAACAGATAGAATGTAATCTGGCTCCAACTACCGGACAACATCTGCTTATGGTGGTAAACCCTACCTTTCACACATGCTTACAGTAAACTCTGCCTATTAGCCACCTGTGTGTGGTCTGGTATGACCATGCAATCCTTTTGTATGGTATGATTTCATTGGTCACCTGTGCATGTCCTGGCTCGATCTCATGGATTTTGCCTTTAAAAACCAAAGAATGGGGGATGCTCAGGGTGGCAGTATCAGCTCCTTAGCCTGTGCTGTGGCCCTGGCCGGTCAGTGTAGAAACCTTCTCAATAAAGTTGCTTCTTTGTTACCAACTTTGCTTAGGTGGGCTCTGTCACTCCAGACGACTAGGTGGGTTTGCCTGCCTGAGTAGGGGTCTTCCTATCACACATTGTGCTTCTGTTCTGAGCTCATGGTCAGTACTCAGGCACTGTGTTCAAACCTAGCCACCCAAGGCCCAACTAGGAGAGGTCAAATGTTTCAAAACCTGATGAGCTCCACCAGACCTACATAACAGGGAACATTGTGATTTTGCAAATGTGCTTAGATGTAGCAAGCTTCCAAAAACCTAGGGAGGCAATGTTGCCAATAATGAATCATTGCATTAGGTTCAGCTCCCTGGTTGTTGTCTGCCAGAAGGAATCTTGAACTAATTGTAGCAGTTTGTTTCAACACTAGAACATATTCTAACAAAGACAGGATAAGTGCAGGGAACTTGGTCTGCCCCGGGAGGTGGCACAAATGAAGGCTTCCAGTCAAAACAGAGCACTGGGGAGAGAGATATCTTGGGGTACAAAGAGGCCCTTTTCTCCTAGTCTTCAGGGCCTGCCCACAATCATCATCACTAGTTGGCCCAGATATAGTTGTTTGTTAGAGAGCTGTAGGGAGTGAGGCCTTTTGTATGCCTGTTCCAACAAAGAGACAGACTTCCTCCAGCAACCTGGGCTGTGGAGAAACCCTCAGGCTATTCTGGGAACAGGGAGGGGGGCACTGGAACATGCACTGTCTTGAAAGCACCCTCTGTGCTATGAAATCATTCTATTTAAAGCAAATTTCCTAACTGGGTGCCTTTCTTCATAGTGACTCTGCATGTTCACTAATAGAAATACATTCACACATCCATAGACACATGGAGTTACTGGCTCTATTTTTTTTTTTTTGGTGCAGGCCCTGAGGCTTGAACTGTGAGCTTAGGCATTGTCCCTGAGCTAATTTTTCAAAAGGAAGCAATTTATTGTGCCTTAAACCATGATACATCATTAAATGAAGGCATAATTTAATACTTAATAATGATTAGTAATATATTACCTGTAATTTAATGATATATAGACTTCTCACATTCTATAAATATATTTATATATTTAAATATACACTGGAATATACATATACATCTCTCTCACTCTCTATGCATATATATGTATTTGCAGTAATTTATGCATCTATCTATTTATATATTGGCCACTCCTGGAGGTTAAACTTAGGTCCTGGGAACTCCCTGGCAGTGAATTTGTTTGATGCTGCTGTGCTTACATTGATCCCTTGATGAATTGGCTTTCGAGGCCCTGAGTTCAAATCCTAGCAGCTCCAAAGACAATAGATGGAGTAAGAAGCCAATGTTGACTTGTTCTGCTGTCTGTGAAAATATTGTTTTCTAGGTACAATATGTAATACCTACACAAATACATATATGATGTACATTATAAATGTATATAAATATTATTTTGCCAGTCCTGGGGCTAGAATTCATGCCCTGGGAAATGCTCTTGACTTTCTTTTATTCAAGGAGGGTGAACTTCCACTTCACCCACAGCAAAATAGAGTTACCCAGGCCCTGATTTCAAATCCCAGGTATGGCAGATAAAATGTCCCAAATTCCAAGCCAGGACCTTAACTTTGGGGGGGGGGGCAGGCACGGGGCTTGAACTCAGTTCGTCACATCTCTGCCTCAGCCTTGATTACCCTAGGCTGGGGTGCAGCTTTTACACCCACAGATGATCCAAGGATCCTAGGACCCAATTTCAACTCCCAGCACTGGCCAGCAAACAAACAAATCAAAATGGAAGAAGAAAAACCAGAAAGTTTTACACAACAGTTTTTACTTTGTTTCTTTTGCACAGTGACCATCCTGGGTCTCACTGACTTGGCTTGAAAATTGTACATGACTTTGCATGGCTGAGGCTGGTGGGCGGTCAGTGTAGCGGGAGGTTAACCCAGACACCGGCGAACTGAGTTCGAGCCTGGGACTCCCACATACACATGGTTGAAGATCCTAGGAAACTGGTTCCTATCTCTAGGAACACTAATAGAATGTTTGAAATGTGCTAATTTAATTACTATTTAACTAGTCTTTCTAATATAAGATTGTATACATTAAATATAGGTCATTGATTAATTTAATTAATGCTTTATTAAGTCTTCTACCGAGATTAATTAATGGAGGAATAATTTTAGACCAAAGAATTAGTAGCAATAGAATATATAAAATTAAGATATAGACATCACTCTTCATATAGAGTTATACACTAGAATCTACATAAATGTCTATCTGTCTCTCTCTGTATATGTTTATAGATGCATATACATATGTAAATACACACATACTTCATTTTACACATCTATGTGTTCATATATTGGCCACTCCTAGGACCAAATTTGACCGAAAACTCCATTTGCATCAGACTGGTGTGCTAACATTGACCCACGTCCCATTCATGAAGTGGGCTTTCTATGCCCTGAGTTCAAATCACAGAACTGCCAAAAGCTTAAGTAATCCTGGTGGAAGAAGCCAAATGTCCCATTTGTCTTCCTTATCGGTGAAAGTCCTGGGTCTCAGGAATGAGGTATAGTACATTGGCAAATCTATGTTCTATGTAATAAGATGTAAAAAAGGTTATGTGTGTAATCATACTCACTAAAATACATAAGAAATAAATAAAACACAAAATAAAATGAATAACCACACTAACTGCAATATGCAGTAAACATGTGTATGTAAATATGAATCCTGTATTTAAAATGCATATGAATATTATTTTTGCAAGAGCTAGGACTTGAATTCAGGCCCTGCGAAAAAGCCTGACTTTCTTGTCTACCAGCATAGTGAGCTTCCCCTTCTGCCACAGTGCTTTAGATGTACCTAGGCCTTGAGTTCAAATCCCAGGACTGGCAGAAAAAATGGCATGAATTCCAAGCCAAGCAGCCTCATAATTTTTAAAATATTTTAATGTGTTTACTTTTTTTATTTTCATTTTCTCAAGCACAGAGCTTGAACTCAGGGCATGGCAACTGTGCCTCAGCTTTGATCATTCCAGGCTGGGGTGCAGCCAAAGGACCCACAGCCAAACCTGAGTTCCCGGGGCCCAAATGCTGACAGGAATAATAAATACATAAAACAACACAGAAACAAAGAAGAAAAACCTGCAACTTGCAGATGGCTGCCGGTTTTTCCATTTGTTTTCTTTGCAAGGTTACCTTCCTGGGTCTGAATGACATGGCTGAAAAGTGTTGGAAACCTGGCATTGCTGAAGGCTGGAGGGCTACCAGGGAAGCCATAGGCCAACACGGCAACATAGGCCCTGGGTTCAAACTTGGTCCTGAACTCTACAAACAGCGGGAGATCCTAATAGTCTCATTCCTATTCATAGGAATACCGATGGAAGGTTATGAATGTCAAGGTGTAATTAGTTGTTCCTGAATGATGCTACCATAAAATTAGAGTGATTTTATAAGGCCGATGGATTTTCATGAATATTTTTGAAACATTAAAAGAATACTATTAATTACATGGACTCAATAATTTTGGGACAGTGGTTGATTTAATTAACAATTCATTAAGGATGAAAACAATAATATAAATTACATGGAGGCATTAAAATATCCAAATATTGGTAGGAATTTAGCCTAGTTAGCTGAATAATGTATAGACATCTCTGGAACTCTTTACGGATCTATATTTTTTTGTGTACTACCATCTGTATGTCAATCTGTTCTTATTTTGTCAACCCCTGGGGCTCGATCTCAGGTGTTGGAAACTGCTTGTCAACTCCATATGCCCCAGGCTGGCATACTGACACTCACCAATTTATGAATTGGGCCTTGTAGGTTGTGAGTTCAGATGCCAGCACTTACAAAAATTGTTTCATAGAGTAAGAAACTCTTGGTGACACAGGTTTTCCTTCGCTGTGAATGTCCTGGATGTCAGGTGTGAAGTGTCATACATAGGCAAATCTATCCTATGTAATAAATGAAATAAATAGTCCATGTGTAAGAACAGTCAATAAAATAAATGGTAAATAAGTGAATTAAAAAATAAATAGCTACACTAAGCACAATATAGAGTCAATATTTGGGGCTCGATCTCAGGGCCTGGGAACAACCTGGCAGCTGAATTGTCTAGAGGCTGCTGTGCTGGGAGCCACACATAAATGAATTGAGCTTTCTAGGCCCTGAGTTTAGATAACAACACTGACAATAATGCAATCATAGAGTGGGAAGCCGAAAGTAATACATGATTTTCTTTTCTTTGAAAATGCTCAGTGTCAGGTAGGATGTATAATTTGGATGCAAATCAATAAGCTATGTAAGTAGAATGTCACAAAGGTAAAAAAAAGTCATAGGTGGAAAGATTTGTCACTACAACAAATGATAAACAGATTGAATTAGTAATGAATCATTCTAGGATAAAATTAGATGCGGTAATTATAGGATGTGGATTAAGTTTAATTAATATTTTATTAAGTATTAACAGAATAAAAATTGCATGGAGACATAAATACCTAATAATTGGTAGTAGTACATGATGCATAATTTAATAACATATAGACACCTGTCTCATTCTCTAAAATATTTAATTATATGTATGGATGTATGTACATATATGATAAACAATAACAGGATATTGAGTATTAATTAATGCTTTATTAATTGTTAGCTGGGACACATCAATAAATGGAGATATAATTTAATACCTAATAATTGATAACAATATTATCTATAATGTAATAATATAGACATCTCTCTTTTGTCTATATAATATTTATATACAACAATCTATCTATTTATACCTCCTTTACGCCTGGGGCTCTGTGATTGAGTGCTCCCCTAGTAAACATGAAGCCCTTGGTTTGATTCCTCAGTGTCACTTAAGCAGAAAACCTGGAAGTTCTGCTGTCTTTCAATCAATTGAGTGCTAGCCTTGAGCACAAATGCTTAGGGAGAGTGTCTAAGCCCTTACTCAAGCCCCAGCACTGCCACCAAAAAATGGTAGAATGTTCTAACTGCAAGTATAGAAGGACAGGACTTCAAATACCACATCACGGACAAGCCAGGAGTCTGGCACTGACAGTTGGACCTAACCTGACTCAAGCAGATGTAAACAGCTTCAACTGAGCTCCACAGAAGCAGATGCTGCTGGCTTACCCCCATCATCCTGGCTGCTTGGGAGCTTTAAAACAAAGCTCTGGTAGGAAGTATATGAGATTCTTGGAGATGTGGCTCTAAGTAGCAGAGCCTTAGCCTTGAGCAAATGTTATTAGAACAGTATCCCCATGCGTTGAGTTCAAGCCCTATGGGTATCCTGCCCCCCCCCAAAAAAAACAACCCACTAAACCATTAGATGTGAACTTGTGTGATTTGTGAAATGTTCCTCAAAGAATGCTGATACTGATGACAGCATCCTTATTCTAATGACAGCTTGTGGAATAGAGCTAAGTGCTGAATCCTTCATAGGGTGCTCTGTGCTGAGTGTGGCACAGGGTTCTGTGTGCTGAGTTCTTCGCAGGGTGCAGTGTGCTGAGTCCTGCATTGCGTGCTGGGTGCTAAGTCTTCACAGGATGTTGTGTGCTGAGTCATTCAAAGAGTGCCATCTGCTGTGTCCTTCACAGAGTGCATTCTTTCATATGGTCCTTTTAAAGCTACACAACTGAGATGATTATGCAGACAAGAATATGGAGATGCAGGTATGTCTCCATGGCAGAGACAAAATTATGTATTACTGAAGAGTGGGTGAGTTGTCTACTGCAGACAATTGTTTTGTTTTGTTTTTTCTCAGTGATGAACCTTGCACTCGTGGCATTGGTACTGACCCTTACCTCTTGGGCACATGGCTATTACTCCACCATGTGCAGCCAAGTACCCCTTTGCAGTACAGTGTCACAGCTTAGGGATGTATAGCTGAGGTCTGTCAGCCTGCCTTCTCAGGAAGCTGAGATCTGAGGATCTGGCTTCCAAACTATTCCAGACACAAAAGGTCCCATGAGAATACTATCTCCAATTAACCACTAAGAATCCTGAAGTGGAAGCTGGATGCTTGTCACTCATGCTTGTCATCCTAGCGCCTCAGGAGGATGAGATCTGAGGATCATGGTTCAAAGCTAGCCTGGGCAGGAAAGTCCTCAAGACATTTAGCTCCAATAAACCATGAGAAAACCTGAAATGGTACTTTGGCTCAAGTGGTAGAGCACAAGACTTGAGGGACAGCACCCAGGCTCAGACTTCAACTCCTACAAGCAACAACAACAGAAAAGAAACAAAATAACAAACCTGAAGTAGAGGGCTGGGAATGTGCCTTAGTGGTACAGTGCTTTTCATCTATGAAATTCTGGACTTGATTTCTCAGGAACACATCACTAGAAAAAAAAAGCCTGATGTGGCTCTGTTGCTCAAGTGAGAGAGGGCTATTCTTGTACAAGAGAAATTAGGTACAGTGCTCAGTTTCTGACTTCAAGCTCCAGGACTGGTGTATGTGTGCACGCGCGCATGCACACACACACACACACACACACACACACACACACACACACACACACACACACACACAGACTAGAAGTAAAAGCTGTGACACAAAATGGTAAAGCACTGGGCTCCTGCACTGAGCTCGTTGTCAGCACCCAGGTCCTGTGTTCATCCCCAAAACCTTGCCACCCAGAGCTCACCTTGGAGAGGTCAAAGGTTTCAAAGCTTAATGTGCTTCAACAGTCCTAGATGACAAGAAGCATGGTGAGATCAGACATGTGCTTGGATTTCCAAAGCTTCCGGAAACATAGCAGAGGCATCATAGGCCCATCATCATCCTCAATGAAACATTTCTTGAGGTTAAGTGCCCTAGTTGTCTGCCACAAGGACTCCTGAATTATATTGAGCATTGTATCTGAACAGCAGAATATAGTTTCAAAAAGGCAGGATAAGTGCTGGGAACTTGGCCTGCCAAAGGAGGTGGCATCAATGAAGGCTGCCAGTCAACAGGGAGCACTGGGGAGAGAGATAGCTTGGGGTATAAAGAGGCATTTTTATACTGACCTTCAGAGCCCATCCACACTCAACCCTCACTTATTGGCCCAGATGCAGTTGTTTGTTACACAGCTGTACAGGACTGAGGCCTTTTGTCTGCCTGTCCAGACAATGAGAGAGACTTCTTCCAACAGGCCTGGGAGGCAGAGAAACCCTCAGGCTGCACTGGGAACTGTGAGGGGAGCCCAGGAACATGCACTGTCATGAAAGCAGTCTCTGTGTTATGAAATCATTGTATTGAAAACAAAATTTCTAGCTTGATGCCTTTTATCATAGCTACTCTGGAGCTTCACCTATAGAAATATATCCACACATACACAAAGACATGGAAGTAGTTCCTGGGGTTGAACTATGAGCATAGGCGTTGTCCCTGAGTTACTTTTGCTCAAGAGTAGTGCATTAACCTTGAGCCACAGACCCACTTTTGGGTTTTCTGTGACTTCTTAGAAATAACAATGTCATGGACTTTCCTATGCTGGCTGGATTCAAACTCAGATTTTCTACATCTCAGCCTCCTGAGGATCGAGGATTCTAGTCAGCAGCCACTGTCACCTGCCTTTCTTTTCTTCTTCATTTCTTAATCTGGACAATCTGACTACTTAACAGCATCATTCCAATGCCTTGAATTTATAAGTAAACTACCCAATGTTCTTTATAGGTGCTTTCTCTGAGAAGGATTTTTTTTCCTCCTCTTCTCTGGTCACAGGTTTGAAGCCAAAAGTGAGAAATGAGTGTCACATGATTTTGGCAGTAAATGTCCACAGGACATGCCAGTTCAGTCACTTAGCATTGAGCTGCAGTGAATTTACTGTCTCAGCACCAGAGGACCAAAACCTGGAGCCATCCTCATACTCTCTGCCTATTAAATCATCTAATAATTTTCAGTGTTTTGTGTCTCCAACCTGAAGTACCTAGAACATACTAGAAGCATCTTCATGTTTCCTTTTTTCTCTAGTACCTCTCAAGATTTAGACTAAGAGTTTGTGTGGAGCAGATCCTCGGCGAATCACTGAGAAAAGCCACTTGAAGTCTCCTCAGGAGATCTCTGTTCAAAGCCAGCCCCAGCAGGAAAGTCTGCAAGACTCTTATTTCCAATAAACCACCAGAAAACCAGAAGTGGATCAGTGGCCCAGAGGGTAGAGCTCCAGCCTTGAGAAAGAGAGCCGAGCAGGAGATACAAGCAAGACCAGGCAGGAAAACCTGGCAGGCACGTATGTCCAATTAACCCAGATGGGTAGAAGTGGAGCTGTGGCAGTGGTAGAGTCTCAGCCTTGAGCAAAACAGCTGAGGAACACATAGGGCCCTGAGTTGAAGCCCTGATATGGCCACCAAAAAAATTCAAAAAGAGAAGGCCAAGTTTAGTTATCAGTGTCCTATCTACTTATGTGTGTATATTACCTCCCTGAGTGCAAACAGATTGTATGCAATGCTTCTCCTTTTATTTAAGATTTATTTTTCAGATAGACTTGATGCGCATACTGCATCGTTCTCTTCTTTTCAGGCCCATGGCTTTTCTCTTCCATAGTTCCAGACCTGTGTCCTTATATGATGCACACTTAAGGTCTCAGCAGCCTTTATTTACATTTTATTATGAGGCCAAGGCAGGAACAGTCACAAATCAGGCAGGGGAACAGAAGATCAGGTTTTTTTTTTTTTTTTTAAATAACGAGTATTCAGAAAATTAAACTTGGGGAATGGAAAATGGTAGCATACTTATGTAGAAAATACCATTATGAAAAAGATGAGAGGGCTGGGAATGTGGATTTGTGTGAGAGTGCTTGCCTAATATGCAAGAAGCACGGCATTTGATCACTCTATAGCACATGCAGAGAAAAAGCCAGAATTGGTGCTGTGGCTCAAGTAGTAGAGTGCTAGAGACAGTGCCCAGACCTTGAGTTCAACTCAAGTACAAGTAACATCTCATCACCAAGGGAAACCCAGGAAGCTCTTGAACATCTGCCCTTTCAGAAGTGGAAGTCAGAGTGTCATTGACTTTCCTGCCCTGGCTGGCTTCACCCTGTGATCCTCAGACCTCAGCCTCCTGAGCTAGGGTGATGGGCCTTACTACTGGTGCTCTGCTAGGTCAGAATTGTAATGACATTGACAATATAAGTCAACTGCTTATCACAAAGGGCTTGGGGAGCATATTAAGCCTTTCAACAATGGACCTTTCAGAACTCTGTAGGACACAAGGTTATAATGCTAGGGTCTGAGAGGCTGGGCATATGGATTTGCTAAACTTGAACCTTGAGCTCTGACTCCAGTTCTGGTGTACATCAGCGTTCATTTTCCAGAGAATGTTCTCCTAATTAGCAAATAGGAAAAGTACTTTGATTAACCCTCACTTTTTGCCCATTGTGTGTCTCGAACTCAAGCCTGGGCACTGTTCCTGAGCCCTTCATCTCAAGGTGAACACTCTACCACTTGAACGACAGCACCACATGGGGTCTTTTGGTGGTTCATTGGAGATAAATGTCTAGCAGGCTTTCCTTGCCTATGCTGCTTTGAACTGTAGTCTTCGGATCTCAGCCTCCTGAGAAGATAGGGTTCCAGGTGTGAGCCACTGGCATCTGGCCTATTGTTTTTGCCAGTGTTGGGACTTGAACTTATGGCCTGGTTACTGTCTGTGTGCTTCTTTTTCTCAAGGCTCGTGCTCTACCACTTGAGCACTCCACAGCTTGTGTTTTTTTTCTGAGTATGTGGCACTGAGAATTCAATTCCTGTCATTCATGCATGCTGAGAGAGCTCTCTACCCCTAAGCCACATTCCCAGTCCCATCCTTATAATTTTATCCCTCAACTTGCCTATCCTCAAGGAAAGGCTCCTGAATATAAATCATCTAAAGAAATTCCTATAGGAAGGTGTTAAAGATAAACAAGACAAAGTTCATTTTTGGGAGAGACTCTAAACATGTGAAGACTGTGACAAATGCCTCCATTTAATTATGTATCATGTTTCAACACATAATAAATTATTAATGAAAAATGAGTCAATGTCCTAAATTATTATGTAAAATTTTATAAGAGATGTGTAAAATGTAATAAATTTTATGTGTATAACAATACTAATACAATAAATAATGAGTAAATGAATAAATTATATAAATACAGAAATACAAAATGAATAATAAAAAATCATAGTTTGTAATAAACATACACATGTAATACATCACATATATTACACATGTACATAAATATTATTTTCCATTATAGGGACTTCATTCAGGCTCTGGGAACTCTACCCTGAATTTCTTTTCCTCAAGGACAGTGAGCTTCCCCTTCACCTACGATGCAAAAGAGTTACCCGGATGGTGAGATCAAATCCCAGCAGTGGCAGAAATACTAGCTCCAGTTCCAAGACAGTGACTTTATTAGTTTTAATGCAAGCAGTTATGTTTATTCAGTTCCATACTGAACATTTTAAAAACAGCAGTGTATAATTTTGTATATCTATTCAGACATCCTTCCCTTACCTGCAAGGTGCTTCCCCGAGGTCTAAATAGTTTCATTTTTGTACATTTTTTGTTGTAAAAATGCTGTATAGAGGGGATGCAGTTACATGAGCAAAGTAATGAGTACATTTACTATTGAGCATTGTTGCCTCCTCCGTTGTTTTCCCCTTGCCATCCCTTCCCTCCCACATCCACAGCTATCCCCCCAACCCCCAGCTGAGGTCAGTGACTTAATTTTTTGTTTTTGGCTTGGCACAGGATTTGAACTCAAGTAGAAGAATCTCTGTACCTTCCCTCACATTTCTACAGATTTACCAAGATCTTGAGTTCAAATCGCAGGCTAGGAAAGAAAACTAGAAGAAATTCCAAACCATGGGGACTTTTTTCAATTTACTTAAATAATTAATTAATTTTTTTATTCATTCTTTTTTTTTTTGCCAACCATGGAGCTTGAACTCAGGTCGTGGCAATTCTACCTCAGCTTTGATTGCCTTAGACTGGGCTGCAGCCTCTCACCCATAGTCGATGCTGGGATCCTAGGCCCAGAGGGCTTGCAGGAAGAAAAAAAATGTGCGACAGCACAAAAAGTAGCGAGCTGCAGAGAACTGGGGGTTTTACATTATTTTTTTCTTTGCAGGGTGACCATCCTGAGTCTGAATGACACAGCTGCAAAGTGGAGTTGAAATGCTATTCCTGAAGGCTTGTGGGCCATCAGGGAAGCCATAGGCCAACCTGTCAACATAGGCCCTGGGTTAAAAATCTAAGTCCTGACACCTACCAATGGCAGGACAGCACAAGAGACTCATTCCTATGCATAGGAATACTGATTGAAAGAGTAGTTCGTGCATCACTCAAGTATAAAAGGGGATGTAATAATCCTAGGATGCTGACTGATTTTAATTGATAGTTTATTAATCTTAAAAAGAATAATATTACTTCAAAGGCAGTATAATAAATACCTAAGAGATGGTAGGGATGTAGTAGGCGTCATTCAGTCAGATAGATGGCTCTGTCACTCTTTACCAATATGTATCAATTGTATATCAAATGTATACACCATCTGCCAATCCATGTATCACTGTTTTGGCCAAACCTGGGCTCCATCTCAGCACCTGGGAACCACCTCACAGCTTTATTGGCTAGAGGCTGCCATGCACACCCTTACCCATTCATGAATTGGGCCTGCTAGGCCCTGAGTTCGGATCGCAGCACTGCCAAAAGTTTAATCTTGGAGTAAGAAGCTGAGTGTGACACAGGTTTTCCTTTTCTGGGAGAGTCCTGAGTGTCAGGTATGATAGTGAACACATCTACAAATCTAGATGCTATGTGATAGGAAGTAAACAATGTAAGAAACGGTATAGGTGTCATCAGAGTCAATAAAATAATTGGTAAATAAATGAATAAAACAAGAAATGGAATGAATAACCATACCAAACATGATATTGTCTGACTATATGGAAGTATAAATTCTGTCTTTAAAATGTAAATAAAATGTATATGAGGAGTATGTTTTGCAGGACTGAGGTTGAATTCAGGCCTAGGGAACAGGCCTGACTTTCTTGGCTTCATGTATGGTGTGATTCCCCTAGCCTGACAGTGCTGCCTATTTACACTGACCTTGAGTTCAAATCCCAGGCCTCGCAGAAAAAATGGCACGAATTGCAAAACAGGGAGATAAATAAATATTTTTTAAATTTTTTAATTGTTTAATTTTTTAATTGTTTTTATTTTTTAATTTAATTTTTTTTGTTTCTTTTTGGCCATACACGTGGCTTGAACTCAGATCATGACAGCTCTGTCTCAGCTTCCATCACACTAGCCTGGGGTGCAGCTTCCAGAACCAAAGCTGATCCTGGAATCCTAAGACCTGATGTCTGACAGGAAAACAAAATGAAAATGACACTAAAACAAGCCGCCAGCTGCCCATGGTAGGCGGTTTATTGGCTTTGGTTCCTTGCACAGTGACCATCCTAGGTCTGAATGACATGGATGCCACGCACAGGTGACCTGTCATTGTTGAAGACTGGTGGACTGTCAGGAAAGCTATAGGCCAACACGGCAACACAGTCCCTGAGTTAAATCCTGGTCCTGACACCTACCAATGGCAGGAGATCCAAGAGACTCCTGCCTGTGCATAGAAATTCCGATGGAATGGTATCCAACTCATGATTGAATAGTTTGTGCAGCGGTCTAGACGAAAATTAGACGCAATAATCCTAGGAAGCTGATTGTACTTACTGAATGGTTAATTAGGCATGAGAAGAATAATATTCCTTCAATGGAGGCATAATAACTACCTAAGACTTGGTAGGAATGTAGCAGATGTCATTGAATACTAGATACACGGCTCTGGCACTCTTTACAAATACATAGCTACTGGTGTACTACCACCTGCCTATCCATGTATGGCTATTTTGGCCACTCCTGGGGCTCGATCTCAGAGCAAGCCAAAAATTTCCTCCTGGAGTAAGAAGCCAAGTGTGACACCTGTTTTCCTTTTCTGTGAGAGTGTGGGGTGTCAGGCATGATGGAGAACAAGTGTACAAATCTAAATGCTATGTGATAGCGTGTAAACAATGTAATACATGGGTAGGTGTCATCACAGTCAATAAAATAAACGGTAAATAAATGAATAAAACAAAAATACAATGAATAACCACACCAAACATGATATAGACTGAACACCTGTCTGGAAGTTCAATCTTATCTTTCTTCCCTTACCCCCTCTCTCCGCACTTGAATTCAGCTTGCTCTTTCTAGGCTTAATTGTTCATAGCTGATTTTCTACCACTTCAGCCATACCTGTAGCCTGGATTTTTCCTTGTTAATTGGAGATGTCGTCAGTCAGGCTTTTCTGCCTGGATTGGCTTTGAAACTTCATCTTCCAGTTTTCACCTCTTGAGTAGCTGGGATTACAGATGTGAGCCACTGGGGTACCTAGGTATGAATTCAACTTTGGTGGGTGTATTCTTTCTATTTTTCTAAGCATGGGATCATCTACTATAGAATTTCTGTGAATATCCTGTGTCTGAAGTAAGATATATAATACATATGCTAATCTGTATAGTTCTCATAAGATGTAATCAATTTAATACATGTTATAAGTGTAATAATAGTCAATATAAATAATGAATGAATAGTGCCAAAAAATAAATACACAGTAAAATTATATGTGGTAAAAATAAGTATGTGGATATTAATCATTATTTCAAATGTGGATGAATATTACTTTAACAGGGCTGGGGATTGAATTCAGGCCTAGGGAACAGGCCTGAATTGCTTGTCTTCAAAGATGGTGAGTTTCCCCATCCCCCACAGTGCATTAGAGTTACCCAGACTCTGAGTTCAAATCCCAGGCCTGACAGGAAAAAAAAATGCACGAATGCCAAGCTGGGGAGCTTCATTAGTATTTTTACAATTTTTTTTTTTTCATGGGGCTTGAGCTCTGGCCTTGGGCGCTGTCCCTACGCTCTTCAGCTCAAGGTGAGTGCACTACCGCTTGAGCCACAGCACCACTTCTGGTTTTCTAGTGCTTTATTGGAGATAAGAGTCTCATGGGTTTTACAACTTGGGTTGGATTGAACCACAATCCTCAGCCTCTTGAGTAGCTAGGATTACAGGTGTGAGCCACGGGTGCCTGGCTATTTTTAATATTTTAATATTTTATTTATTGATTGATTGATTGATTGCCAAACACGGGACTTGAACTGAGGTTGTGGCAACACTGACTCAGCTTCCATCACCCTAGGCTGGGATGGTGCAGCCTCTGGACCCACAGCCGATCATGGGATGGTAGGCCTCGTGGACTGACAGGAACACAAAATGAAAACAGCACCTAAAAATACCGCGATCTTTGGATGGTTGGCGGTTTCTTGGTTTTCCTTCCTTGCATGGTGACCATCCCGGGTCCAAATGACACAGCTGCAGCCTGTAGGTCACCTGGCACTCCTTAAGGCTGACAAGCTGTCAGTGAAGCCATAGGCCAACCTGGAATCCTTGGTCCTGAGTTTGAATCGCGGTCATGCCACAAAAGGCTGGGGAGCCTAAGAAACTATTGCTAATCCATAGGAGCACCAGAGGAATGTAAACAATGTCATTGTTGGATGAGTAGTTCATCAATTAGTTTAGCAGAATATTACACCCAATAATCACAGGACACGGACTGATTTTAATTCATAGTTTATTATGCACTAAAATAATACTATTGATTAAATGGAGTCCTCACTAAAGACCTGAGAATCTGGAGGAGCATATTATGTGTCATTGAATACTAAATAGACATTTCTGGCACTATGTAAATATCTAAATTTATATTTATTTGTATACCATCATCTGCATAGAAGATGTTTGCTATTTTGGCCCAACCTGGAACTTGATCCCAAGTCTTGGGATCCACTTGGCACCTGCATGGGCTAGATGCTGCCTTGCTGACACTCATCCCTTCATGAATTGGGCCTCCTAGTCCCTCAGTTAAGGTCCCATCTTTGCCAAAAGTTTCTTCCTGGTGTAACATTCCATGTGTGACACCTGTTTTCCTTTTCTGTGCAATGCTCGGTGTCACGTATGATGTATATATTATGTCTGCAAAGCTACATGCTATGGAATAGATTGGAACAAATGTAATAAATGTTATAGTTGTACTCACAGTTGATAAAATTAATGCTAAATCAATCAATCAATCAATTAATAATAATAAAATATAATGAATCACTCCAACAAACATGATTTAAAATGAATATAAAGATATAACTTAAATTTTTAAAATGTCTATAAATGTTATGTTTTTCAGTACTGGTGCTTGAATTCAGGCCGAGAGAAGAGTTGAGAAGTTCATGCATGATTTGCATAGGAAATGATAGGCAAGATCTTAATTAAAACTGCATGAAGTGTGACAATAATAATTACATTCAGGAAATCGAGTCATTGGGAAAGATCCAAGAATCGGTAGTCACATGGAAGATAGGATTCCAACACAGCTCACCACATCTCCTACTCTATACAAATAGGCCTTTATTAGCATACTAATTTCAGCTTATGAATGGATGAATATGGTGCTCCACCCCCACCCCAGGGCTAGATCTCAGATCCTGGGTATGGTCTAGCTCTTTAGTGGCTCACAAGCTGGTGTGCTCATGTGGACATTTGGCAGTTGGTTCTGCTAGGCCCTGAGTTCAACTTCCAGCACTGCCAAAAGGTTCATCCTGATGTGAGATGCCAAACCTTGCAGATGTTTTCCTATCCTATGCAAGTCCTGGGTCACAGCTAGGATCTAGAAAGCATAGGCAACTCTATACCCATGGGAATATGTTGTCATCCATGTGAGCACATTTATATATGTCATCCTATACTCAATAAAATACACAATACATAGATGAATAAGACACAAAATAAAAAGATTAACTACACTGAAAACAAGGTGCATACCACACCTGTATGTAAATAGAGATCCTATGTTTAAAATAGATGGGCTTGTCCAGTCCTGGGGCTTCAAATCAGGCCCAGTACCAGGCCTGACATTTTAATTTTCAAGGACTGTGAGCTACACCTTCCCCCACAGTGCAACAGTTACCCAAACTTGAGTTCAAATCCCAGCTCTAGCATTAAAATGGCACAAATTCTGAGCTAGGGTTCTTCATTCACAGTTTTTTCATTTTTTTTTTACCAGCCCCGGGGCCTGAACTCAAGTCGTGGCAACTCTGCCTCAGCTCTGATCATCCTAGGCTGCAGCCTCTGGACCCACAGCCCATCCTCAAACCCTCGGACTCTGGGGCTTGCTGGAAAAAAAAACCCTTGAGGGGAAAATAAGCAGCGATAAATTCCACCTGGCTCTTTTATGTTTATTTTCCTTTGCATGGTGACCATTCTGGAACCGAACATGGCTACCTGCAGAGTGAAGGTGACCTGGCATGGCTGAAGGCCTGCTGGTTTTTGGGGGAGCCACAGGCTTACCAGACAATGAAGGCCCTGAGGACTAATCCCAGTCAGCCCTGTTACTATGAGGGAATGGTGGGAGATATTGGGACACTCGTTTCTGGACCGAGGAAGAGTCGTGGAATGCAATCAATCTTATCCTTGAATGAGTACTTCCTGCTTGATGTGAGTAGGAAATGACAGGCAAGACTCATGGGGTATTGATTATTTTTAATGAAGAGTTGATGAAACATGACCATAATCATCACAGTCATGAAATGGAGGCATTGGGGAAGATCCAAGAATCGTTAGTAACAAGGTAGATTGGATTCCATCATTGGTCGCCATCCTAATCTATACAAATATGTACTTATTTACATACTACCTTCGGATTATGAATAGATGACTATTGTTCTTCCCCTTCTCTCCCTACCCTCCCCCCGCCCATGGGGCTCAATCTCAGGTCCTGGGAACGGCCAGAGCTCCTTAGTGGCTCACAGGCTGGTTTGCTTACCTGGACTCATTCGCCTATTTGGCCTGCTAGTTCCCGAGGTCAGATCCCAGCACTGCCAAAAGATGAATCCTGATGTGAGAAGCCAATCGTTGCACCTGTATTTCTGTCCTGTGAAAGTCCTGGGTCTCAGCTAGGATGCAGTATGCTATACAGGCAACTCTATATTCATGGGAATCAGTTGCCATCCATGTCAGCACAGTTATAGCTGCCATCATATGCAATAAAATACAAAATGCATCCATGACTAAGACACAATAAAAAGAATAACTACACTGAATGCATGATACCTTCCACATCTCTATGTAAAGAGAGATCCTATGTGTAAAATAGGTGAGCATATGATTTTTGCCAGTGCTGGGGCTTCAGTTCAGGCCTTGGGACTAGGCCTGACTTTGTAGTCTTCAAGGATAGTGAGCTTCACCTTCCCCCACAGTGCAACAAAGTTACCCAGACCTGAGTTGGAATCTCAGAGGTGGCAGAAAAATGGTGAGAATTCTGAGTCAGGGTGTATTATTATTATTAGTAGTAGTAGTAGTAGTAGTAGTATTGCCAAGCATGGGACTTGAACTCAGTTCATGACAACTCTACCTCAGCTTTGATCACCTTAGGCTGGCGGGCTCCCATGTCCCATAGCCAATCCTGGCATCCTAGGCTCTGAAGTTTACAGGAACAAATGACAGAAAAATGATGGAAAAAATGTCGCAGGATGGATTTTTTTATATTTTCTTCTTTTGCATGGTGACCATCCTGGGTCTGAATTACACGGCTGCAAATGGTACTTCACCTTGCATTGGAGAAGGCTAACGGACTATCAGGGAAGACATAGGCCCATGCAGCAACATAGGCCCTGAGCTTGAATCCTGGTCCTGACACCTACCAGTGGGGGAGATACCAAGATACTTGTTCCTATGCATGGGAATAACAATGAAATGTTAGCAAACTCATGATTGAATGAGAAGTTTCTGCATGTATTGGTCTAGTCCAAAATTAGATATAATGATCTTTGGACAATGATTCATCTTAATGAATGGTTTATTAAGCATGAAAAGAATACTATTCCTTCAATGGTGGCATAATAAAGACCTAAGAGGTAGTAGGAATGTAGTTGATGTCATTGAATCTTAGGTAGATGTCTCTGGCACTCTGTACAAATAAATATTTATTGGTGTTCTATCACCTGTCTATCCATGTATGGCTATTTTGTCCACCCCTGTAGCTCAACCTCAGGGTCTTGAAAATTCCCTGGCAGTTTCATTGGCTAGAGGTTGCCGTGTTGACACACCCATTCAGGGTCTGAATTGGGTCTGCCAGGCCCTGAGTTCAGATCCCAGCACTGCCAACAATTGTATCATGGAGTACGAAGCTGAGTGTGATACCTGTTTTCCTTTTCTCTGAGAGTCCTGGGTGTCAGACATGATGGAAAACATATCTACAAATCTAGATACTATGTGATGGGTTATCATCAATATCATAAATAGAATGTGTGTCATCATAGTCAATAAAAAATCTCATATCTAAAATCTACTTGGAACCCAACAAATTAAATCCCCCAACAACAAATCCTGACAGAAACAACTGACCAATAAATAATTGGGCTAAAGACTTAAAGAGAAACTTCTCTGAAGAGGAAAGAAGGATAGCCAATAGACACATGAAGAAATGCTCAACCTCCCTAACCATAAAAGAAATGCAAATCAAAACAACATTGAGATACCACCTCACCCCAGTTAGAATGCCTATAATCAAGAACTCTAATAACAACAGATGCTGGAGGGATGTAGACAGAAGGGAACCTTACTGCATTGTTGGTGGGAGTGTAAGCTTGTTCAACCACTTTGGAAAGTAGTCTGGAGAATTCTCAAAAGACTCCTCATAGAGCTCCCCTATGACTCAGCAATTGCACTTTTGGGCATTTACCCAAATGTTTACACACAAGACCACACTAAAGCTACCAGCATGACTATGTTTATTGCAGCACTATTTACTATAGCTAAGATATGGAACCAACCCAGATGTCCCTCAGTAGATGAATGGATCAAGAAAATGTGGTATATATACACAATGGAATTCTATGCCTCCATCAGAAAGAATGACATTGCCCCACTTATTAGGAAATGGAAACATTTGGAAAAAATTATATTAAGTGAAGTAAACCAGGCCCAAAGAAACATAGGTCCCATGGTTTCCGTTATTTGCAATATCTAGTATATGTCTGAGTCAAGCAGAAAAGGTCAGATAAGGTGATGTTATAGAAATGAACCCTAAGATATGTACTCAAATGTTTTTTTTTCTTTCTTGCAATTGTTTCTAACACATTTATAAGATTGTTTCTTTGTTGCTTTGTATGTCCATCCCCCTCAGGATAACCCCTGCTTTTACTGTATTTGATGTAGTATAATTTGTGGAGAGGAAGGAGAAAAACAAATTGTTTAATAGGGATACATGTGGACTCATTGTAACAATGAGATGTACAAGTCGTTATGTCAAAAACTAACATTACAACTTTGGTGCCGGGGGTTGGGGGGTGGGGTGGGGGGTGGGTGTCCATGGGGGGGAGGAGTGGGGAGGATGGGGGGGGCTGGGAGGAGGATGGGAAGGGGAAACAAAGGAGGAGGCTACAATGCTTGATAAGAAATATACTTATTATCTTGCCCATGTGATTGTAACCCCTCTGTACAGTATTTTCACAATAAAAAATAGAAAATAAATGAAAAAAATAGAAATACAATAAATAACCACAACAAACAGGATATGGACTGATCATCTATACGTAAGTACAAATCCTGCCTTTACAATGTATATAAATAGAATGTTTCCAAGGCTGGGACTTGAATTCAGGCCTAGGGACCAGGCCTTACTTTCTTGTCTTCAAGCAGGGTGAGCTTCCCCTTCGTCTACAGTGCTTCAGAGTTACCATGGCCTTAAGTTCAAATTCAAAGGTAGGAGAAACGGCGTGAATTGCAACCCAGGGAGCTATTGTTTTTTCTCCTTTTTGGTTTTTTTTTTTTTTTTTTTTTTTTTTGCCAAGAATGGTCTTGAACTCAGGTCATGGCACCTGTGCCTCAGCTTTCATCACCATAGGCTGGGGTGCAGCTGCTGGAAACACAGCCTATCCTGAGATCCTATGAGCTGTGTTGGGAGAAAGCCAAGTGCATACACTGGCTGTCCCAGGAGAAGATGGAAAGGAGGAGAGTGCTGCAAGAGCTGCTGTTGCTCCTCACAGGGGAAGGCACATACAGCAGTCTTCAGATGCCACCCACCACCAGCACTGCTTCAGATGCCTCATGGCCTGTGGTGGGTGAAATGAGGGAGGAGCAGAAAGGTTTTGACGAATTGCAACTTGAAGAGAGCATGGAAACTGCCAGAGGAGAGGTCAGGGTTCCCATCCCCATAGAGGACTCCCCCAAGGAGCAAGTCCTGCTCCAGATGCCCCACATTCAGATCCGTCCACAGCTCCCAGGCTCAGGGGAGGAGTGCTCGCCCACTTTCTCCTGTAAACTGATGTAGATGATGACTCTCTATGTGACATACTGACTCTCATAAGCCTTGGCAGCCACCAGAAGTAGGTGGCCAGGTGGCTTTCTCTCAGGCCTCCATCTGCTGGGTGATGGGAAAGTTAAACTGAGGGTCAGGGAGGACAAAGGCTTCAGGGAGTTGTCCCAAACTCAAGGGGCATATAATGGCCCATTGGTGGCCAGGAAAGAGGCACATGTTATGCTTATCACAAAGAATAAATTGTTTTCAAAGCAAAAAAAAAGCCTCCAACAAAGATTTTTTCTTCCAGTCTTGGGGGCTTGAAATCAGGGCCTGGCCACTGTCCCTGAGCTCTTTTTGATCAAGACTGGCACTCTACCAGTTGAGCCCCACCTCCTTTCCAGCTTTTTCTGTGTGCAATAGAACCAAGGGCTTCAGGCATTCTAGGTGACCACTCTATCACTGAGCCACATTCTCAGCTAGGATGATTGTCCCCCCTCCCAAACCCATATGACCATTCCTCAGATAAATAGGAAGTAGGGGCTAGGATGAATATGAAGTCTGGTTCACACCAAAATAATCCCCCGCCCCTTCTTCCCATACCCTTAGTTGAAGTTTCTCTTCTACCATTGAGGGATGAGAGGGAGAGGGGAGTCCCAAGAGAGTACCAACAACAGTGGCCCCCTGAGTCCCACATCCTCCCACACACAAGTTTTCCTCCAGATTCTGATCTTACCTGACTCAATGTGAAGACTAACTTTCTCCCCACCACTGCAAGGCTCAGGATGAAATAAAGGTCAACTCTGTCTTCAGCCCACACCCAAGGTGGAGGCTCCTAGTCCCAGACCTACTTCCACCTCTGACTGCCCCTAGTTAGGCCAGACCCACCACTCACCACTATGTTGGTGGTGATGACCTCATGGATGGATTCCAGGAAGAAGGTCTATGGCAAAGAGCAGAAGCAGCAGAGCAGAAGGAGTTGGGGTGATTGCTCTGAGATCTTCCTTGGAGCCCTCCTATCCAGCCAGACACATGCTGACCCAAAGCACGGACAAGGCCAGGGGGTGAGAAGAGATGGAGGAGCTCGGGACTAAAGGAGGTACTGCTTTGTCTTGGTGCACTTGATCAATTCCAATTACAATTAATTCCAATTATATTTGGCCCATGCCAATCCCAAAGACAACATGCAATGCCTCCCCTTGTTGTTGTTGGCCATGAGCTCTGTCCCTGAGCTCTTTTTCTCAAGGCTGGCACTCTACCACTTGAGCCACAATGCCACTTTTTTTTCGGATGTTTCATGGAGGCTCAGAGTCTCACTGTCCTGTCCAGACTGGCTTGGGACCATGATCCTCCAGATCTCAGCTTCCTGAGTAGCTAGGATGACAGGCATGTGCCACCAGTGCAAAGTATGTGATGCCTTTTGAACGCATCTTGGCAAGTCTGTAAGGAGCCCAAAGGGCCTGGATAGACCATGACCCAATCAAGGAGCCGGGATGGGGGAAGGCTGACCTTCTAGCCATTCTGTTCCCCCAAAATCAAAGATGCCATGTGATGTTGTATGCATCAAAAACCTAGGCCAGCAGCCACCAGGCTTAGTGGGGGGAAAGTAGAGAATACCCAAAGATTGCAGTGTAGAAATCTTTGATTTTGCATGCATGTGGTGTATGTGTGTGTGTGTGTGTGTGTGTGTGTGTGTGTGTGTGTGTGTGTGTGTGTGTGTGTGTGTGTGTGAACTCAGGGCCTAGGCTCTTTCCCTGAGTTTTCTTGCTCAAGGCTAGTGCTGTGCCACTTGAGCCACAGCCCCACTTGCTTTTCGATTGTTAGTTGTAGGTAAGAGTCTCAAGGACTTTCCTCTCCAGTGTGGCTTTGAAGCATGATGGGGGCCCTAGGGAAGCAAGAGTAAACACAACTCTCAGGTACAATCCCTATAGTGGGCCACTCCTGCCCCCTGGTGGCCACACGCGGGACATGTGGCCCGGTGCCATCATCCTCTAGAGTTCAATTTGGGGAAGTGACCAGAGCCAAAATGACTTTTGCTCACTCTGATTGCTGATGCCAGAGCAGGTCTGTTCCACCCTAGGCCAAGAGAGCTCCAGGGGATACCCAACTTTCCAGAGACACAAGGAAGAGAGTGGTCAGCTCCAGGCTGAGCTAAGAGCCTTTGCCCACAGATACCCCAACTTGTCCTTACTTATCACCATAAGATCTGTGAAAGAACAACCCCAAAAAAACAAAATTGGAACTGTGCCTCCAAGTGTTAGAGCTCTAGCATTGAACCAAAGAGCTCAGGGACAGGGCCCCCAAGCTTTGAGTTCAAGACCTCAAGTCACCTTCCCCCATAAAACACAGGTTTTCTAAATGTGAAGTAGTAGGGTTTGTGAAGTGTTTCTGAAGAATGGTGATACTGAAGAAAGCACCTTAATTTTAATGACAGGTGAACTTGTGACATACAGCTATGTGCTGAGTCCTTCACAGGGAGCTATTTGCTGGGTCCTTCCTATATGGGGGTTTTGTGCTAAGTCCTCAAAAAGGTGTTGTTTGCTGAGTCATCACAAAGGATGCTATGTGCTGAGTCCCTGAGAAAAGTAGACCGTCCTGGGTTTTTCAAAGGGTGCTGTGTGCTGAGTCCATTACACAACGTACTGTATTCTGAGTCCTTCAAAAGGTGTGGTGATCTAATGCATCCCAATGGGTCCTGCTATGTGCTGAACTCTTGCGAAGAGAGGTATGAGGTGAGTTTTTTGAGTGCTGTGTGCTGAGTCCTTTACACAGGGTGCTCTGTACTGTCCTTCAAATGGTGCTGTGTGCTGAGTGCTTCCACAGTGTGGTATGTGCTGAGTCCTTCAAAATTGTTCTATGTGCTGAGTTTTTCAAAAGGTGTTGTGCACTGGATGTTTTTTACAGGGTGCTTCATACTCAGCCCTTCAAAGGTGCTGTCTGGAGTCTTATAGGGTGCTATGTAATGAGTCCCTAGGAAAAATTGCTATCTGCTGAGTTTTTCAAAGCATGCCATGCACTGAGTCCTTTATACTGCAGGCTATGGACTCCCTCCTTCAAAGGGTGCTGTGTGCGGAGTATTCTACCCAGTATACTACATGCTGAGTCCTTCAAAGGGAGCTGTGTGCTGAGTCCTTTACACAGAGTGCTTTGTGCTGTTTTTGGAAGTGCACTGTGTGCTGAGTCATCCCAAAGGGTGCTATATTCTGAGTCCTTTAGAGGTAGTTATCCCCAACAATCACACAGACACAAACACAAACACAGATACACACATGTCCCCATGCACCTGCTTGGTGTGTGGAGTGAAGGGGAATGGAGGAGAGTCTCTTCCAGTGGTGGGGCTGAGGGGAGATTCAATCCCCTGGGCAGGTACTGGGGGGGGGGTGGAGAATGCTGAGCTGAGGTAAGGCTGCAATTGCCATGGTCTGGAGGCCTTAGGATCTAGTCAGGGCTGCAATTGTGGCCAGCGGTGGGGAGCGGGGCCCAGGGGAGGAGGGGGCAGGGCTCAGGGGCACACTTTGGTGGCAGCAATGGCTAGGGGCCCAAGGAAGCAGGGGCTTGTGCATCAGGGGGGCAAGGCCCAGGAGAGGGGCTGAGAGAGAGCAGAGAGAAGAGCGAGCAGGAGCACAAGTGAAGTAGGCCCTGAGAGGAGACTCGAGCTGGGACAGCTTCTTTACAGGTTTTGTTTTTGTTTTAGGGATTTTAGAAAAAAAAAAAAAAAACCTTGGCTCCAACCAGCCCAGTTCTTGGAATGAAAATGCCTCTAGGTCCCCCTCCCCATAACAACTTAACCCACCTCCATTGTTCTGTTAAAGACTCAGGGACTAAACAGGTAGCCAGAAATCAGGCTCATGCTGGCATGCTGGGGGCATCCCAAGTTTACTATAAACTCCACCTTTTTCACATGTTTATGTTAAACTCCACTAAACTCCTTTGTGTATGTTTACCTTAAGCTCTGCTTTACCTTGAATTCATGAGTCATTTAAACCAAAAGTGACAGGCTGGTTTAAACAGCCATTATGTGACAAAGTGTAACCTCACTGGCCACCTGCATGTGGTCTGGTATGACTGTGCAATCTTTTGGGTGTGTGAAAATCTCATTGGTTGCCTACTTGACCAGGCTTCACCTTGTGATTTTTGCATTTAAAAACCTAAGCAAGTGGGCTGCTAGGGGTTGCAGTATCATCTCCAAGCCTGTGCTGCGGCCCTGGCCTGTCAGTGTAGGAACCTTCTCAATAAAGTTGCTTCTTTAATAATAACTTTGTTGCGGTGGGCTCTGTCACTCCGGATGGCTAGTTGGGCTTGCCTGCCTGAGTAGGGGATCTTCTTACTACACAAGCACCAGTGTGTAAGGTCCATTCCTGGACTGTGAACAGACCTCACACAGTACCTGCGTTATCTAGGCAACTGGGACACCTGGAAGAGGTCACATCCACATCTGCTGAGGTCACATCTTAACCTGATGTGGCCACACCTTTCTCCCACCTGATCCCACTTCCCTTTACCTGGACACACCCTTCCCCGTATCCCTACCCTATATAAGGCCTAATCTGGGGCCAAACATCCCTCTTTTTCTTTTGCCAGCTGCGTGGAGTGCCAACCTTGCCTGGTCCCAGCAGGTCTACTGAATAAACCTACCCCTATCCTGAATACCACATGCGTGGTGCAGTTCTTACTCGGCTACCTCTTTTTAAAAAACCTAACACAGTGGAAACGGCTTCAGTGGCTGTCGGCTGCTCTGTCCATAGTGTGAGTCCTGGCCAGAAGTGCAGAGCATGTGGCGATGAGGCGGCTATTGCTACTGAGGTGGAGGCAGCAGCAGCTGCCTACACAGGGGAGGAGGAGCTGAGAAGGAGCAGAGGCTGTGCACAGCCCCGAAATGAGCCCGTAGACGCCCCTGCCCCCTCTCAGCAGCGCTGTTTTTCAAATATGGTGCTGCCGTCTCTGAACCACAGAGCCTCTTGCAGTCACCTGGCGGAGATGGCGCGCCCCTGGCATGCTTGTGGCCTTGACTTGGTCCCACCCCGGGTCCTCAGATGCCGGTTGCGCAACTGATCGCAGCCTACAGCTTCTTCCAGCAGCACACGTGAGTGGCTGCCCTGCGGGCCAGCAGCCCATGACCCCACCCCCTACCAACTCCCCACTCTACCCTCCCCCCATCCCAGCCGAACCAGAACACCACCTCTTGCTTCCCCTTACCCATCACGCATACACCTCCCCCATGCTCCACAGTCTGCCCTGGCTCTGCCACAAATGCACCCCAGGGGTGGGAGGTGGAGGTGGGTGTCCACCCGGGGATCCCACCCTCATCGCTACTGGCCAGTGTTCCAGGAAAAGGGAGCTTCAGAGTTAGGTGAGGAGGGGGCACCACATAGCCCCTAGCCTGGAGCAGTGGGAGCCATACAGCCTTGCATCTGCATCCTTTCTCTCCCTGGTGGGAACCTGGTGGCTTTAGTCAGAGGTGGCATGCAGCACCCACCACCTGCCTTCTTAGGTCTTTTCCTTTTTGCTGGGGAGGGAGGTGTTGGATAAAGAAGATAGCCCCCCCCCTTGCTGTGTGAGCTCTTTTCTTCTGTGCTCAGTCACCCTTTCACCTGAGGACATTCCCAGAAGAGCCCACTAGAGAGGTG